>NC_060155.1:12310719-12396441 GCF_021292245.1 Micropterus dolomieu | reverse complement strand
ACAACCCTCCCCCCCCCCCCCCCAAAAAAAATAAAAAAATAAAAAAATAAATTAAACCAAGTATCCACTGGCTACTGTTTCACATGCATATGGTATGACTGTCACGTTCACTGCATGCCATGTTTAAAATATGTCCCCATACCAGCTGAATGCTTTATTACTTATAGAAATTATAATCTCAATTTGAAATTCTTAAACCTGTAGGTTTATAAGCTGCTGGTGCTGTGACTTGATTAGTGTGTGAGGTCTAAAACAGGGACAGAACAGTGTCAGGAACTTCTTATGAAAAGAAAGAACTTTTCCACCTCTGCAGAGAATTTGCTCTATACACAGGCACGCCTGTGCTGGAGGTTGATCTCAATCTCCAGCAAATGTTGAATTCCCCAGAACATTAACCACTGAACAGCTGAATTCATTTGAACATTAACCAAACTTTTGAGCATTATATACCCCAGCTGTGCTTCCAGTGCTGTTTATGTAGTATATCTTGGTAGGTCTCATTGTTTATCCAGGAAAGTCAGCATCTTGCACTTTATTGGAACCTTTATCAAGATGTATCCACTCCCTCTCTGTGCGCAGTTTTAACTGACCCGAGTGTGTCTGTGATCTTGCCCTCTAGGTTGACAGGTAATGAACCGTTGTCTATCCTGCCACTGAACTCTCTACCAGAGGAGAACGTGGGCAGGGCCCACTACAAGCTGTGCGACCGGCTCAAACTGGAAAAGAAGCAGCGCAGGATGTGTAGACGAGACCCGGGCGTGGCGGAGACCCTTAGAGAGGCCATCACCATGAGCGCCCTAGAATGCCAGTATCAATTCCGCTTTGAGAGGTGGAACTGCACCTTAGAGGGGCGCCACCGAGCCAACATACTAAAGAGAGGTATGGGTTTTCCTTTTTTTTTTTTTTGAATACGAATTATAGCAGAGGCACACTTCCCAATTGTTAGCAGACAAAAAACCCTCCCAAAAGACCAATGAAGGCTCTTCCTTTTCAGCTTGGTTCTCCAAAATCTAATCTCTTAGGAGATTTTATTTGTGATAAAAGATTTACAACATTGTTTTTGCTCTTTTTTGTGATTTGCACATGTAGTGAGGTACACCGCATTCGTTCAGGACAATTTTTTTTGAATACTTCTCTGCCTCTCATTTGTCACTCTCCAATTTGCTCTTCCAGGATTTAAAGAGACAGCCTTCTTGTATGCCATCTCCTCGGCGGGCCTGACCCATGCCATGGCCAAAGCTTGCAGCGCAGGACGCATGGAGCGCTGCACGTGTGACGAAGCCCCGGACCTGGAGAACCGCAAGGCGTGGCAGTGGGGAGGTTGCGGTGACAACCTCAAATACGCCAACAAGTTTGTCAAGGACTTCCTGGGCAAACGCTCCAACAAAGACCTGCGCGCACGCGTGGACATGCACAACACAAATGTGGGCATGAAGGTAAGTGTTGAGTATCAGTCAGAAGATGACTATGGTTTTGTAATTACAAAACCACATAGATTTAAAATTATCAGTTAAAACACTGCAGTTCCCCCTCAGCTCTACCGAGCATTTTAGAATCTTTTTGTTATGTATAGGACTGTGGACTAGGGTGTGGACCCAGAACACTCGAGGCGGGTTAAAGTCAAGAGATTTATTCACAAAGAACTGAGTGACTAGTAGAACTGTGTGGAAAAGGGCGAGGTGTGAGTAGGGGCAGGCAGTCATGGGAAGTGGCAGCCAGCGTTTCAAAAGATCCTCCGGGCAACACAAAAACACACCGGGTGCAGGTATCTTGAGAAAAGGAGAAACAAAAAAACATTAGTCCTGGTCCAGACAGAGAACTCACTCGAAGCAAACTAAATACTCAAGAGACAAAGCTGGCCTGAAGTACTCAACCATGAAAAGGTTTGGAATAATCTGGCAATGAGTCTGAAGAAGCCCCACATCGAGGCACTGATAAGGATTGCCAGCAGGTGTGTAACTCCACCAGGTGATCAGCTCCCTGCCAAGTGTAAGACATACCCACACACCCCCACAGAACACCACAGGGGGGGAAAAAGGAACACAACCCCCAAGTGTCACAGCACCAACTGTGACACTTTTAACTCATTGTTTTGTTTTGCCCAGCCAGAACTTGGCTGTTTTTGTTCATTGTCTCTGCTATCATCAGTTTCATTTCCAGCCACAACAGGCAGCTGTTCAATGAAACACTAAAACCCCTTGTTACCAGCTCAGCGCCAAATGGCAGAGAGACAAAGTTAGCCACTAGCTGGTGAACATAGTGAGGCATTTACCATCTAAAGAGCCATATATTTACCTCCAGTAGTTGTTGGAGACCAAAACAGAGCTAATGATGAGAAACACGACTCCAAATGAATGCTAATGTTGTTCCAAGTCTGCTGAATGTGTAAATAAGCATACAGAATCTTTGCTAACATTGTTGCTGTACTTTATAAGCTGATCTCAGTTTGGAGATTAGAACATTTTAACAGAAAGCCTTCGTTACAAACTGGGTTTTGGAGTTTGAACAGTGTGGAAGGTTTACCAGGCAGAAAGTACAAGATGCAGTTGCATTATGGAAAGTGTATGATTCAGTGTTCTTGGAGCTTGACCCGTACTAGGGACAAAAAGTCTGAATAATTCGGCCTCTGCTGCATCAATTTTGACCATTTTGGCTTTAATCTGTCTCTTGTGAGTCACAACACTTCATGGAAGTGCAATACTTAATTGCTGGAGTGCGCCTTAAGGTCACCTTTCATTTTCCATTCACTCCTCCATTGATTATCATAGCTTATCGGTGACTTTGACAGTTTGAAAGTATTTTATTAGCTAATAATTTGTAACTTTGACTCAGGGATGTTAGAAACATTTAGGGAGTTATATTCAAACGACAGGAAAAAGTTAATTTCACACTAATTTCATAGCTGTGTCTTTACCCAACTGTCAGTTTCATTTGTTTTTTATTAAAGTAATAATTTGTTGAAAGCAAATAACATTTTGAGATATAACGCACATATGAGGCCAACCAAGACACACTCATCAGGAAAACGGCTTGAGTTGGGTCAGAGTTCATTTTGAGTCACAGACAGTATTTAAAGATAAATAGTGGCTAATTGCTATCATGAATCAGTTAAACGGTGGGAAAACTGTGATAATATAATACAGTCTCAGCTGCAATTATGTAGGTAAACAGCAACATGAAGTGCCAATTCATTGTGCGCCTTATCCCGGATATACTCTACCACCATATCTTTGGTATTGTTTTTGTAATGCTGGAGTTTAAACATCACAGTGCTGGTAAATGAATGCCGTTCAAGACAAAACACACTGTACAAATATATGGTTAAAATGACCAAAGAGGAATTAAATATGACCACAAGAGAATGACGATATGAGTAATGAGTTATACATGGGAGAGTGAAATTACTGAAATAAAAGTGTAGAGTTTCAAGCATCTCTAAGATAAAGTAATTGCCACTGTAAATTTGGTGAAAGCTGATAGTGCTCAAAAGTCAATATTTGGTTTTCTCTCCCAGATTAGATAGGCACCAACTCTCATTTGTGCTCTGGCAAAATTCAGAAATTGTTTGTGGTGAACAAAAATGTTCTTTTTTCATCTGGGAAGTGTTTTTAATAGTAAAATAAAAAGAGGGAATAGTCTTAATCTATCAAGCCAAAGCAAACTGAAGGTCTGGAATCTGTTGCTTTTACTCTGCTTTTTTTTCATATTGTAGCCATTTTCATTTTGGTTTCAAAATGAATTATAGCAGAGGCACACTTCCCAATTGTTAGCAGACAAAAAACCCTCCCAAAAGACCAATGAAGGCTCTTCCTTTTCAGCTTGGCTCTCCAAAATCTAATCTCTTAGGAGATTTTATTTGTGATAAAAGATTTACAACATTGTTTTTGCTCTTTTTTGTGATTTGCACATGTAGTGAGGTACACCGCATTCGTTCAGGATGAATTCCCACACGGACAAATTGGAATGTGCTAGCCTCTGCATCCCCTCCCCCCCCGACATTTTAAAAGCTGACCTATCAAATTTTCTTGACCTGCTGGTGTGATGAATATGCACTTCCTGTTCCCCGATCTCTTTCACAGTCTGAGAAAAGAACTGTAGATGCTATCCAAACCCTGTCTAAGACAATGTGTTTTTGTCATTGATTTTCGCACACACACACACACACACACACACACACACACACACACACACACACACACACACACACACACACACACACACTGCTTTTGACATTGTGGTTAATGCTGAAATGAACTTTGGCTGGCTGCGAAGAGGTCAAGTAACGTTAAAATAATGTGTTGTGGCCACTTTTGCAGATGATTTTATATAAGGACTACATAACAAGACTGTCTTTACTATTCTTTCTCTTTCCAACTGTTTGCATGGCATATTATCTGTGTCATGACATAATTACCACAATAATGATTGTGTTGATCTTAGAAAACACAGTTATAACAGAAATGACAAGAATAGTGCCCAGCGTCTACATATTAAAGTCTCCTCTTTCCCGTGGCTGTCTGAATGGATTGTCTATTTGAGAGTACTTCTCTTAACTACCCTCACTTATCATAATAACAGTTATTGAGTTTAATCAAAATGTCATCCATGGTTATCATAACAAATCCATCCTCCCACCAACTAATAGTCTTTTTCTTTTATATGAAGGCTTAGACAAAGTGTTACATTGTTCTCCTTCAGAATCATGTTGCTCAGAGTTCACATACAATAAATGAAACCTCTGTTTTTATTACGATATTAAAGAGCAGTGGATGTAATAATTTTCAATTGTGACTTTACATTCCTCTCAAACCACTTTACTCCAGTCTAATTGTGAGCATATTTGGGTAATTTGGCTCTTTGAAATACTACTTACTAAACAAAGATGCATTAAATTACAAAGCTTTCATTATATTCCTTTAATGTTTCGTGGCATTTAACAGTATTTCATTATCTTGGAACCAGGTAATCAAGGCCGGAGTGGAGACCACATGCAAATGCCATGGCGTCTCTGGCTCCTGCACCGTCCAGACCTGCTGGAGGCAGCTCCAGCCCTTCCATGAGATCGGCAAGCAGCTGAAGCAACGCTACGAGACCTCTATCAAGGTTGGCAGCTCCACCAATGAGGCCACGGGGGAGGGAGAGATCTCCACAGGTCGGAGTCAGCAGCAGCAGCCCCTGCCCGGCCTGAACGATCAGATACCTCGCACTATGGACTTGCTCCACATCGAGGACTCGCCCAGTTTCTGTAGACCCAGCAAGTACTCGTCAGGCACGGCAGCCCGCAAGTGCTACAAGGACAAGAACTGTGACGCTATCTGCTGTGGGCGAGGCCATAACACTCAAAGTAGGGAGGTGACCCGGCCCTGCCAGTGCCAGGTGCGCTGGTGCTGCTACGTCGAATGCAAGCAGTGCACACAGAGAGAAGAGGTGTATACCTGCAAAGGGTAAACCAGCCACCTGTAAGCCCCTATGATCAGTGGAGCAAGTGAAAGATGGTTGTGTTGAAGAGGAGTGGTTGTGTTCTCAAACAAGGTTTTGCCTCCACTGTCGGAACAGTGTTCTGCAAACAAAAGAGGAGCATGCCGATGGAGAAGCAATAAGCACTTTGAGGGATTTCTGTGGTTTGGTTTTCAGAGCTCCTGTGGCCCTCCTGTGTCTGGGGGATGAAAGATGAAAAAAAGACCTTCTCAGACAACTGGGTCAACATCTCAAGCTTTTTTATCATGGTTTTGCCTTGAACAGAGAAGCTTTTATTTTCCTATAAAAAAATCCCATTGCATCTTTTCACAAAAAAACAGAGATTAGCATCCAGTTAATGAGGATGCGACACAAGGACAGTAACAGACTGGTTTCTGGGGCCTTGCCCAAAGAAGAATGGTGTGTATGTGTGTGCGTTTGTCAATCTTTACGTGTGTGTTTATATGTGAAATGTGATAGATAGTGAGGGGGCAGGGAGTTCGAATGACGACTTTTATGGCAATGAAAACCATATTCAGAGACTGCTAAAAAGAAAAAAAAAAAAAAGACAGGGTGTAAGATTTACTCTACACGCACATATTTACACTCACACACATGTGTGTTTGTATATGTATGTAAATAAATTCAGTTATATTGTAATGATATTATACAAGCCACTTATCTAACTATGTTAAAACAAACCACTAACCACACAAATGTTTTGCTGTTTGTGTGCTTTCACTTCTTTTTCTTCTTGATTCATGTCGACAAGGCCCTTTGGAAAGCAGCACACTTGTGTCCGTCGTCTTGCTGTGGATAATTTATAGATCCTTTGGGACTACTCCTTCACAGGGAGGAAAAAAAGATCTAATTTTTTCTTTTCTTTTTTAAATAATATAATATGAAGCTGTTAGTAAATGCATTAACAGAAAATAACTAAACCAGTCAGTTTAGGCTATTCTCGGCCTTGAGCGAACCAGTGTTCAGGGAATAACTTAAACCACTATAACTATTTGGATAAAATAGGAGTGAAGTTGTCCAAGTTGGAGGTACAGTGATCTTTTTATTATAACCAACATCATTGCAACAGGTGATCACTTGACCAGCAAATGGTCCACGTGTGACTCAGATCTGAAATTGTGGAGCTCTGCAGAGCTCAAATCTACTTATTAGAGGGCTTTTTTGTTTTTGTTTAACTTTGAATACTTTGAAGTTGTAAAGAAAACTGTGGAGAACTGGAGGAATGTAGCCCCCTGCCATTTCACATCCTTCTTTCCTCTTTAGCTGCCACGATTTGATTGAGCCATATTCAACACATGTAGACATGCAGCACATACAGTGGGCGCTGCGTCAGTCAGTCCAAACGGTATTGGGCAACTAAGAAGGTAATCTAACTTGACGTGTCTGCAGAGTTGCTCGAGCGAAGATGAATGCGTAAGTCTCGTAGCTAATATAAATATATTTTATATGACTAAAATTTGTGTAATTCTGTGCAAATTGACGTCTAAATGCAAACATTGGGGTTTTACATACCTGCTGTCTTCATTCAGAAGTCAGTGAAGTTGTTATAATACACAAGTTAATTAGCTTTTTCAAATTGTTGCTTGAGACAATTAACACAATGCAACATACTGAACCCTGCCATGCAACTACAGTGACAGTTTAAAGGAATATACCATTCTCATGTCTGTCCAGGAAATAAAAGGCTACAGCTAGCAGCCAGTTAGCTTAGTTTAGCACAAAGACTGGAAACGGGGAAAACAGCTAGCCTGGCTCTATCTGAGGGCAGCAAAATCAGCCGATCATCACGTCTAAAGCTCACCAATTTGCATATTATATCTCATGTTGTCTTGCCTTGCTTTACACTTCAGCTTTTGTACGGATTAAAGAAACAAGATATAACATATAGATCAGTGAACTTTGGAGGTGCTGCTATGTGGATTCTGTTACCTTTTGGATGGAGGCAGGCTAGCTGTCAAAGTTTAATATTATAAGAAATCCCTCTTTACAAACAAATAATGCAGACAATAATATTTCATTGTATTCTCAGCATTTAGCTTCTGAGAACATTGCTATATACTATAAGATATATGCCTTGTTTTAGATGGGTGTGAATTAACTACTGAGTGAGGGACCCAGCTTTGTATTATAGCGCCATTCACGCACTGAAGCCCAGAAGCCCTTTAAAGTATTTTAAGATCTGTATTTATGGATACAGTGCAGTGCCGAATTAAAAAAAAAACTGTAAATAGCAAAGGTTTCTTCTTCTGTGGTATATAGACAAAAGTGAGGCACATGTTCAACTCTCACAAGCAACTGAAACAGAAATTGGTCGCAATAACAAATGTTAGGATGAGGGATCGATTGTAATCAGCAATACAACACCATGCCAAACATCCATTAAAAATGGCTTTTACATTTACAGATAGTTTAGTCTTTAACGATGATTACCACAAAATTCAAAATTAAACCACCGTTCTCATTAGCAATCTCATGCTTTAGGAAGAGAGCCTTGCATGGTTTATTTGTCCTAAGGAGATGAATTCCAAGCATTTTGATATGAGAAGGCATACCAAATAAAGACTGGTCAAAACATATAGATAGAACTTTGCACGCTACATGGAAACCATAATAGCTATGCTGAGACTCGAAGCACAACCACAGCTTTCGGTGTGTGCGTTCTCCACACACAAACACACCTCGGCCCAAATACACTGAGGTTCTCCACTATTGAAAGGATACACAACAGGCATGACAGGAATACCGAATGCATACAGAGTGCATTTTTGTTTGTTTATAGATTGTACATAGGCCTAAAATTTTCTCCGGAGGAAGAGGCGCATGATGCAGCATTTGGTCGGGTTTTAGACGTCACAGTGGTCCACATTCTCAAATAAAAAGCTCTGCACTGTTTAGTCGTCAGTGGATCATGTACAGAATTCTGTTTTGTAGAAAAAAATTAAAGATAAATTATTTTTAAAATATATTAAGAGCATGTGTTTAGTGTAAATAACGTCAAAGTCTAAATTGATTTTATATCCTGTATTTTTTACTCTGTTTTTCTTATGGGTGTTTTGTTCCTTTTTGGGGTGGAGGCTTTGAGAAGCAGTGTATACTTTAAACATATTTCATTTCATATCTCATCAATTGCTGTTATCTAAGCACTAACAAATCCTAACAAATTTAGAATCAACTCACGTTTAGCTGTCTTTTATTCATGCACACGATCATGACACATTTTTGAGAGTATTCAGACAAAATCACAGTCATCAACAATATTTTTATAGGATTTGATCTGTTTGTATAATCGACTTTTTTTGTGAAAAGACTTTGTAATGTTGGTTATATGATGCAGTATAAACTCATGAATGCATCAGTGTGGACTTGTTTGTACGCACCTTTGGATCACTTTACATGTACATGTACTTTTTGTTAGGATTTGTGCTGTGCTTGTAAAAGAAAGATAAAACACAACAACCATGTATTGCCCTTTGTGATGATACTACACCAACAAAGCTTTGTCCATGTTCACTTATTCATGTCTTATGGGAACTCTAAATTATTTTCCTCTACCTCATGTGTATAGCTTGTAGGTATAAACAGATCACAAATGACTGGTAAGAATGTATTTAAGTTATTTAACATCTTTGTATAACAAAGGCGAAAAAATCTGAAACAATAAATGAATTTTTAAATTATTTCACGTGCAGTTTCATTATTAAGTGACATTTGGTGTATTCAGTCGATTGCTCGGAAGTCATTTTACAGGATGTTAATTTCCTGAAATAATGATATTTATTTGTGATTTAAAAAAATGGCTTGGAATGGCACAGTGACAGGTGATGCTGAATACAGAATTGAATTGTTTAAATAATTTATCAAACTGCATCCCACTTCTGAAATTTAATACTTCTGTCAGTTTTCTGTCTTTAAAAATCTGATTCAATAGGCTATGAACTGTTAATCAGATTAAAAAATCCAAATCCAAATTTCATTTGGCTCCTGGAAATGTCATGAGAACATAACTTTCTGACAGTTTGACTAAATTATCAATTATTCTCCTGTTGCAGCCCTACTAATGAATGTTTTCAAATCATGTGCATTTCTTTCTAACAATGAACAGGACTGGCAACAACTCTCAGGCTTTAACAAATACATTTACAGTATCAAACTGGAGGATCAACTGAACAGCCTTTGCCTTTAGCAAAAGTAGCATACATTTTATGCAGTAGATTTTTGTGCCAGTGGTAGCACATCAAACTTCTTCTTGACATTTCATTCTTGACAATGGAAACATCTGTTGACAAAACTATCCCAACTCAAGTTCCACTTACTGAATTGTTTTGTAGCTTGAGATTGTACCGTACGGTCCTCAGTAGCAGATTTAGTTTGGATGCGATGGAAACATACATACTATTTCCATGATTCTGAGAAACTCTGGGACCTGTCATTCACGTTGACTTAAAAGTAATTAAAAAAAAGTAATAAAAAGTAGAGATTGTTTTGTCACTTAAAATGGATTGCACGGAATATAAACCATTGTTGACTGGTTATCATTCATACATTTCTGCCTCCAACTCAAAAAAACTCAAAAAACACAGTGACTTAGGGATTCTAACCTTTGCTACAGCAGCAAATTGGATGAGAAGTGACCAGACAAGTCACCTGTTCAAATCCCTGGACTGGCTGGGAAAATATCTGAGGTCCACTTTTTGATAGAAATATAGTGACTAAAGCAAGAAAGCCTTCGTTCTATGTAATCAGACGTCATTGTTGAGGTTAAGTGTTTATGGGAATCCGATACAGCGGTTGTTGGATTTTCACAGTTTCATGCAGGATCACCCTCACTTTGCTATGACATTTTATACTGATTTAGTGTAAACTGATTATCAAGACCTCTGTCATATTATAACGCGCAGTACAATGGCAATGATGTTTTTACTTCACTGTCAAGTTACTATGAAACTCATTAGTGCAAGATATAAACATTTCTGTTTTGGATTTACAGTGTTCGAACATACGTATGTGCAGGAGAATTACCCTGTTGAACTGATGTTATTTCAACAAGCTCTATTCCCTCAGCAGATGAGTGGAGATTTCAGGGAGTTTTCTCTCTCAACAATCTCGCAAATATCTTGTGGTCTCATCATGAAAGCGCTGAAGCTTTACTAATCCAAGAGAAAAGGTGCATTGTGATCCGAGTCTGTGAATAGGAACTTCACGTCCAGTTACGAAAACAATACACAATTATAGAGTGTATCTTTTCTAATACCTAAAACATCAGTGGAAAAGCCCATGATATCCCTGACACGTGTACCTAAACTAGCAGTGCAGGAGCAGCACCCTCTTGGTGTTAGCTATTCCTCCCCTGGGTCCTAGCTGCTTTGCTCTGAGAATCTGGGAGACTTTAATGTACCTCGCTTGCTGGACTCCTCCTAACTTCCTGCCCTGTACCAGGCTCTAATATGAGCTGTAACTCTGTGGTGCGCTGTAATCCGACAATGTTTTTACAGCTGTCACCATGAAGGAAGTGGGTGCAACTAAAGCGCATACTGAAAAAATCAAGCAAGTTTCACCCCCCACCTCCTCCTGACTACTGTCCATCCCCGCTCTCATCCTCCTGGTCTGCTCGGACATGCATATGGATGTCAAGCAGAAATAGTGGATAGCGAGATCATTCTTGAACTGCTGAAAGTGGCAGATGATTTGTTATTCCAGCATCACCCCACTGCACAGGATTTATGTGTGCTGAGTTGTGGAGGATTTGCTAAGGAGTGTTGATTTTGGTCTAGTTGTGTTGGATCATATAAGTGGACGCAGACTTCACGGCATTAAATGTATAGCCAAAGATGCAGAGCCAGTAGTAAAGAAGATAGTGACAAAAAATACAACTGAACTGGCCTTTAAAAGAATAGTTCTTGCCAAGAATTAGATGAGAAGATCTATACCACTCTCATGTCTGTCCGGTAAATATGAACGAACCAACGGCAGGCAGTTAGCTTCGCACAAAGACTGCAAACAGGAGGAAACAGCTAGCCTGGCAATCTCACGGTGATGACAACTCTCCAGGAAGACTCTGGCCAAGAAATAGTACAGCACTTTCCAATCTTCCTAAATGTTGCAAAAGTCTGACTGGTGCACAAATACATTGCCCACCATTTCTGACTGCGCCCCTTCCACTTCAAACATGTGACACGAGCAAAAAGTAAAAACATAAATTACAGGAATCTCTCATGGGAAACAACCTGCTGTGTTTATGCAGGACCCCATTGCTCACAGTAAGTGATACATTTAAAGGCCATGATGGTTTTCGCAAGTAGCACCAGAAAAGAAGCTAGCCAGAAGTTAAAAAACCAAGGTACAGGAATGGTCCTAAAAGGGTACAAATGCTTTATCGCTCAAGCTGTACCCTAGCAGGGTAGGAGGACTGTACCTCTGAACCTTGTCTGTACCTCTCAGGAACACATTGGTGGATGTGTCACAGTGGGAACTGAGCCTCGTTCTCTCACAACAAAGGCATGCGTCTTATCCATTGGTCCGTCGCCACCCCTTTATGTCCCGATGGCGGGGAAACAGTGATTTTCTGCATCCTTTGCCTGTACATCAAGCTATCAGCAATGATTCTGTACCTTTAGAAATAGACAAAAGTCCACTGTTAACACCTTAAGGACCATGACTGTACCTTACAGGGTACTTTTGACAAATATACTGTACCTTTAGGGAACAGAAATGATGCCCCTATTTCTCTGTGTGTGGTCATACCAGAACAAGTGTAGCTGAAGCAGCAGTGAATTTTAAAACAATGACATCTGACAAAGGTTTTAACAAAAATGTAAGACTTGAGGGTAACTAATGAGAATGCAAGCATTAGCTGCTCAAAGACCGACTCATTTTGTGAAACATGTGTGCCAACCACTGTGCAAACACCTTAGCTCATGCCGCAGGTCTGTGGGACTCACAGATTTATGATTTTTTTCAGTGTGTTGGGAAAAAGCGAGTTCCTCTCTGGAAAGTGTGATAGGGGTCTGAAGGGTATGTGCCTTCCTTGCCTCCTTCCTGTGCCCTGCCCAATAGCTTACCCTGTTTATAACTGTTTTTGATTGTTGTTAAGTACCTGTCAAAGCTCCCGCTTGTCCCTCGAGCCTGGAAAAACATGGGAGCTCAGCATCTCTCTAAACAGGAGCAAATGAAGAAAATGCAGTGCATCAAGGAAAAATACTTAGTGTACTGTATATATCTGAAGGTGAGAATCTGCTGTTCAAACAAGAGTGACTTTGTTTGAATCAGGGCATGTAGACTGTCAGTCAAGTTGAGTGAAAAGGTTTATAGTGCTGTTAGAGACACGTTTCATTTATATACTCCTTGGGCAACAACATAATTAACTCAATACTCAATAATCTCTTCCGTTAAGATTACAGACTGCTCAAATGAGTAAACACCAGGAGGAGCATTCAAGTGTAATACATCTTGAACATGTCGTGTGATACTTGCACTGTAAAAACTATCAGTGTTTTTTTTTTACTGGAAGTGAGCTGCTCAGTACTGGAGGTCTGTGCACTTTTCCCCCCGCGACTGGGGAGTCAGCCCATTGACCATGTCCAAGGCCTCCTCACAAGATGCAATGGATAATGATGATAACTGGCTCAGGAGGTTTTCAACACTTTCTCGCAATCATAAAAATGTCAGCTTCACATGACAAAGCTCATTTTTCAAATACCCCTCCTCCTCTTATAATACGCTGCACTCCTACCCAAGTCCAAATGAAGAATTAAATACAGCCCCATAAATTGTACAAATTCTGAGTGGACCTGAGTTGACATTCTCCTTCTGGAAAAATGGAATAATAAACAAACAACTTTTTCTATAAATAATATGGAGCATGTGTTTCTTTCATTGGCAAACATACTTGGAGAGGGGGGGGAAAGCCCTAGAGACCCCATAGCAGGGTTTCTAGGGGGATGGGATAAACATAGATCTGTGTGGACGCCTGGGTTTTTTGGCAAGCCTGCTGCACTTACAATTGCACCAGGAGAATTGGAGGGCTTGCCAGAAGAGGTGCAGGGTTAGAGACATTTTATTCTTGAGGAAATTCCTCCTATTACTCCATTATTCATCAGAATCTCTGAGGAGATGGATGCTCTAACTGCTCTAGCAGAGACTGTTTGGAGGAAAACAGTTCATCATGGTAGATATCTTAGACAAGAGAGTGTTCTGATGTATCACCAGTAGGATGTATGGGATGGACATATACTCCTCAGTCCATCAATTTACCTGGACAGTAAGTACTTCAGAGATCACTGAATGGATATTCAATACTATAACTACTCAGCATTAAATGTCAGAGTAGAACAGCCATTTACAATTGTGAAGGAGACATTTACTTCAACCAGGTCACCACCTGTTTTGTGCATCAGGCATGTATGAAATATTAACTACTGGGACAAATATTAGGTTTTGTTTTCTCCCAAAATGTTGACGTTATATAAGCACATAAGGGAAAGTTGTTCAAGTGTGAATCAAGGAGGACCTGGAAGTTTCTATCAGCAGCTGTGCTGTGCTACGACCACTCATTTGTATCTGTGTGTGGGTGATGGAGGGAAATCAGTTGTAGTTATGGTGACTGTATGTGTGTGTGTGTGTTGGTGGGTGGGTGGGTTACAATGGCAGGCTGATGAAAGCGAGGGGGTTAACAGAGAAGGGTCGTGAAGCTGTTGTCCAGCTCATGCTTCATTTGTGCAGTAAAGATTCCCCAGCTGTCCTACGGATTAGCCTGTGTGCTTATGTGATTAGGATACATGGCACCGCGGCTAGACCAGGCGCCTCTGACCCGGAGAATGTAGAATGAGATGAGATGGGAGGGAAAACGATGGACAGTGATGCTGCAGAGGGCACAATTGAGGACCCAACATAAGACCTGTTGCTCACTGTGGGTATCCAGAATTAATTAGAAAAGATTTGTTCTCAAAAACATGATTTGACTTTTAACAATATTTAGTCCCAAAGCTGGATCTATACCTGGGTATCAATGTACGGTGGCCTTGCTCTCAATGCCTCTGGTATAGTGTCAAATTTTGCCCAATAAAGAGGAATGTGTTATACATTATCAGGTTGCATCATCGTTATATACTCTAAAGGTACTGTGTATTCAGTTTTTCAGCCACTTTGTGATATACAGTACAATGCACAGGTTTGCCTTGTAACTACACTGGAGAATATTGCCTTGTGGTAATTAAAAGCCAAAGTAATTGTTACACATTATTTGTGGTAAAGAGCGACTATCATTTGATGAATACAAAAATGGCTTTGCTGGATAACAAAATATTTTTAGTGTTACAGGGGCTATATGTAGTTTTCAGCGGCCACTAAAGGTGCGGTGTTTAGATAGCAACCAGGTGTGTGCTCGGACGCATGATGGAACTCGTGAGCGAGCAAAATCCAACACAGACACATCAGGACACAGCTTCACACAACATGCTGGAAACTCAGGTAAACTCCCACTGCAATGTTACAGTAATGTTTTTATCAGCTTGAGGTTGAAGTAATCCATGCTGGTTACATGATAACATTACACTGACTCAACAACGTCAGTGTAGGTAAATGTACTGGATGATAACGAAATGGTTAGTGAGCTAGACTGAATATTTTAAATGAGATTGTTGCCACACTTTATGCTTTATGGTGTTAATGGACTCCATTTCGTTAGCTGCGGTGTTGCTGCTGTAGTGGACAAAAGGATCGGGAGCGCGCATGCAGAGAACCTGACCCGAAGAAGCAGAATAGCAGCTGTTCCAAGCAACAGAGAAAACAGGCATGTGGTTCATTTCTATGTGAGGTTACAGCCCATTGACGAATAGGAAGTAAAGAAGTGATTTATTGATAAGTGATTTCAATACAAAACTAGCCACTTTAATGAAAAGGAGAACATGTCTGTGACTTTTTTTCAAATACTTAATAGTATGCATGCAAAAAACAACAATGCTTTCTTTTACGTGTCTTTAATTCATCTAATATTTTTCAAGGAAGTTTGAAACTATGAAAGAACTATGGAAAATTAAAAACGTAAATAGAATAGTGTTCAAATTTTGTATTACAATGAACTGCAAGGTTGAGTATTTAACTCAGAGGACTGTAGGGCAGCTGAACCTGCAAAAATGTTTCCAATAATGAATGCCTATTCAGTTGGGTTTATGCAGCGGTTCACTCAAATATTTTCCCTGTAATTATTATCAAATTACATAGTTATTTCAAGGGAACTTCCTAGGACTTGATTAGGGAATTACAGATGTGTGGAAGAAATCACAAATCACAGTTCTTGTGGTCTCTCCGTACACGCTGTAGCCCAAACGTAGTAAGATTTTTAAGAAGGCGCACTTTAGCTATGACATACCTACAGAGCCTACACATGCGGCCTATACACTGTAGGTATTCTGTACCCCTTAATGCACAATTATTAAATCAGCTTGAGTCACATGTCGCATTCTTGGACTCCCATCCTTTTGAATATTTATTAAAGCATGCAGTCTTGGTGTTGCATGATCTACGCTGGTCATAAAAAATGCCTAAACCAAGTAAAGGGCTCATACATGTACTAAGTGTCATGAATGGTAGCTCTTGGAACATATTCTCACTGGACAGCATTGGAAAGCTTTAAAATATGGGAAACACTGATGCTAACACAGGAAGAGGCAGTACTTTTCCTCCTGCATCCTCTCACTAATGTGTGTTCATGTTGGCTTTGGAGAACTCAGAATGACTGACATGTGGAATGACAAACAGTGTGACAACATGGTGTGTGTGTGAGCGGCCCTCCAGCCCCTGTGCAGCTGCACGTTAGCTACTTGACTGTACCAGACGCAATGGCACAGGTTCAACAGTAACGCTGACCTCATGGGTCACAACCACCGCTGCCTGCTAACTGGAGGCAGTGAAACTATTGGTATTGCCTATAAATTAAGATAGTATAACACAAATAGGCAAAAGTCGTAAGGCATATGGAAAGGCAACTCATTTATTCAGTCACCACTTCTACCGTTACAACACCAACGACAAATTTGGTGTGGGAATATGAGCTAAGGACATAGTAATCCGGTCTATAAATGCAAGATAGTTTGCTTTAGCTGGATTCCCACCCTTGCGGGTTTTGTGACAAACATTTGCCAACAAAATTAAATCCCAAAGGACAGTGGGGTTTCGTTTAACAGAGAGGTACTTGAGGATCTGTCACCACAATCTCAACAAGTGTGGCTAGCTGCTTCAATAGGAACCTCTTTTAAGGACAGAAGAAAGGAAAGACCACATTGTCAGTGGGGGCGGGTCTCCATTTTGTGTGAATTTGGTCATTTGTTGGCCGAGGTCAGCTCCTTAAGATTAGCGCTAGTGGTGGTGGTGTGTGTGTCTGTGTGGTGGGGTTGGGCTAAATTGTTAATCCATTGATTTAGCTAGAGTTAACACACTGGCCAGGGTCCAACAAAGACTTAAGTCACAATTGGAGTGGGGCAGATATATTGAGAGGAGATGGTGGGAAAGTTGAAATACCTCTTTTCTTTGACAAAAAGGGGAATTTGAAGAGGAAATTGAAGCAACAGACTGCGGTAGGTTTGTCGAAAAGTCCTTAACTACTGTCTACACTATTCTTTGTGATTTGCTTTTGCAAATATTTTGAGACTGTAAAACATAAAAAATAGAGAGGATCATTTGATTTACAAAACAGCAGGCCCCATTGGCAGCATAGAAGCATTTTAAAGCTGACTTATTGAAAAGACAAATTTAACAAATCCCACAATCAAGCCCAAAAATCTTAAATAAATGTTTTCCTTTGTAGCACACTGACAGAACAGTATTTACTTGGCAATGTAAATCTCAGAAACATTGTCATCGTGTATGAAAACAGTGATGAATTATTTCATTTTAAAGATAATGAAACAAGGGTTGCATTGTTGACCTGTAGACAGTTTCAGAGATTCTTGGAACATGTTAAAACAGGACAGTGAAAGCGTAACCATCCAGGACAAAGAAACATTCCTTGTGTCAGTGAAACTTGTGTTTTTTCATGTCCGTGTTTTCAATTATGTTAGCAGGCTTGTTGAGAGAGACAAGCAAGATTACCATGGAAAAAAACACTCAACGTGCTAGACAGCTATTTACGGAGCTGCTGTAGCCTCGCAGGAATGGTCCTCCACCTTGACTTATTGAATTATGGAGAGGCTGTCGACAGGTTGAGCAACTGTCTCCTTCTCTCTGTGTTTCCTTACGTTCAATTTACTCAACACGGTGCTGCAGCTGTCAGTGTGTGCTCCATTCCTTGGCTGCAGCCAGCCAGGGTAGATGAGTGCACCTTGCAGGCTCAGATCACAGTGACCTCAGGTCAAGAAACTCACCCGGCAACAGCAAATTTCAGCCGAGTAATGCTTGAAATTAGGCTCATACTGCATGATTCTGCACCTACCGATTTACATCCAGTGCCAGCATTCAATGCAGAAAGTAGTGTGCTCTTTCTGCACTGAAGTCAGGAGTTAGGGGTGACTTTAGGGCAGGAGACTATAGTCAGGCTTTTAAAGAATTGTCCAATATTGATGTACTTCTCTGGTGAAAGCTCACAAATTCACATGTTTCTGAATTGACTGAGGCCTCAGTTCAATGAGCATTCTGCTCTGCTAGTCCACAGTAATGACCCTGGAGCAGGAAGAGAAGACTTTCTCAGTGGATTTCTCTTTTTTTCATGACTTTGGATCCTGATCAGTGGTAAGCCACATTTATTTCCAATAAATCAATCATCATTCAGTCTAGAGTATGTCAGGAAAAAAAGTTCCCAGAGCTCAATGTCATATCTTCAGGTGCAGCTTGTTTTGTCTGACCAAAAGCCCAAAAACTAAAGATATTCAATTTAAAATGATATAAAAAGCAGAGAAAAGCAGAAAATATTCACATATAGTCACTGGTAAAACAAAGTGCTTTATTGTTTTATGGTTTATCCATACGTCTGGGCATTTTTTTAGACATTACATTTAATATTCTGGGGAGTGAAAGATGTTGACATTTAACAGAGTAATTTAGCATCTGTCTGCCAATTTTGAAAACTTATTAAACATTGTGCTGATGCTTCGAGGAATTTCTGTACCACCTGTTGATCCAGCCAAAAAACACAATTAATTATAAAACAGGTGTGTTTTCTGTAAAATGACCTCTGACATTTGAGTTTAACATACACACCAACCTCCAATACACTAGTAATAGTAATGTGCTGACTCTGGGATAGCGCACAGCTGTCTACTGACACTTTGCTGAGTTTTCTTTCTTCAACAGTTTGCTGTTCCAGGTTTGTTGTTCTAAAAACAGTAAATTTCATACCCTGTACAGAACTTATAGGGCTTTAAAATAAAGCTCAAACAAAAAAGAAATGGATTTGCATTTTATTGAAAAAGCATATTGCATCACTGTTTTTGAAAGACCTTTTTTCATATTAAAGCACTGAGTATTCAGTTCCAGTTGACTTACAAGAACATTTGGGTGGCTAATGTGTGGTATAAGTGCAAAAGCAGTTTAAATTGTGATTACTTTTAACTTGTAGCGAGCTCTGAGCTGTGACTACAGGGAATAATGACGTCACTGTATGGCTGGTGAAGGGGGCGGCCGGCGAGGACCAAGCCCATGGACCACATCCAGAAACACTGTAATCTTTCAGTGAAGCAGTGTAGAGGTGTTCAGTTTCATCCAAGTTGACAATACCCCTGCCAAAAAGGCAAATTCATGTGAAGCGGGTCTGCAACCTTCCTGGCTTTCCCCACTGAGCCCCAAACCACACACTCGGTGACAGGTATCAGTTGGTTATAAGTGAAGCTGAGCATGCCGGCCTTTGCAGAACAGGCTGAGGAGCGTGACCCTGCTGGGCAGCAGGGAAAGGTGTGGCAATCAGATGTTGCCTTGTTAACCGAGAATATCCGGCAGCAGAGACCATTACAGATTAATGTGCAGCAGGTGTTGGGTGTCTAGACTAGCAGAGAGAAGTGCACTCGCTGAGTAATTGAAAGTGCAGGTGCATCTTGGGCCAATGCCAGCATGTGGGGCTGCTGTAATGTTTTTAGCTGCATGACATCTCACTTTTAGGGTTAGAGCTATTACATAAATGCCTCTGAGTTCTGATGAAAAACATAGTGCCTGAGGAATGCCAGATTTGCTTGTAAAACATCTCTCAGCTATTATGGACTTTTGTTTCTCTTACATTGACAGCTATTAATGTAATTTCATAAGTTGGCTTTTGGCTTGTTGAAGTGATATAAAATGGCTTGGCAAGAAGTCTGGAATAAAACCCTTCTGACTTTGTCCATTTAATCATAAAAATCTGGTGGGTTTGGCTTCCTCCGCTGCCTAAAGCAGTCCGAGCCAAGGAATACAATCAAATGTGCTCGAAAAAGTCGGTCATGGTGGGCAACATGGACAGGTTAATGTCACTTGATATTCAGTGATATTGGGATGATGGTTTGAAGTTACTGTCTCACGGTTACTGTAGTGTTAGTGTAGCCTTACAATGGCAGGGTGGGGCTAATTTTCTTTTTAGTAAGAATTGATTACTAATAAAGAAACAACTTGCATTGACACATGATACTTTTGCTTTGATTATTTAGTCCCACTGCTAATTAATCCACATATTTGCTCCTTTTTATAGACTTAAGATAACAATTAATGAATCCAAAAGCTAATAATAAGATTTTTATGCCCTGTATGTATGACTGCAACATACACACACTTTTTTAAACTAAGTTATTGCAAAAAGGTAAAATTAAATGTGCAATTTGTGTTAATTACAACTAGTCAATAGATAAATAAGTGAGCAATACTTGATCTGATCTGTGTTAAATTTACTGTTGTTGTAAATGCCTGTTTTATTCCCTGACCTGTATGGCTGCTCCTGGCTCAAGGCCCTCACTGGCTATCAGTCTCCAGGGCTAAGAGGATAATGTGTTAGCTGATATCTTAGCTCAGTGTGGTGCTGAAATGGGAAAAGGGGGAGTTTGGAGGAGGTAATGATGGACCACTTTGGTTTCTCCTGAGAAATAGCAATTCAGGCCCAATCTCAGAGGGTCCTGACTAGACTGAGATCGGTATATACACACATAAACAAACACAATGGTTTTCCTGCACACTGACATTGTTTATATTTTATCTCAGCAAGTTTGCTGAAAGAAATGTAACAGACCATTTCCAGTGGGTTTTTTTTTCTTTAGTGCAAACATATCAAGAGATAAAATTGCTTGTAAAATGATGTTGCTGGAAATCAGATGCATTGTTTGTTTTGGACTTCAGATAATAAAATATGAGAAGGAAGTTGTATTGGCTGTGTTTTCATGGGTGAGATGAGACCACGAAACATGACTTCAGTACACTGCCTGTGCAGGGTGAAATGAGTGTGGATGTGGTGCCAGGCGAGGGTCCTCTTTCTCTCCTCACACTGAGCCTCTCCAGTCATGGATCACAGAGCTGCAGAAGCAGCTAATAGCTCTTTCTAGCTGGGCCTGTGCTAAATACTCCCTCCACTAAAATTATTCCGCTGGGAATCAATGGGCCCATTCTTTTGTGAGCTGTAGTTTGCTTGATGGTCCCAACCTCAATGTGAAACATTAGACAGCAATGGGGAAAACATAAAACATAATACTTGTGTGACCAGCTTGTCATTGGCTCTTCAGTGGTTGTGTTAAGAATTTTGCCCAAGATAGTAGATTCAGTGAGGGAGAGGCTAGTGAGGGTAACAGGCTTTCCACTGATCAAATTGCAGCACAGAAAAGGAGGGGCTTTCGATGTGTATCACTGTAAATATTTTGGGTGCCTTTTTCACAGAAATATAAACATCCAGTATTTAAGTCCAAAGTTAGCTATAAGTACAAGTGGCATGGCTCTAGGTATGGCAATACTGGTCGGTCAGCCAACTGGTGCACCACTTCTCAACTGGATTATAGGTGGAATGCCACGAAATTTGGTACACACATTCATGGCCTCCAGAGGATGACTTCCCATGACTTTGGTGATTCCCTGACATTTCTTCTAGCACCACCAGAAGGACAAAGTTTTCACTTTTCCTGTGAAATATCTCAACATTTACTAAATAAATTGTCACACAAATAAATTAATAGTTCCTGGGGGAAGACTGACTTTGGTGGTCGCCTGAGTTTTCCTCCAGCGCCACCATTAGGATCACATTTTTGGTTTTGAGTGAAATGTCTCAACAACTTTTGGATGGACAGCCATGAAATTTAGTACAGACATTCGTGTCCCCGTCAGGATGGATTGTAACAACTTTGGTGATCCTATCATTTTCATTATACTGCTAACATCATCATACTTTGGTAATCAAAACAAAACAAAATCAAACATTTCCTATTAGCCTCAGGTGTACTTTTTATTAGCTCAAAGCACTGCTGTAAGCCTCAGAGAGCCTGTAGCACGGCTGTAGACTCTTAGTCTTATTGAAAGAGATCAATTATGTTTTTTTCTTACAAATTGTCCTGTACGTGGTATGAAACACACCCATTGGGGTTAATTTTTTTTTTAACAGAATCAAATTTCCTTTCTTTGCAGTGTGGTCAGAGCCAGCACCTTGAGACCAGGGATCAAATACGAACCACAGTCTTTGCGTCTGCATCCCCTTTTTCGATTGAGCTCCACAAAAATGTCTAACATCTAAAATGGAGCAAAGTATTTAGTGAAAAAATAAACATCTCTATTTCATCCCTTTATAATCCTCATCATGTTTTTTTTCTTAAAACACTTTTTAATCTTCCAGTAATTGTTTCTTTTAGTCTACCACAGGTATCACTACCCTTCACCCAGAGTTTAGCCTAGCCCTTGACCACAACATCTCCGCTGTCTCGCCACAATAACCTGGTATTGGATACTTACTCACCCATAACTCACAACTGCCAGGATTTCTAGGGTTTTTGGCTTCCCAGATCAATTATCGCAGATCTGCTCAGACTTTCCCAACTGATAATGGGACCCTTCTTTGTACTCAGGGCCTCCAAAAACACCACATCAAATTCTAAGAAACTGTATCAGCGACTAAGTAAAAACCCTCACTGCATACATGAATCAAATATTAAATATAAAGAATTGCATGGTGACGTAACTGCAAAATTAGGCATTTATATTATCTCAAGAGAATGCAAAACTCGCGCGGAGTGGCACAGTACAAATTAAGCAGATTTAAACTCAAGTGTTCACGGTAGACCAGCAGAGTAAAGTACCCAAATCAGCTTAATGTGGCTAAGCCTAAATATTTATAAAATCAGTTGTTATGGGCAACTCCCCTGGCAGTACCATCCTGTCCAGTGTCACTGTGGAGATAAGCTGGAAAATTTGGACTTTTGATGTCAAATGAATAACGTGAACTTCTGTTGATCTGTTTTTCCATAAGATTTAAACTTAATTTTTTTTTTTATGAAAATTATGCTGCTACCAGACCACTTGTCCACAAATACTGGGCATGGAAACCCACTTAAAAACTGATATTTATTGTTTTTGGTTATGATAAGTGTCTATAATAAGTGTCTAAATGTAGTCTGGATCTGCCTCACGTTCATAATGTTCCCCTGCCTGTGCCAGACCTCTGCTCAGCTTGTCTATTTAGTTACTATTACTGAGCCTTTGTTTGCACTTCAATGGAAGCTGATATGAGTTGTAAGAGGAGCCTGTTGCTACAAGATTCTCTGCAAAGGTCAAACATGGTGGTTTGTTTTTTCTAGGATTCCTTTGGGATGCAGAGTGAATAACTTTAAGGCTTTTACCTGTAGGCAATAAGGTGCAACAGCACTCCTGCCAGTTGGTCAATTAGAAACAAACTTTTCTTTATAGACCTGCCAGATTACGAAGTGTAAACATTTCATAAAAATGGCAAAAATGGTGAAGGAGAGAGAAAAAAGATTAAGAAGAAATGACTGAATCGCCATACTTATCACAGTTATGTTCCAAAAGCCAAATTTTGCTTTTAAGTCAAACTTAAAGGGGCTATATGTAAGTTTTCGATTAATCAAATTTTCATTGCATTATTGTCAGTGGGCTCAAAACTCACTTAGAAATGAAGCACACGCCTGTTTTCTCCGTTGCTTGCATCAGCCACTATTCTGCTTTTAATGTGAGGTCTCTGGGTCGGATTCAGCCCTGTGCGTGCTCCCGAGCCTCTCTCAGACTACAGCGACAACAACATGCAGTCCACTAACACCATAAAACAACCGGCCCACAGCAAAACACAGGCTCCATGTAAGAATACAAAACAACAATAAAGGTTTATGTGCTGAAGCCCATCAGACCAAACAGGTTCAGATGATGTCGAGTAAGAACAAAGTGAGCATTAGTAAAGCTGGAGAAACACAGAGAAAGTCACGTTGTATATATCTGCAACGTTGCTCTTCTATGCCATATTTATATATTTCTACATTTATTTATGTCGACTGTATGTTGTCTATGTGTAGCACCTTATCACCACAGCAAATTCCTCGTATGTGTAAAACACTACTTGGCAATAAAGCTCCTTCTGATTCTGATTCTGTTAGCTTGCGGTCTAACGCCAAGCAGTTGCTAATGTTATCCAGTGCAAAGTTGTATCGCTTTCCACATTACTTCACCAACTAACGCGACCCATGTTATTATCCTGTGTGCCACTGTTGATTTAGCCTGCAAGAAAGGATGAAACGGTAAAAAGCAAATGTGGAGCGATTTGTTTACTAACGTTAGCCTATAGTGATGCAGCCAGGAGCAGCCAGCTAACGCTACAGTAGCTCGGACCTGCCCCTGTTTTCTTCGTAATAATACTCAGGTATACAGCTTCTCCACCTCTCAGTCGCTGT
Source organism: Micropterus dolomieu (assembly GCF_021292245.1). Classification (NCBI taxonomy): domain Eukaryota; kingdom Metazoa; phylum Chordata; class Actinopteri; order Centrarchiformes; family Centrarchidae; genus Micropterus; species Micropterus dolomieu. The sequence goes on along the minus strand of NC_060155.1, from coordinate 12,372,151 downwards.
AACTAACATGACTCATATAATATAAAACACTGCAACAAAATGGTCACAACAACACAGAAGAAGAGCCATCCACTATCACTAGTAACAGTAAAGTTACTTACTGTGGTCTAACTGTATTAAAGCGTGACACAATCTCATTATAATATCCATTCCAGCTCACTAACTGTTTCATTATCATCCAATACATGTGCTGACATTGCTGAGCCTCCGGTGACAGATTCACAGATAGTAAAGATGATTAACGTTACTGAAAAGCAGCAGGCAAGCTAATGATGTAGCACATCGGCTAAATGCAGTAAATGTAACGTTATCATGTAACGAGCATGCAATAGTTCAACCTACAGTTGATAGAACTATTACTGTAACATTGCAGGGGGAGTTTACCTGAGTTTCCAGCTCTGTCTGTTCTCCCTGTCTCTCTATAGCCGCTGTCACTCTACCTTTTTTCGGGAGTATTGAGCCAATATGTGGCTCGCTGCGCTGAATGAAAGATACGGCGCCGGTGTTGATCTGCCTCTGAGACGGAAACATTGAAGTAACAGAGCCTGAACATGTCTGGAGAAAATCCACAGCCTTCATGCTGGTGTTCCTGCATTTATTGTGATAGTTCTGTATGAAAGTGTTTCGGATTATGCTCGCTCATGAGTTCAAGCGAGCACGCTTACGAGCACACACCTGGTTGCAATCTTAGAAACTACATAATGCCCCTTTAAACAAAACAATTTTGTAACCTTTATATATCCTTGGTATTTGTTATCATTTGTGTAATTATTTGATAAAAAAAAGTAACAGGACTTCTTGTTGCTTTAAGTTTTGATAGATCATGCCATCACATCAACTGGTCCCATTATGCAAGAGACAGCTAGTGCTACAGCTAATTTCTGTATTTGGTACAATGTGTAACAAACACAGCACAGGAGCTGCCAATGCCCTGCAAGTGAAGAAACACCATGAACAAAAAAGTAACATTAACATTGCTAACAAGCTTGCTAACATTAGTACTGATTCCCAGTGGGAATCAGTACTAATGTTAGCAAGCTAAGCCAACTAGCTTTCACTTTCAGAATACAGGTTAGTTAGGCTAGCTTTTGAGTGGAATACAAACTTCACCTCACAACAGGTCCTCCCAAATGTTGTGAAGAGATATGGTAACCAATGTTGTGACAGAAAAACAGACAGAAGCCCGTTATCTGCAATATCATCACAGTTTACATTTTCTTACACAAGACTTCAAATTTCAGTATGACTTTAAATGTAGACTATTTATTTTTAGTTTGTGTCACATATTCATTCATGTATTTCCTTTTCAAGACCATGTGGGCATCATTATTTTTGTCTTTATTTTGGATTTAATCAAAGGTATTGATTGTGCAATTGGAACAAATAAAAAGGATATTTTGCACCTTTGCCACAGAATAAAGAGGGGATTCCTTGTACCATTGAACTGAACCAATTGGTCCATTACATTTTGTAGGTGTGGCTGCTCCCCAAGTCAAGAATACACTGACCCACCAAATTGGCCCCATACCTCAAGCAACATCATCAAATAGAGACCTTATCTCAGCTGTGTACTGTAGAATGGCAAAGGGCCAAGAACACATGCCTTTTCCTTACTTTCCTCTGCCTTGAGTTAAGTGTGTGTTGCTGGGGATATTACTTATTAGTCAGTCACATCAAGCCCGAGAGTGACGAGAAGAGAGGCCGGTGGAATGTTAAGTGCAGTGTATCAGAAAACATCAAAGTATGCAGCGAGCCCTGGGGAGCTGTAAAATTAATGATCCAGACTGACTTCTGCACAAAACAAAGAGAGGAGAGAATAGGCTACTGTATGAAAAAGGTCACAGTTGAAGTTCCTGTGTGTTTTACAATCTGCTGAACAAATGTTTCACCTATTTAAAAATGTGTAGGCTTAACATTCTGGATGTGGCGTCACCTTGGGAAGAATCTGGGCACCTGCCAAGAAAATATAAACTGCTTTGATTTCATACAATTAAAGGACATACTGCAAATCCATTTATTGGAATAATACTTTATGCTTCTAAACATTTTTGCGTAGACAGATGTTAATTATAAATTACTGACATTAGAGGACACTTTTTTTAAACTGCTGGGTGCTGCTGTTTATGTTTTCATGTGGTAAACCCTGATTCAGTCAAAATGTCCTTATTACTTCAAGACACATAGCTTCCTTTGTTTCATATAGAGCCATAATGTTATTGCAAGTGCTGATTCGTCAGACATCAAAGAGAAGCGTTTTCGTCCTCTGCCGTGTTGTTTTCAAGGCTTTAACCTTTGAGTTTTTCTTAAAGCCCTTCTTTCCACTAAGCAAGTGGTATAAGGTCCTTTAAGGAATTGAGTTCATGTTGCTGCATGTAGTTCATTTGTACACACAGATAAAATGTATCCATGGCCTTAATATGTTTAACAATGGAACTAGTAAAGATTTATGTAAGTAAACTAGTATTAAAATGATATTCATATCAAATGCACACATAATAATATTGTATTCTTTTAAACATAGCTTTTTCCTAAAACTGTATATATGCTGTTTGCTCTATCCACTGAGGAAATCTGTGAGATGCAGTTGAAAGCTCTGGGAAAAGTAATTAAGTGGACCTTCCATCAAACTACTGTTTCCAAAGTCAAGATAAATTTTTTTCCCAATATTATTAAACAGATTTGACCAATTTATATAATAGAGACAGTTCAATAAGCTTGTTTGAGACTTTTTTCATGATCCCACTGACTGGCTTTCAGTGACATTAAGAATGAGTGAGGTCAGTCTCTACAAATGTTCCAGTGTAGCTCCTCCCATGGCGATGTAAGTGTATACCTGGTGAACACACATGTACATTTCTCTGGGAAGGAGAAAGTATTTCTGTTACTGAATAACCTTGTTGAGTAGCTGAGGAATGAATGTTGAGGCCATTTGTACATGTACTGAAGCAATCCGAATCTGGAACACATCCAAATCCAGCCAGCTGGCCAGATGCTTCTGTGGTGCCTGAGCACTGCTCACATCCATGGTTACAATCTCTGCCCACCAAGCAAGAGAAAAAAAGCCAGAAAAGCTGCTTCCTGGGGGAGCTGTAGCGCCACTGGCGCCTGCATGAGTGTGATATAAATCCGACTGCTTTGAAAATAATTAGCGTGGGGATCAAGGCAGGGCAGTCTCCCCGGCCTGGCGCTGAAGAGGAGACAGGTGCCACCAGTGGCCTAAGCCACTGGAGCTGCACCCTTGTAGTACAGAGCAGGCCCAGGCTCTGAGAAAGAATGCCAACCTCGATTTAACAAAAGAAAGAGCCCCACTGGTAAGGCAGCTCTTGTTCCTTTTTTGTGCTCCTGCAGCACGCATTTTAGGACTGTGGGAGGTTGCTGGGTGTGGGATTTGTATGGAAGAGAATTAGGCTTTTGGGGTGGGATGTTTGTGTCCACCCCTATGACCTGACCATTCAACTGACCCCCTGGTATGATGAAAGATATGTTTTTATTAGGCCAAGATCTACAGACAGCAGTGGAGTCCAGTGCAAATAGATGATGAGATTGGAGGAATGGAAGACTTTCCAAATAACAAAGCAAAATCCTGAGTACAGGGCTGAAAAGGAGATTAGTCAGATAGATGAGAAGAAAACACATCAGTGGGTCAAAAGACTGTATTTTCTGTCAACAAGATTCACTAAGGAGATGACATTAAAGTCCTCAGTGTGTGATAAAAAAGAGTGTGCTGGATCGTCTACTGGCTTTTAAAAACCCCTTTCTGACGTCAGAATCAGCAGGTGCTGCCTACTTTCTGAAACAGGCAACCTCATCCACTTCCTGCAGCAACTGGCCAGGTGTGCACAGGTTTGAGAGTAAGGCAGGGTTTGGACTTCTGTCTCTTCACATGACTACTGCTGTCACTTTTTGTGCATAAAACCAAGAGCAACACCATCAATGCCTTTGGGGAGAGACTGTCCGAAAGTGTGCCCCGTTATAGCCATTTGCACGATTAATGTCCTCAAGATGACAACGACAAGCAAAAGAGACAGGGCTCTGGGAGAGAGATCAGGAAGACAGTGCGGTGCAGGAGGAGGCTATGATTCCAGGCGTTTTAACCTGGTTTAACGTGTGGCCAGGTAAAAACACTTTTTCCTTTAGACATGGTCGAACTTTAAATGCTTTCGTAAGACTGGGTTATATCCAGTCAGCGCCACAAAAGTGAGCTGAAGTGACCACGTCTCCCCAGTTTGGTTCCGACATGTAACAGAGATTCCTATGTTTGCTTACCCACATGGAAATTCCTTTTCCCTCACAGCTTTGGAATATGAGAAGAGACTGTCAGTCATTGTCCAGACAAATGACACAGGACCATCATTTTCCACTTTAAAGAAGCATGGGGATCCCTGGCTGTGGTCACTCGGAGGACAGGAAAAAAAGACAGGACGAGGGGCAAAGCGAAGGCTCCCAGGTTGGAACTGGGGATCCCCTTGCTGGTCTGACTCGTGGTGTTCAGTGTTGGAGAACCAGAGAGTTGAGACATTCCCATGTCATATTTTCTATTGTCTTTTGCACTTGGGTCAGCTCTTCAGCTCTCTTTCCGTCCCATGTTGGCGGTGATACTGCTGCTGCCAGAGTTACTGCGGTTAGGAGGGAGACAGCTGCCCTTTAACTGGAGAAGCTGGGCTCAAACCCTGGTTTTGGCAAACATCCACCCTGCTGCAGAGTCCTTGAGGATGACACTTAATCCTCTGTTGCTGACTCTACACATTGACACTGGAGGAACCCGGTTTTGAATTTATTGATTTCTTGTGACTCACACCTGGTGACTGAATGGTTTGATAACCTTCACAGTAGTAGAAAGTAACAATACAGTACATTGTGCTTCCATTTTATTTATTTCTACCTCAATAGATTGCAGAGTAAAATATTGTACTTCTACTCCACTTCATTTATCTGACAGCTGTTGTTACTCTTTACATTCCAGATTCAATTTTTTTGTACAATTTAAATGATCCGTTTATATCATATTTATGTTATATGATTATATGATTCATTGTTATAGATTGAACCACCAACAGTGTATATAGTAGTTAAATGAGCTCTACCTTGACTACAATATTATGTGCAATATTAAAATGCTGATTTCATGTTAATGCTTCAATAATAATAATTATCCAATAATATATAATATAATTGTATCACAGGTGCTCAATAATTTAAACACGTTTTAATTTCTGTACTTTTACTTAACTATAATTTTGAATGCAGGACTTTTACTGATGGACAATGATAGTGTGCTTTGCTAATTGTCCACCACTGCATATTCAGTGCACACACCAAACTAATGACAAGTTAGTCTGTTGTAATATCTGCATTGAAAACTGTCTGCTGTAGTCCGTCTGACTTTTGTGAGCAGTAGAAAGTTTAATCACTCAGATATCTTGCATGTGTAACAAGACCCAGGATGGCTTTATTTAGCCTGTGGAGGTGACATCAGTCACAGGGACGTGAAAGGTATTTCAATCCTTCATGCCAACAGTCTCATACTTTTGATGTTGTCAGGGTTGACTTTTACCTTGATCCAGGCCTGCAAAGCTGGCTGCAGGTAGCTTGACATATTTGAGTCATGGTGTACAGAGATGAGCAGTTACAATTGGACTGATGACGTTTGCTTCAAGCTCGACATTTCTTTACCTCATGCCCCAATATTAAGTCAATGACTCCATACTTATGACCACAAGGTCAGTTCCTATTATAAGCCAGAAAAAACCTCTCACGCTCAGTTGCTAAGTGTCTGCCTTGCTTTATGCCAAGAAACCGTCTTTGCCAGACAGTCTCAATTACAGAATAGCAGCACCTGGCATATCATTGTTACATGCATGTGCCAAACACACTTTTCTCTCATTAGCTGTTGAGGGCTAGTAGTACATTTTGTTTATTGAAATTGTGAGTTGGGATTTATTATTTCCTCCTACAAAGGAAATGTGGACACTTATTAAACACCTCATACTCAGGACATTTGTACGACAACGAAAGAAGCCGGAAAAAGCAATAAAGAGGGGAACCCAGAGAAGAATGGGGAAAGTAAGTGTGCCAGTTTTATAGGAAGTTTAATCTGGAGACAACACCCTGCATTTGTCAAAGACTCTACCTAAGGTCATGATGCAGACTTTATGAGGTGACTTTTCATGCACTTTTCATGCTTAGCTGAAGCAGCAGGACTGTTTCTTCCAAGAGAGTCAGCCATAGAAAACTTTCTTCAACCGGGCAGAGCCAAGACACAGAGATGACTGAGGAAGACAGATGTGCCTGTACATTTTTGTTATATTTTTATATTTTATTTTAAATCAATGCCAATATCCACATTCAGTTCAGTGTATTTTGCGCTAGACTAAAAGCAGTCATGGGAAAATCTGAGCTTTATGCAAATAATTAGCACTGAGGATAAAATCAGATACATTTTCAGCAAAGATTCATTTCCAGTTTTAAAAAAAGATACTTCTGTGAAAGTTATACAGTGATTGTTTGCCCAATTGGTCCATGACCACAATTTGTCAGGACAAATCATATGACTGAGATACTTCCTTTCAAAATAGTGTTTAAGGAACCACTGAAATACAAAAATCAGCCCTCATTTTCAAATTAAAGGGCAAGCACGTTTACAGTCCACATTACAGAGATTTTTGATCAATTCGAAGCTTTCAAGTCATTTTATATCATTGCAACCACAAATGTTTAATTTTTTGGTTGTTTAAAGTGCTCCAGGCTTAGCATAATGATTGAACATTGTATGTACTGGATGTGTTCCACATTTTTATATTGTGGGATATCTGCAGTAGCAGCCTTTAACTGGTTTCCCTCAGTGAATTTAAGGGTAGGAAAGAGGATGGCCGTTAACTTTGTGTATGTACTGACATCAGCCACTGACCAAGGCTGTCAAATAGACATAACAACGTGCACTTAGGCAAACTGCACACTCCCTTTTCCCACATCCCATCCCAGAGCCCTTTATGTTGTCCACACAATGGAAATCCAAACACACAAGAAAGATTTTTCCATGCAAATGTGAAATCTATACAGGAAAAAGAAAAATATGCAGTTCAAGATTCACCGTGTGCCCAAAGAAAACAACACTTTGTAAAGTGCTTGCGCCGCCAGCCCAACAACCGCCTGCCTTTTAATTATGCTGCCAGCAGTATATCAACTTGACAAATACTGAAGGATGTGACCTCTTGATCTGAACTGAACCCAACCTTACCTCGAAATCGCGGTCAGTCTGGGTTTGATGAAAAAAGCTCTAATCCCTAAGAAAGAAAAGTTAGCTCATTCAGTAGCTCCAATTAAATGAATAAATGATAAACAACTTTCCTAACATCTCTTATTTAATATTACTTAGTTCAAATCTGACGCAAACTGAGGCTTAGTAAATGAGATGTCGGGAAGGCCATCTGTAATTATATTCAATCACAGGGTGGGTCAGTGTTTGGATTAGCTCAATTTGTATCAGTTTGTAGATAATATGACCTTGTGTGGCGTCTAAGTTTCTCCTATATATCTGCAAAACCTAAACAATCACCTGCTATTTTGCAGATGACATATTGACAGCTTTAGTATAATGTAGTCACATGTGTTTTTATTTCATGTGGTCAACATGATTCCAATTTTTTCTTGATGTTTTTCCTTCTAACATTTTAGGTAAACACTTGGCAGTAGATAGCATCGGCAGTCCCAGTGGGCAGGGGACAGGCTGTGGGAAAGTATATAAAAGTGGTACTGAAATCATGATCACTCTTCAAGATGGGACTCTTTAATTGTTGCTGTCTGAACACACCTCCTCCCAGTCCATGAGACACTGTCGTCTGAAACATGTCGATGCTGTTAACAATCGTCTGCCGCAGTCCCTCAGCTCCAAGAGTTAGAAAGCTGCTTGGCTTTGAAATAGGACAAACCTGACATGTCATAGTAAGTTCCTTGGCAGAGCCAGTAACTATGCATATTTCTCAGCCTGCAAAGAGATTGAGACAGATAAATGTGTCTCTCTTGATGAGCAACCCAGACAATCAGAACCCAACAATTTTGACTTGAGTTATTATCTTTTGCAGAACTTGCAGACATATACATCTGTGTACATTTGCTCTTGGACATTTTCATTTTTCAGCATTAAGATGCATCAGTACACATTTTTCCTATAGAAAGTTCCTCATTAAATGTACTGGCTAATGCACAGCAAGGATTCAAGTGTTTTATAAATAATAATCTTGCTTTTGCAAGATGTATGGTCATTAGCAAGGCAGGAATTCCACAGAGGCCGTGATGGCCATGGCTGTCTTTCTCTCTTAGTTTGGCCTTATGCCCCTCAAAAAATGATGTGCTCTGCAGCCATAGTGGCCTTGATGCCCTTCCCGCACTGCCCTAGCTATTTTCACTGTAATCTCTCTGTTTCTTTTCTGTCAATACGGTTTTTAGACATAAGTGTTTTTTGTTGAGATTCTGGATTCTTATTTATTCTTAACTTAAAGTGAAATGCTGTGCACTTAGTGGGCAGCACTGGCCAACCAGCAGACTTAAAGAGGTGGTATTATGCTTTTTGGCTTTTTCTCTCTCCTTTATTGGGTTATATATCTTTTTTGTGCATGTAACAGGTTTGCAAAGTGAAAAAGCCCAAAGTCCAGCCCAAAGGGAGTTCCCATCTCCCACAGAAAGCTCTGCTCTGAACCGCTTTAAAACAGCTTGTTTGTAGTCCAGTCCTTCACTTCCTTTACTTGTGACATCACAATGAAAACACGTCATAAAGCTTTCCAAGCAGCTAGTGGGGTCAGGCACGCCCTCAAACCAAGCTAGTCTGAGCGGAGGCCCTTTGGCTCAACTCGCCCTTGTTTGGTTTTCCATTGTAGAAATGTTGTACCTGTACCTGCTTCCAGGCACTTTTGTTCGTATCACCTCACCTTCATCGAGGTTCCAAGCGAGCTGAGTGATACTAAAATGTAACGTGAAAACATGACAGACTGCTGATATATGAATATTTGCTATTCACTGCATCATCATTGCGTGCACCAGACAGAGGCCAGCAACTGAAAGTTTTATATTTTACAGTTTTCACTTCTGAGAAGTTTTGAGGTGAGAAATCAGCTGTGTAGATTTTGAATATTGACAGTTTTATGAGAAGTGATGGCGGAACAAAAATGTGCTTGAATATTTTCGGAGTTGAGGAGCTCCGCAAGTGGCTGTGGGGGAAGCCTGTGCCAACCCGCGGGAGGCGTGTGTGAGGCCGACCAGCCGCCTGCTCACAGAGCCCTCTGCTCCCGCCGTTACACAGACCGCTGCAGCAACAACGGCAGAGGAAAACACAGCTGGAAGGTTTTCATACTGCTTATCTGTCTTTACATTCTGAATAATGTTAAAACGACAAGCTACGTACTATCTCTGGGTACTATCTGCAACGGAAAACGGAGCAGGCCCGCGTAGAGTCGAGTCTATCAATTTGCGCTATGTTGTCATTTTTTGGCAAGGCAGCACAGATCGTCAGAACACCGGCAACAGTTCAACATTTAGTCCTAATGGTAAAATGTGGAACAATGATGTTGTGTGGTTGTGGACATGTGAGTAACTTATACCATCTGCTAGGTTACGGTCTCAGTCTGAAGCGGCTTTGATTTGGATCACACTACCTTGTTTCTTACGACCTGCCCTTCTCTGCTTCTGATTGGCTAGTAGTTCTTACCTGGGAACTGCACATGTGCAACTCCCAACAAAGATTTTGTACAAGTAAGATGCATCACTCTGTAGCTCAAGAGCAGAGCGTACAACACATAGGGTGAAAAGAGGAGCTGCAGCAATGTGCAGTATGAGAAAAATATGGTGTTTTTTGAAAATTAAACCATGTAAACCTGTTCTGAAACCCCTAATTAAGATTTTGAACCTAAAAATGAGCATAATACCACCTCTTTAACTGAACTCTGATGTGTCAATGCTGCAAAGCTGTGACTGAGTGAACTTCTGAGGTCAACTGAGCTGAGGTAAGAAAGTTTGACAAGCTAGTGAACGAATAAGACAAGAAACCGCAGTCAGATTGGCCATCAGGACCACCGTGTTGTTCTGTGGACCGCTTGAGCTGTGCCCAAAGATGAGCGAAAAAAAATGTTTCGATAAGCAAGGTTGAGGTTTTGGCTGGATGGCTATTTACATATATCAGGTGCCTTTTGCTGAGACGTTCATAAAGTTAAAGGGCTCACTGATGTCATGGGAGAGAGCTCATGTGAATGGACAAGAGTGAGGGAGCGTCAATGTGTTGACATGATATAAAAAGTTTTTCATTAAGCCTAATGTTACTCTCGTTCAGTTCTGGTTGTTTATCAGTGAAGAGTATGAACTACACTGCAGACTGGAGTTCTCCCTATTCATCTCCTGCAGTTCACATGCATTTCTTCCGTGTTGTCCCAGAGGAAAGCAAAATCCAAGAAGAGATCTCATAGTTGTTTCATTTCTCCTAGACACAATGAGCTACTTTTAATACTAAGGTGAGACCAAAGGCTTTTTTCTCCTACTTCTCAAATTCAACTCCGGAGAAACAACCACATATCATTTCATTTATGTCTTACTCTGATCAAAACGAGAGAACTCTAAATGATCTTAAATAAGTCTAAGTCTCTGGAACATGGGACCATATGACTTCAGAGAAAGAGCTCAAAGAAAACTCAGCTATGACTCCTATGACTTCCACAAATATGTCTCAGTTTTCTTTCTCTCAGGAGAAGCAACCGCATATACTCATCTATGTCTTACTCTGATCAAAACAGGAGATTTTTAAATGTTCATAAATACGTCTGATTTGGGTCTCCTGAATGTGGATCAGAAAAAAGGAAAACATATACATAAACATACATATTGATAATTAAGATATTAGTTTTGTACTGTGGCCCCGCTTCCTCCCTTGAGAGTGCAGAGTGGAGCAAATTGTACAATCCTCTTAGGAAAGATAAACATGTCATCAGATTTTAAGACACTGCATTTTAAGGCCTTACTCTTTTAAGTTTGCAGAAGTGTTCAGAGGTTCCTCCTGTAAATTTGATTGTCGCTGCCATAAAATTAAAAGAACCTATTGGCAGGGGCAACTTTGACAAATTGTAAACCAGCTGAGTTTGCCTCTTCAGTACTAACATTTGAGAATGAGTAACAAAACTACACTATGGATCTGCCAAACACATTTACGTGCTCAGCCAGCATGCCAAATACAACAAGTGGAGTCACAAGAGTGCAAGTGAGGCCTGCACCTCCGTATGAGAACCCCAAACTAATTTTCTTCAGTTTTACTTTAAAATATTAGGGAAAAATACTCCTGAAATATGAAAATATAATCTGTATGATGCACTATAACTACAAACCTGTCTTGCTCTCTAGCAGAGATGGGGAAGTGTTTTGATTATTGATGATTTGAAACAAGCTTTGAGTTTTAAAAATGTTATCTGGAGCTGATGGCAGAGCAAGAAGTCCTACATTCTGGGTGACTTTTCTACACACCTACCTCACGTGCACTCATACGATCATATGATCAGCGCTCAGCCAATCATGTGAGTGCTGATTATAGTTTCCACTCTCTTCTCATGTTGCCTTATAATCAAAGTTAGACTAATTTAGATTTAGTTTAGACTTACTTAAGATTGATGTTCATGGTTTTGAATTGGTTCCTAAATGCTGAGCAGATTTAAAGCAAATTTTCAAAAAGTCAGCAAAGGGAAAACATTTCCATTGAGTTCTAAGCAGAGATAGGGGCTTCACATGTAGAAAACGTTAGACAAAAATTAGAATATAAATGAATGACAAAGGAGGTTGTTACCAAACGAGAAGAAGATCCAAAGCCTCGCAGAAATCAAATCTTCTGGGTAAGATTTCTGACCCGTCATGCCACACTCTAGGTAAGTGCAGTATTTGTATAGCATATACTGTATGTCCCAGGATATATATAATGGATGTGAAATGGACCAGAATTATCCAGCGAAGAAAACAAGCCACTTTCTCTACCAACAAACTGGAGAGATTTAAGAATGTGGCCTCAGACTTGGCACAATTATGGAAGACAGTCACGAAGCTGAATGTGGGCAATAAACAACAAGTCACGCAAATGTACACTTCACATGCAACACAGTTGGTGATTCACTTAACCGTCTGGCTGAAATCTTATTCCCTTTGGCCTCAGTTACATATGGCATCATTTCTTATTACAGCAGAGTACAGACAAACACACAAGTGAAGCCGAATTCAGGTTATCAATATAATACTCACAAATTACACCATGCAGGGAGAATCCAAGTAAACCACTCTCACTGCCAACTTCATTTGAGACAATGGAAACCTTTTGGTCTCCCCTCCCTTTTGAGCAGTTAGAACACTGCTCCCTCCTTACGTCAGCACTGTTCCCCTATTAAAACAATATACGAAAGACTTTAATGAGTAAAGGAATTAATATCCACGGCCATGGCCATATCTCAGAGGGTTATGTCAACTTCTCACACTGTGATAGTCTGCTTTACAGCAGGCTTACATGACCACCAGCGTTGTCAGGACACAAACGTTAACATCAGGACCTACATGTTTGCTCTTAATTGGATGCCTTTCATCACACCATTACAAACTCGCTTCTGCCAACCAGCTGGGAAGGGAAGGGCTCGACAGAGATAACGCGATGACATACAGTGGGCGAAAGCAAGTAATATCAGTGATGCTGGAGGACAGCAATAGAGATATGAAGTCTCAAATCACCCTTTTCCTAAACACATTAGGGTTTCTTGTAGGTGCTTAAGTTATTTTTTTAAATGAAAATCACAACCATTTATAGGTTTCTGCTTGTCCTTTGTGAGGATTTGCAGCTTGTCTCTTTTCCATATCATTTTAAACAGAAACCCTTCGGCTTTTTTAACTGTTTTTGACACAAATAAGCAAATGAAAGATAAAACCTTAAAGTTTTGTGAACCTTTTTCCATATTTTTTTTAGATATTTTATAGTCTAAGCCAGCAGTTCCCAAAGTTTTTAGGCAACGCACCCCCTTCTACATCTTGACCGGGTTGCTGCAACCCCAAACCCCCTCTCTCTTTAGGTTTGCTTATGTATATATATATATTTCATGAAAAATTCCACAAAAAAATAATTGTTGTAATTGTCACACTACTACACAACCATTACATTTTTCCTGTCGCGCACCCCCTAGTGGCAGCTCACGCACCATACGGAACCTTTCGGAATCTCTGGTCTAAGCAATAAGTAGATTAATTGAATATTAACTCAAAACTCTCTCAGAAGGAACACGGGACACTGCTTCTACAGGTTTACTAGTTGATGTAAGAACATGTTTCAAAATCTCTTTTGTAAACGACAAAAAAGGAATTTAGTTTTTTGTAAAATCATAAATATGTGTGAATTTATCCTGGCACAATATAAAACCCCTACACCCTCATAGTCCTACCTATGCGTTGTGTTTTCACTTTTGGCTGACTGGACCACTTCTCTGTGTGGGAGTGTACAAACTGTTTGAATGGCATCTCCCTGACTCTCTCGTTAGTTGCTGTTAGGGTAGAAATTCCCAGCATACAGTAGCTCTGCCTGACTTCAACCTGAGTAGAGGTCTAATCAGCCAGAATAACAGAAAACACCTCTGTAGGTGGGTAGGATGTTTAAAGGACAATTCCACTGGTTTATCATGTTCTATCTCCTTATTATTTATATTGTATATGTACCATTTCAAATTGTGCACATTAAAATTTTTGAATCTGTTTTTTTTGTTTTATAACTGACTGAATGATGAGGAGTCACTGATCCAGAAGAAACACCAGGAGAGCAACGGTGGAGATTGTCTTACTGTAGTACAAAACTGAATTCATCTCTTTACCACTGTGGAAGCTGTGATGTCTGCAACCAAATGGACACTGTCCTCCCAAGAAGAACAACAGAATCAGCTGTTTCAGGAAGAGCCCCGAAAAAGCCCTTTAGTGGCCGTAGTAATTATGATTAGGAGAAAGCTGAAAGGTGACATTAGGCGACCATGTCTTTGTAGGGAGAAGGTTGAGGTGGATGGATGGATAAGTCAGACTTTAATTAACACGGAAGAATGCTGTTTGTTTCTGATTTCCAACTTATTTCCAACTTACTTTGTTTTTTTAGTTTTTTTCCCCTAGCTGTAACCATTTGGGTAATTATGGTAACCATAACAACAAAGGACTCCTAAGAGAGACAATGATCTTTCCCTAATCTTTAAAAAGTTGTTTTTGTGCCTTTAACCAACCAAACCTTAATCCTAGCTTTGTCCCATCTCAAAATGGATCCAAACGTTTTGGAAGGCACAGACACATGAGTTCATCCTGCTGATTGAGGCGTCACATCAGAAATACTTCAACTGATTAAACACATCGACTAAAACAATCTTATCAAACAACCCAGGGAGTTCAGTTTTTACATATTTCTTCAGTTATTTACAACATACAAGACTGGTAACAAGGATGTAAGAACTCGGTTGTAAAATATGTGTCAGTGATGTTCAGCTCGAAATCGAGTTGTGCTATGCCAAACAATCCTGAAAGGGTTTGATTTGATTTGGACTGTTTAACGATTTAGCAACTTTGTCATCCACCTTTTACCCATAATAAAATCCAAACTACCTACCGACAAGAACATCCACATGTCAGAGTTGCAACATGCAGTGTCAGGCACTCAGGTTGCGGGCATGTCAAATGAAAGGTAGGCCATTTTGGAAAATTACTTGGATTTAGTAGCATTTACTATCCATTAAATTGTCTCAGCTGTTGTGTAATCTATCACAGTGAATTTCAAGAGGAAAATAATAAATAGAAAGTCATTCTATGCTGCTTCTAGGCTGCTTGAAAGGTGCAGAAAAGAAATAAAAACATCTAAAACATTAAGTATATGTTATTCGTGCTAAATGTGTTAAGTCATGCACATCTATCATTTTATCATTTTTAGTTTTAGTTTTCTGAATTACACTAAAATCCACTTACACTTTTGGGTTCCAGGTGAGTTGATTTATAACATTGTGGGTTGTAGAAACATCTTCTAGCTTTACAAATCGGAATGTATTATCTATTTAAATATTCTAGCCGCATACCAGAATGGCTTGAGAGATTCATGTCGTGTTTATGATGGAGTTAGCAGGCTTCTGGCCCTTGGGTTCAAAGAACCAACCTGAAACAAAGGAAGATGGAGAATGACCTGACCCGGCTCTGCAGTGTGAAATCACTCCCAGGTCACATGTGTTTTTGTTCATCCTCTTCACCTTGAGGTTTTGGAAGATGGAGCAGATAGCACGCAATGGCGCAACAGACCTGCTAAAGGCCACCTCACCAGTCCAGATGCAGTCTTTCATCTTTTTTTTAGAAGCACAGATGCGGTAATAATGATTTCTGCACTGACAGAAAGCCTGTGTATGATCAGGGCATGCTGTTGCTTAGGGACAGAACAGGCATGCAGTTTATTATTCTGAATCTGGAGAATATTTCATGGAAATAGTCTCTGCTAGTTGTGGGGTGAAAACCTTCCATGCTATTATTGACAACTTCTCCACAGCGAGCCAAGCGAGTCGTTTTCACAGTTAGGCCCATGTGTGCATATTGCAAAATAATAATTGTCCAATTTATCAAGTTGGTGGAATGGTGAAATACTCTGGATATATGAAACTGATAGGGTCAGTAGTTGACAGTAGACAGTCCACCACCCCATCGAGATCAAATGAGTGCCATTATGCGCTGAATCTCCTCAAGTTTTTCGTGAGAAGTTAAGCACAGTGAAGCTCTCCAGACCAGCTCTGCTGTCCCTACACAGATAAATAGCTTCCTCCGTTGAAAGGTCCCACTCCTCATTTGGATAAGCAGCATAATCAGCAAAACACTTTAAAAACTATTCCCTCATTAATGTTAGCGCAAACTTTGAAGCAGGGCATTCTTGTTTGCACCCCAAATCAGTTTGGATATAGTCCATGCTCTGCTGAACCTTTGAAGCTTCATTGTTCACACTCAAATGGTTTTAGAAAGATGTCATTCACTCCAATTATTTTGGCCTTGACATAAATTACACAAAAACAAGAATTTTGTAAGTGAAAATGAAAAAAACATTAAAAACAAAATCTAATCCAGCTTTGTAACCACCCAAGTGTTTTATGTCAGAGTTACAAAGGAATGTCCCAGCTGCAGATTCACATTTTTGTTAAATAAAACAACCCTTTTGAGCTTTAATTTACATAACTTTCAAGTCTCACAACAGACAGACCAAAACAGCAAGACATAATTTATAGTGGAAACAGAACTTAATGACTATCAAAAGCAGATGGCAGAGGAATGTTTTAAAATGCTGAAAAGATGTCCAAATATAGACTTCTGCACTTCTTTTCGTTTATGTGAGATTTGCATATCAAAATATTCATGAATCATTCGTAATCCTACCTTCCTGTGTTTTAAGATATTTTAAATACCTAAAGGCTTCTCATCTCTCAGTAATTTACCCATGTTTTATATTTCAATGCGGTTTATTAACTTCAGAAATAGTGTGTTACACTATCACTTTATTCCAGGAACTGTTTTAACACCAAAAACATCTGACAAATTTAATTTAGTGAAGATTAAGTTTTTCCATTGTTACCAGCCATCAGCTAATGTCAAATTAAAAGCAACCAACATGAGGTCCCCTGCTGTTTTCAATTACTCTCTACAGTTATCCAGACTAACTGAAACATAATACAACATATGGTTAAACTCATCTGAGTTATATTTATGAAAAAGAAATGATTTTTCCAGTTGTAAACACAGTTGTTTTATATTGGTGACACAATGAAGTTGTATTTTTTGTGTGTAAAAAAACAACAAAAATACAAAAACAAAATGTGAGCAACATTGCTTCTACATGACTGCAAATAACCAATAAATGTAGAGATAAAAAATCACAATATACATTGTCTTTCCTTTCCTTTAAAGTAAGAATTTGGTGAGAAATATGCATTTAATATTAATAATAAAAAAGCAAGACTGTGCAGTTCAGTGTGTTGTGACAGACTCCAAAGAGGCACACCTTTACCATAGCTTCCCATAGCTAACATTTTATAGTATAGAAAAAGGCCTCTCCTTCTATCCCCACATCTTTTTCATTTTGCTTTTAATCTGCATTGACGCTGTTGCACAGTATATAAGCCAGTCATAACACAGTTTTGGAAAAGGGCGTAGACTTAACAGTAACAGATTAAATTTATGGACACAATGGGCTAAAACTGAGCCCACCCCTGACTGTCAAAACTAAACGAAACTTGAGTGCAGAGAAAAGGCTCGGAGAGTTCACAGAGTAGTTGTGTGTCAGTAATGAACTTTTGTTAGGTCGTCCAGTTTGTGTGCACATGAAGATGTGAACTTGTACTCCGCTATCGTATTTTATATTTATGACGGTGATTTTTCCCTTTGTTTGTCGTGATACAGAAATGCCATCATAAATTAGCTCTGGATTTGATTGCTTGTAGTCACATCAAAGCACTGGCAGCATTCTTGTGATGTGAAATGTAACAAAATACCAAAGAAATAGCCAGATGCGTCTTTAAATTTAAGAACTCACTTATTTCTGCTGTCAACAAATTTTGCTATAATTGGTTGTAAAGAAAATTATTAAAGAACCCAGTGAATCAGTGCTTTTTGGTAGAAACATTGCTTTGGACTTCCTCATGACTCAAAGGAGAAAAATAAAGTGAAATTATGAAACTGAGAATTTCAGTTATTTTAATTGTCTAGTACCTGTCAGGCTACGCTTAAATTTTTCTCATGATACAATTGTTAGTAACATGTCATATAACTCAATCAACATCAAGTATATCTTCTCATTGCATGTGCTGTTAGTGGTCATTTAGGTATTGCCTTCTTTAAGTACCGTTGTTTTCTTATGTCAATCAAACCGAGGAGCCATCACGCAGCGTGTGCTTGTTTTCTCAGATGGCCAGTTGAGCGTCCACGGCCACTGTTATGTGTGTGTATGTTGTATGTATGTATGTTATGTCCTCAGCCTGTAGTCTCTGCATTGCTGGACAGGAAGATAAATGCGACTGCTATGGGCAGCATCATTATTAATGAAAAGTGACATCATCGCGTGGTCTGCTTAACAGCAATCAGGTCTCTCTCCCTGCAACACACAATGCAATCCAGATGTCCGTTTGATTAAAGGCTTAAATGTGATTGGAGAGGGTGAGAAGGGGGGAGACACAGCACAGGTCAACCCATAGATTCTAAAACAAAGACTTTTATAAATTTCTCTTAAAATAAAAACACATGGATGGAACCCCCCCCCAAACCTTCTTCAAGCCATTTCTTCTCTGATGGTAGTCACCTGGTTTTAAGCAGCAGCACACGATAATCTGCATGAAAATTCTTGTCTAATTGGTTCCACTACTTATTGTGAGACATTACATATTTCCTCCTCTAAAAGTTGTGGGGAATTCACACACTTAAGTTTTCACAATGCTTGAAGCTAATTGGTCAGTCAGAGCTTTCTTATAGGGATACTATTTGTTGTATTTCGAAATGCAGAAATTCTGGTTTGTCAGTCGGTCCACCTCTTTCGTCCAGACTGAAATATCTCAACAACTTTTGGATGGATTGCTAAAAAAATGTTGTACAAACGTTCATGTTCCCAAGAGGATGGTCTTTGGTGATCTCCTGATATTTCCTCTAGCACCACCAGCAGGTCAAAGCTTTTACGTAGCAGTGAAATATCTTGACATCTGCTGGATGGATTAGCATAAATGTCTGGTATCCCTGACCAACATAAAGTTTGTGATTTTGAGTGAAAACAAGCACATGATGAATTGCCATGAAATTTGACAAACATTAATGTTTGTCCCATGTTTGCGAAAGTAATTACAAACCCCATCATCTTCTATATCCACTACACTAAGATGGTGAACATGGTAAACGTATCTCATAAACATCACTATGTTAACATTGTAGGCATGTTAGCTTGCCAAAGTTAGTGTTTAGCACAAAACGCTATGCTACAGCCTCACCGAGCCGCTAGCATGGCTCAGGACTTCTAATCTTGTTAACATTATGCCTACATAATAATTTTTTTAATCAGCAGAAAAAAGTTTTGAAATGCCTTATATTCCTTAATCTACTACAAAAACAGTCAAATTTGCACAATCATGTCTAGGAATGTGGCAATGGAGGTCAAAACTGATTGTGTACTGTCTCTAAAGGCCTTTGCACAAGTCTGTATTTTTCATCTGAAATTGTTGCACGTTTTAAAAATATATACGACAAATCATGTTCACACAACAGGTTAGATTTTCTGCGTTTTTTCGCATCACAGCATTATTGTCAGCACTCAGATAGAGGATGAGGACACCAAACAGAGAGGGAGAGCGACAGAGATGTGGTGTCCACAAAATCATCCTCACTGCTTGAAGACTCCATTGTGTCTTGCATTGTGAATTTTCGCAACGAATAGAATAATAAAATGCATCAGACTGAGTGTTCAAGGTTTCTGTGATTTTTATCAGAGGACGGATAAGAAAAATACATTAAAAAAATACAGACTTGTTGTGCAAAGGCCTAAATTGCACTTGTATGAGGAGAGTAATGGGACATGATTTCAATCTACCTCATTTTCTCTCAAAATAACACTTCATCAGGTTGTATAAATAATAAGGTGAAGAGGCCTTGAAAGCCTCACGGCGACAGATGCAGTCATCTGGCAGTGCCACCAGGGACTCGCCTCCTGTCCAGCAAAGAGTTATTTAGGTAAACTAGAAAAAACAAAAACATACAAACACACCTGTCACAGGCAAGGATGAATTACGTCTACCTCGTTTTTTCCCTTCTCTTCCCCAACCAACATTTGACCTGTGCCGGCCACAAAAAGACGCGGGCGGTTTGGACCGACTGCAACCTGAACTGCCACATTAAATGACTCACCTGACGCTGACTGGGCGTGACCGTCTTCAGCTCACATTTTCCCCCACCATTTTTTTTTATGAGAGCAAAGCCAAGGTTGAAACCGAAGCACAAACCCACCCAGTGCTTTTTGGCCCACTTGTTTTCTTAGCGTATATGTTGCTGATGCAGGATGGATGGCGAAGTGAAAAATGAGAATCAGTGACTCACTTTATTTGCTTTATTCTGTATTATGGCAGACATGATGTTTGTCATGTTACTATGGCGGCTCTCGGGGAATCCCGATTTCTGTGACGTGCTGTTTTCCACCATGTTTCCATGTCGGGGGGTGGGGGTCATTGAAAAGCCTGAATATCACTAAGAGATGTATTTATGTTTTGTTTTGACCGTGCAGGTACTAGATAAACATGCAGTCCCTTGGCGAAAACACTTTCTGTGTGGCTCAGCTCAAGCTCACTCTCAAGGTGTCTCAGTGTGTCTCAAGCGCTCCCATTCTCCGTGGGCCAATTTTTACACAGGGGAAACCATCGCTCACTGTCTGTGCCTCTGTCAGGATTGCAATGATGCTATCTGTTGGTGTTAGCTTGACGGATGCCACACATGTAGGCTGCGGGCTCTGTGAGGGTGGAGGGCCACTAGAGACCTTAAGCCAGTTTCACAGGGAAAGGTGCTGCAGCAGGAGGTAGAAGATGACCTAAACACAGAAAAGACAGCTGAAGGGGGAGTGTGTGAGGCCTGTCCATCAACATGTTTGTGTTTGTTTTACCAATTAATTGTTTGTTTAGTTCTTTGCATGCTGTCTGGCTTATGAGGTCAAATAGGAGGGAAACATTTTCCCCTCATTATGAAGGGAATACCACTTACAATGAATACATATAATGCTCTGGCGTGGAAAACTCAATAACTTACTTTATACCAATCATTAAATCGTTCATATAACCAAAATTTACAACTTGAAGCTGCTTCATTGGCACTGAACATTTCTGGACTTGTTGTTTTCAATTGGACCAGCAAATTGGAAGGATCTTCATCTGAATGAGAAGAAAATCTCGCATTGGATGTTGTTACAGTCACCATCCAAATCCTTTCCTATTGTCCCGTTGTCAATGAATGCTGAGGTAAACTGACATTTTGAGACTACAGTGAGATCTTATTTGAAGTAATTTTACTTAGAACAAATGCTGAAAATCCTTAACATTTTATGCATGTATTATTATTTTTCAGGGTGCATTGTTGTGGCACATCAAATATTATGTTTAGGCCAGTTGCAAGATAGCAGATTCAGTAAAGGAACAAGCAGAGAGCATCAGGTCTGAGACTGCAGTCAAAACATTGCCTGCATAGCGTCTGTCTAATAAAGCTTGAAGGCCTACATCCTAGTATTTTTTTCAAAATGTTTTTAGAGCAGCATCTTCTGTGGCTGTGAATTCCCATCCGTGAGAAGCAGACTTGGCCACAGATGTTACATGTGTAGACCGGCACCGATGACATTGGTGATGCGGTGGCGTCCTGTTGTTGCCGCTTCCTCTTTGTTCTCTTTGCTTCTCGGTGTTGAGGGAAGGTGGTTTTGTATGTCAGCAGCCCACTGTGGAATGTCTGCTGCAATTGAAGATGATCCTGAGCAGCATCTTCTCAGGTGACAGGGTTGATATTGAAGGACTTCAGGTTTTACTCACAGACATCCTTAGCTTGGGCGGCCAGTTTGCCTCTTGCCAGATGACAGTTTTGACTTTCAAGACTGAGTTAGCCACATGTTTTCATAAACATCACTGTTTTACTGTTACTATGTCATGTAATTACTTTGCAATCTGAATATTTTTCTTTAAAAAAAAAAACAACCCATATCCTCAAAACAAATTAAGGATTCTGCACAGCAAATCATCATACTGTATATTAAAAGAGTAAATGTATACTGATGAAAGTGACAGCAACAAGTCAAAGTCAAATTAAGTGAATTTCATCTCCAAATTGATTTCTTGCATGTCCTTTATGTGTGTAGAGTTTTTCCTTACACGCTTGTGATATTTTGAACATTACAGCTTATCAAAAATTACTTTATCTCAACTATTTGCATTGTGTAAAGATTGTGTAAACCAGTGGATATACACACAGTTCCCAGTTTATTATTATCATTAGCACACCTAGTTGAAGAGAATGCAGTGTAATACAACAGCCCTGCTATAAATTCTAGTTTCACAAAGGTTATGAAGTTATTGATTTGTTCACCCCATATCAATAATGGTAGGCTAAATAAAAGAAACACCTGTATAATGCACAGCAGCACCATATTGCAGGACTCTTCAGATTTAGACATGTTATTGATACCAAGAAGGGCAGGTAATTTGGAGCTTACACACGAATCAAAAATCACAGAGGCAACAACAGATCAACATACACAGGGTAATACAAGGAAACAACGAGCAGCTGTACATAAAAAATGATATAGTTCATACAAATAAAAGAATGTTACAGTCATTTAAAATGACTACTTTCAGCATTTAGAGCCTGATAGCGGAATAATTTGGCAACTGAGTGCATTTATTCAAAAAGTACAACCTTCTTGCAACAACAGAAATGTCATCACGAAAAATATCTTTTCTGTTTTATTTAACAGATATCATAACCAAACACTCTAAATGTCGGGAAACACAAATATTTAAAACTGCAAATTATTGTAAATTCAGCATGATAAATATTTGAACTGCTACAGCGATTTTGAAAAGACACAAAGCAAAACTGCAACATTCAAAGCGGCAAAACACAACAAATACCCTTTTATCTCTGTTTAGACATCTTAAATATATCTTATCAGGAGGGACTTCTGCTTTCTAAACACAGCCAAATCTCTCTTTCCTCTCTGGTCCGAAGAGACACGCAAAGCAGCCCTCTGGTCTCAGGATGTCTGTCCCCGTTTGAAGTTTATCTAACTACCATATGTATTTATTTTCCCCAACAGAGTAAATGATGATTCTCTCTGTCCACTTATCATCCCCCTCCCACCAGTGCGCATGTTATTTATTATGAAATGACACCTCACTGTCCGGAGAGCCTGCTGAAGTGGGCATGATTCATGGAGGCAGACTATGAGACACAGGAAGCCCATTAAAAATCCTATCAACATCATGTTGCAGTTGGTGGACCATGAGGAGGAAAAAAGGATAGCCAGCAACAAGTTTTATGTTCAAGCCTGTTTTACTAATGGGGAGTCCAGATCAAGACACTTATCATTCGACTGTTATCCCAAATGTGACATGATTGCGTTTCACATGAATAATCTGAATGAAATAGTTATAGTTATAGTTAATAGTTTTTGAATAGAGAGTTAGATGAGCAGAGCAATAACACTCTCTGTGCATATGGTAAATATGAAGCTTAGCTTAGCATAAAGACTGGAAGCAGGTGGAAAAAGCGCTCTGTCTAAAGGTTGCAAAACCCACCTATTAGCTTCTCTTAAGCTAGTTTATTAACATGTTGTGTCTCATTACCAAACGATAGGATACAACAACTGAATTGTGAAAATAACAATTTACAAGGGGACTTCCTGGAGACTCCAAGAAGTCAGTGCAACTGACTCCAAACCCCTCATAAAACCCATCCCATTACCATATATATATATTTTTTTTACAGTTAAACAAACAAGATATGATGTGTTAACTGATTAACTTTAAAGGAGACCTATTATGCTTTTCCACATTTTATGACTTATCTACAATGTTAAATTGTTGGATGTTCATGTTAAACATGGCCAAAGCTTCAAATAATGAGGTTAAAATATTATAAGAAATCCCTGTGAGCAAAAACCTTAGAATTCCTTCTGTACTATAGGCTCTGTTTTGAACAGCTTTTTCTACCAACAGCTCTGTTCTACGACACACAAAGCCAGCCGGTGTTCCACAAATGGTAATTTGCTCCGCACAGAGACGGCACAGCAACACTCAGTCTGTCTGTACAGCTCAGCTACAGCAACAACAGCCTGGAAACAACTTCAGGTCTTGGCCAATCAGAAGACAGTGGGCTTTGAGAGGGGAGGCCTTAAAGAGACAGGAGCATCTACAGCTTGTTTCAGACAGAGGCTGAAATGAAGGCCTACATGAAGATCCAGTATAAGACAGAAAATTATTTTTTTGAACTTTGAATCATGCAAAGCTGCCATACAGGGACACAGAACTACAATATGGGACTGGAAAAGCAGTATAATAGGAGTCCTTTAAAGGTGCTAGTCTAGCTGTTTCCCCCTTATTCCAGTCTTTATGCTAAGCTAAGCTAATCGATCTTCTCACTTAACTTTCTACAGCACGTTTTCCATGATGTAAAACTATTTCTTAAACAGTTTGAAAGGTGATGCACAGCCACGTATATTTATAAGATATTATATTTTTTTTATTTTGTGTGTGTCAGTGTGTGCAAAGACAGAAATAAATATATAGCATTTCTAAAACTATTACAGAAACTCATGAATGGCCTTGGCAAATACACAGAAAATGTCCTGACAGTTGCAGATGCCTGAGCTCAAATGGCATCAGTCTGTGCTGAAAAACATTCAGCATGCTATGTTTATGAAACTAAATCCTTAAGAGCCCAGAAATTTCAGCTCAGTGATAAATTTCCTTTTTGGATTGTTTCAATCTTAGAATGCACTTAGATACACATTCTGGCTGCTTTGAAGATTGAAGGTGGACATATGGCTTTCCCTTTCCTCCCTTCAATTTACTGATATATACCAGGTGTTATGCTTTTCATGTCGCCTTCTCAATTTATCTTGAGAAGGTTTCATTCCTGGAAGAAAAGAATAAAAACACATATTGGTGTGCTACAATGAAAGAGGCTGCATTTTTTCCCAAAAATATTGTGCTATCCTGTGGCAGAAATGAATTAATATAATTTCTTTGTCTAAGAGCAAAGCAGTCTGTTGCATCTCATGTGGCCCTCAGATGTTTCTGTTATTACCCCTGTGCTAAGACAATTTATTATAGCGCAGTTCCAGAACACAAAGTGAAGAAAAGAGGCATGAATTTTCTCCAGAGACACTCTGCAAAGGCCAATGGTGCAATAAACAAAATGGACAAAAGCAGTCACATAAAATAATTTGGTACATAGATAGTGAACAGATAAGAGGGAAGGAATAAGCTTTGTCCATTGCCTGTCAGGTTGTGCTGATGGGTGTCTCCTTTAAAAGTCAAGGGGTGGTCAACATCACACACTTCACAGAAAAATGCATGGAAAATGTGGGGTGAAGTTCTGTTGTTGGCTGTTTTCAATCCATACACTCATAGCTATCATACCATTTTTGCATGGGGGGAAAGGGACTTAATTTCGTAGCTAATTTCAAGTCCCTGTAGATCAGAGGGTGTTTGACAAGTGAGCTGCATGACTTCTTCAAGTGAGGTAATGGTCATGTCTACCAGTAGATAAAGTTGCCAGGACAGGCCCATGTCACAATAATTAGTGTAGGTAACACCAAACACGAACCCAGTATGATTCACCCCCAAAAATCAGCAATAACAATGGCCCGTACTCATCAGACACAGATGAATCATATAGGTGGACTCCCTCGCCTCTAAGCACAAGTACTATTTCACTTTGGCTATGTTTTACTGAACTCAAATGATCCACTACCAGATGTGCAAATGCACACGAGCAGCTCACTAACTTTCTGTCAGCCCATGCTGGAGTGTAAGACCTCCAAAATATTTCTCCTAAAGCTGCAGCTAGGAGAATTATAGTAACATTAATAGCCCTGCCCTATCAGGAGGGACTGTAAGAACAAACCCAGTGGATGTCAACACTCCTGTGAAGTCCATGTCACTATTTTTCATAATCACATTTAAAGTTTTAATCAGATTAAGCATGTACAATACAAGCTTACCCAATGTGTGGTCTCTTGCCCTAAACCCCCACCCAAATCCTATTATTACGCATTTTAATTACAGGATAATACCTGTGGGATATTGTATCATGATTGTTGCTAATATTATTAATATACAACTGATTGACACTTGCATCACATACTTCGCTTTTGAGATGCCACTTGACCTCTGACAAGACAAATATGTGGATAGAGGCTGCTACTATTAATACAGTAGATATGTTTTGAAATGGGAAATAGGTGCTGCCATTGAATCCCACACATTCCACACAAGCTTTGGCAGTCAAATGTCAGCAGACAGGGTGGACAAGCTTATACTGGAAGATACTAACTTCTATCTTCGTGCCATGTGAATAGTGAATTAAGTCATTTCTGCCTCCGTTGCTAAATGTAGAGTGTTATTTTAAATGCATTACGCTGATTTGTAAAACACGCCGCTGTGAATTTTTTCCTGTTAAGTCTTAACAGGCTTGACTCCTGTTATTTTATCTACCGTGTTCAGAGTGCTAAATCAAACTGTTTCTAATTAGAGGGAAGTGAGTGCAGGGAGAGGCAGGGAGGTCTGAGGAAACCCAGCCACTGAAGGTGTGAAAGATGAGGACAGATGTTGTGTTGTCTCTGATGGTGAGGTCACTTTGATGGCTTTGACCTCATGAGCGCGAGTCAGCAGGACTCTCGCAGCCAACAGGTCATAAATATATGCCTGGGTTCGGGAGGCAGACATTACCAACATAGCACTGCATGACCTAATGATCTGGCAAGCTATAGACAGCGTAGTGTGTTGTTTTGGTGTGCCCATACTACCATTCATTCACACACAGCAAAACTAAATTGTAATAGAAGTAAAGGTGATAGTAATCAAAGTGGGAATCATTTCTTCTGATTAAATTTGAGATAAAAACAAATACAATATAGAATGTAAATCGAAGCAAAGTTAGAAGAATATTTACACTTGCAAGTGTGTTATACTTTACTTTTATACAGGGGTTATGCCAATAAGATGTCCTTGACCTATACTTGCATGATAGCAATTGGCTAATTGAGCACTTAAGACTCATTATAAAAATCTGTCTGACCATGACCCTTAGTGTGTGTTTGGTAAATTACCAAGAGTCATGAAACAAGAAACAGTAATACAGTGCCCACCGTTGGCAGGAATGCATACTTACAATATGGTCACCATTACACCACACATCCATCACCTAGCTCTGTAGGTTTTTGGGTAGATCTGCTTAGTGTGAGATTTCTGTAGTACAAAGATGTTTGGGGACCACAAGTCTGATGACGTCCACAAATGCTCTCAAGCTCTTCCCTGTTGTTTTGCTAAATTACTGTATCAGTGATCACGTCCCCAAACAGGTCAGGCAATTCCAGTTGCGCAGCCGCATGGAGGATTTATTAGAACCAGATGGGCTGTGCTCCCTTACAAGCCCGGTCGAGTCGAAAAACATTGGGCTGGCTTCTCCCAGGCCTGCTCTGGGGGAACGGAGAGCGGCTGGTCCACCCATTTCCTTTCCTTGCCCTTCCCAGGCATGTCAGAGAAGAGCCAAGCCAAAAAAATCAGACCTGCAGTGGCTTTTGGACAGGCTAGGGCTCGAACAGTGTGGTAATTACGGATGGCAAGAGGGAAGGTGTGCGGTAGAGAGGAGGGGGGCTGCCAGGCGGAATCATCCCATGCCAAAGGCTTTAAAAGAGCCACAAAGGAACTAAAAGAAAAATAAACAAACACATTGCTGAAAAGCCCTGGCACTTTTTTTCTCTGATATTCCCTTGACACTGACTGTCAAAGCAGAGGTAGCTGAGGTTGGGGTTCTTGATACTCTTTCATGATGAACAGTGCCATGACATGACACCCATCAGTTCAGCTGTGAGCAGAGAAATGATGACGAAGCTAAACAGTCAGCATCAACGTGACCTGTTCCACTATCTAACATAATGTACAAGGCCACGGTCCTATCTTGAATACGTTGTCTCCCTGGACATTTCCCACCCAGTCTCAGTGTCCTTCTATTCAATTTAAACTTCTCCTTACTTTTTACTTTACTTTGCTCCATCCACCTGTGTTTCATTGGCCAAATATACTGGTATCCCTACACATCTCTAAGCTGAGGCAGACTAAAATCAGACTTTAGTCACAGAAGTGATGACTTGAGAATTGACTTGGACTTGACTGTTGTGAGATCTGAATTTCCTGAGATTTAAGCAAAAACATTCAAGTTTTGACTTTGAAACTATACAAAAATAAACAAGACTGCAACAAGTAGGCCTTGCATATTCACACAACTTGAATATTTCATTTTAGATCTGTCCCGTTGAAGGGACTTTGTCTCAGTTTGGAAAATAAAAAACTAACACAAAGTCGAAAGAAAGATTGAAATACAGTGTAATTCTTCAAAACTGTTGTTTTTTTAAGCATGACTACGATAATTCCCCAACCTTAACCACATGTTTATTATTGTAACTTTGATGACGAAGGTTCCTTAACCTTACAAAATAGTCTTTTGAACCTAAATCACAATGTTTCCCCAATCATAACAAAGTACTTATTTTAACCCAATCCATGAGCTTTCCCTAAACCTAAACAATGTGTTTTTGTGCCCAAACCTAACCGAACCTTAACCAGAGCATTGTGGCATCATTAAGCAGAAGCCACAGACAAATGATGTTGTCCTGCTGATAGGAGCATCAGAAAAATCATCTATGTGTCCTCTCAGAGGGTATGGAAAAACAATGTACATTTGGAGGACTTGACTTTACACCTGAAAAATTTGAAATTGAATTTGGCGAGAACTTGGGACTTGATTTGAATTTGACCTCAAGGACTTCAGACTTAACTTTAGACTTGCTTTCATAAGTTTTGAGACTTGAGATGTGACTTGCCACAAAAGGCCTTGGTGTCAAAACTGTCTGATGTAAAATTTTACTGTCAATACTGAGCACAGTCACACTCCAGATATGTTCCAGCCATAAGCGGTGAGTTTTTTTGTGTGTACAAATAGTAAATGTTCAGTTAGATTTAATGGAGCTGGACAGAGTTGTTCAGTTAGGTTTAATGGAGCTGGACTCTGTTATGGGACATCAAGGCTCAGTTCTCCCATTCTCCCACAGGATCCTTTTGACATGTCTACATGAATCACAAACAATATTAGGTGTTACAGAAGATGGATCTGCAGAATGATTCATTCTGTCCGATTTTGGGTGCAAAGTATTGCCAAACTTTATTTGCTCATTAAAGGCCTTGCTTATGATCCTTCACAGGGACCAGAAACGATTCAAAGATATTTCCAAACAGGTGGAGAAACTTATGAGCATGGGTGGATTTCCTGAGGAGAAGCATAAAGTACAGCAGAAAACTGGAAAAGCAGCACAGACCTATTAGAAGGATCTGGCGTCTTCTCCTGTTTGTAGTAAAGCAGTGGAATAATATAACATTACAAAATTTTGTTTTGGGTGGCCTTGCATATTCCCCCAAGAAAATATAAACAGCCGCTGTTCAGGGAATGCCCAAACATAATTCATTGCTCGAGGAGAGATTTTTCCTCGCAGCTGCCATATTTTGCCATGACAAGTACATGTCTCCAAAGGATCATGTTAGAGAAACATTGGCTAGAAGTAGACATGATTTACTCCATTAGTTGCTCAAAATAAGAGGGGCTTTTGTTGCTAGACATAGATTGAGGAAACAGGTAATATCAAGGCCAAACCCAGAAAAACAACTTGTTTCTGAGCTACTGTTTCTTGACGTCAAGGACAGTGGCATGTCTGTAGTGCAGCAGTTAGTGACGGGCAGTCTGAGACAGTTAGGACAGGATGCATAATAAAATGGCCTTGGAAGAAGGAAATCGATCATTATTCATTTCTTACATGTTTTTGTTCAGCACCAGTCCAAGATTTGTATTTCTTTCTCAGATGACATTAGATGTGTAGGATTTAACATGCTATTTAAATGCACTCTTGTGTGTTACTTTGCAATGCCCAGGGAAAGCCAGCAGCATAATAGACAGTGATATGCCACTCAGAGGGAAAAACATCAGTTCAGTGAAGCGGACAAGTCAATAAATTATTTAAAAAGTGTCAAGGCATTCACAGGTTACACAGATAACAAATGCTCACTTTGTGGTTTCATTTAAAATAACTAAATAAGGTTACAGCTTACAGGAATAAGTCAACATTTTAGGAACTAACCTTATTGACTTCCTTTCTGAGTGTTAGATGAGAAGATCCATACTACTTTCATGTCTATACTAGAAGCAGGGCAGCTTGCCTGGCTCTCTAAAGTTTAAAAATACACGTAACAACACCTCTAAAACTCACTATGTAACATTTGTTCTCACATTTGTTTAATCTGTACAGAAACCAAAGTGAAAAACCAACAGTTGTGGTTTTGCATGGGCTTGCTAGACTATTTCCTGACTAGCAAGGCTAGCTGTTTCCAGTCTTTGTGTTAGCATAATTTTTAATGGATAAATACAATATGAGAGTGGTATCAATCTTCTCATCTAACTTTTGGAAGGAGAATGAACAAGCGTATTTCTCAAAATGTCAAACTATTCCTTTCTTCTCTAGTGAAATCATCACTTTGGACTTAATAAAGTCTCTTTATGAAATCTCTTAAAGCAGAAAGAATTATTCACTAATGTCTGGGGTCAATGGACTTCACTGGTTTGAAAATGTACGTCATGAAGAAGTGAACAAGACCTAATTTTCACTATGTTCACCAAGTGTTTGTGCATTGAAGTGGCTCAGTTTGTAGAATCTCTAGGTAATGTATAGAGCAAAAACAGAATAATAAACAAAACACCATTAGAGCAATTGATGACCAAATTATGGTTGATTACAGAATAAAACACTGACAAAATAGGCATAGGTTTAATGGCATTCCTTTAATAGCATCTGGTGTGAATACGGTGAATGTAGGTCATGCATGGTTCAAAATGAGTGTGAAACCATTTTCATTTGCAAAAGACACACAAACAACTTCAACCTCCTGATAAATGCGAGAGCGCCTCCCTCTCTCCTGAAGGTTGGCGCGAGCACTCCTTTCAAAGCAACAGCGAGCCTCTTGATGTGGTCTGTCATTTCCTCTGAGCTGGCCTTGCTACAGCATGGAGGTTCGAGGAGTGTGGGAAAAACCAGTGTGAAAGGGAAGAGAGGAAGTGTGTATTTATCTCTGTTGGTGGGGCGTGATTCCCACTTTGATCTGTCTGCAGACCAGCTCCTGGACCGCCTTGCGGGCAGCAGAAGCCATGAGGTCACTTCATCAGGCAGGATCTAGCATGATGCTAGGACAGCACCTGTCTAGATAAAAAAAACTCCTGCATCCAGTGGAATAGCAGCAGGTGCAGTCAAAACCATGCAGCTTGAAGACTTGCTGACCTTTGTTACACTGTAAATGATTGACAGGTCATCCCAAAACATACATACACACGATATTTTGTTGTTCAATGTCATGACAACCTACCTCTTCATCCAAATGAAGTATTATTTATTATTGATCACACAACCGCAGTTGAAGGATTTAAACAGTCTTAATGAGCAGACAGACTTTGTTCAGCACTAATGAATCATGAAGTAAGTTTCATGGAGGAGATTTACAGTAAAGGATATGATATCATGGGGTTTGGTCTCTTCGTAGCTATCCATCTTCAATCCATCTCCAAATCTTAGTCACTGAGCAAACAATCCTTTATTTGCTCTTCTCATTCATCCAGGAGTGGCTGATTAAATGATCCATTTTCCATTGTCTGGAAAATGGTATATTTAATTAAACCACAAGCAGCATGTCAACACCTCCCCCCGTGTACAGAATGAGATAATATACAGTTGTGTTCACATGCCATTGTGTCTTCAGTCTGAAGGACACTTAAACCTGCATTCAAAGGGGTTTTCCAAATGGGGGTCCCTCGCCAGGAAGTGTGTTTCCCAGAGTTCAATTGCATCTGATGTTTGACAATCATCTCCTCATACATGTATATCTATACTCAGGATTTCCAGCTGCGGGTACACCCAGACCCTCTCCACCTCATTCTGTGTGCATAAGTAGGAAGTTGGTCAATGAGAGTGTAAGTGGCACATGGTAGCGAATGGTGGCCTGGGAGCAGATTAGCTACTCCTGTATCTATCTGGTGCTGACAGTTCACACAGGCATTTTTTTCCACTGCCCCTGGGCGTATCAACACACAGTTTCCCTTCTCAGAGGGCTCTATCTCCCGGCCTCAGGGCTAAAAATGTGAAGGCACACTGTATACAAGGCTCGGAACGTAGACATGGCTTGAAAGTAAATACATAAATTGAATTGGCTGATGAAATGGGGTGACAATCTCCTTATTATTTCTTCTATGTAAAGTTGCATTGTCACATTGTGGAATCCCAGAAATTCCGTTAGAAACAATTAAATTAAAGCTAAAGCATGTAACGTTGGGAAACTAGCATGAGACAACAAAATTTTGAAAATATCTGACCGAAAAAATCCCACCCCCTTCCTTCAGGCCTCCCTCCAAAGCCACTTCCCCAAAACACATTTCCATGCACAATGAAAATGTGTGCATGGGTGTGCAATGGGTGCACGCAGGTAGGTAGGTAGACAGTCAGGCCAGCCAATCATTTCATTCGGACCAAGTTAAACGATTGGCAGTGATTATTACAGTCCTGCAACAGCCACGGATACTGACTTTTTTTTCATTTTTATGGCACAGCATTTTTACTTCAGAGAATTTCAACAAACATAAGAACAAATGCTTCCGAAATAGATTCCCCTAGCTTCAATGAACTGATCATTTATAGCACATTCGGCAGAAAAGGCTCTGAACAGCAACAAGGATTAAGCTGGAGAACTTACTCCTCATAATAAACACTCACATGCACATTAAATCTTAGTTAAAAACAATACCACATACGGAGAAGGTTGGAGTGGTGGAGGGAGCTGCAACAGCAAACAGTGTTGGCTGTGGTAATACTGTGAAGTTTGTGGTTATAATGGGAGCGCTGTACACCTGAATGAATATGATGGGACTTTGCTAGTCAGCTGATAGCCACACAACTGTTAATGAGAGTGATTGCGAAGGATGATGCCAATTAGCTAATGCAAGTGTGACTGGAAACGCCTTCCTCCATATGTTATGTTATGATATTTTACCTTCAATGTTTCAGTTTTATCTCATTTGTCTGACAGGGAAAATCTCGTAGCTAATTATCTTCGGTGGGTAGACAGGTTCTGCAAATGGAGTAGGGCCTTGAACTAAAGGGCAAATAGATGGAATTAAACCAGAAAACTTAAAGGTGCCCTGCTGAGTTTCCTTGTAAAGATACAAGCATTAATCACCAAACACATTGCATGTACCCCTGAGGCCTAAAAGATTTACTGAATGCATTTCATTCCTCATAAAACATTTGCAAAGCTGATTTTATGAAACCTGCATTGTTTACATAGACATGTTTACTTACTAAGAGGCTTCTTCTTTCCTGCTTTTGCTGGCACATTGTTGCATTTCTTATCACCACCTGTTGATAAGTGGAATAGCGGCAAAGAATGAGAATAGCATGTGTGCATATGTGCACTGTTCTTCTAGTGGTGAAAAGCGTCACCTTAAGGAAAGACACCGGCATGGATGGATTATGAGTTGATTGGATTCTGGTCACAGATGCCTACAAAAGGCCCCTGATCCCAAATAGGT
The DNA here is from genome assembly GCF_021292245.1 of Micropterus dolomieu. Taxonomy (NCBI): domain Eukaryota; kingdom Metazoa; phylum Chordata; class Actinopteri; order Centrarchiformes; family Centrarchidae; genus Micropterus; species Micropterus dolomieu. The sequence goes on along the minus strand of NC_060155.1, from coordinate 12,338,713 downwards.
CCCTCTGCTTGCTTTAATGTGACATCTAAAAATGGAATTTCAGCCTTTTCAGAAGGACTTTTGATGAAATGCTTTGACCCAGTCATGCCTATAGAGGTTCTGCCTTTGGGCCATCTGACCTCTAGGGCTCCTGAACTTTGAAGCCAATTCAGTCACTTAGATCGGACCTATCCCAAATGGCAAACAAAATTGCTTAAATTGTTTCCACTGTTTGTCACATCAGAGATATAAAACAGTTCCATGAGGCCATCAAGACAATGGAATTTAAATTCATTGACTCATCTTTGGCAGTTGGCTGTCATGTGTTTACTGTGTTTATTCAAGGTCAAAAACACTCAGGGGTAAGAATCCAGTTTCTATGTGTCACCCAACAAGCACAGCCTATGCCTTTACCCCTGACTGTCTTGTCAGTTTTTACTCCAGCTACCCATTAGAGCATACATCTGCTTCATTATCTTTATTAATGATGTTTCTTCCCTCTCTTTCACATCAAATGTTTTCACTTATGGTTCTGGTGATACTGCCGGTCATTAGGACAGCTGAAAGTGTGGGATCCCATCTGGAGTATATCACACAAAAGACTGTCAGGCTGCAGAGACTACTGAGGCTCCAGCAAACCTTCAACAGTTGTCTCAACCAGGTCACCGTGTTGTGGAATATGGGACTTAGACGTAGGGGACAGAGGCAGCCAGGCAGGCGTAAAGAACTTGTTACAATGGAATGAGCTTCCTCTCCTCCCTTTCACACAGCTGAGAAAGAATTCCCAAAGCATGATAAAATTTGACGTTTCCTTACAGCCTTTAATCATTTAGACATATCAAATTGCAAATCATTAAAAAAAAAGAACAAATCCAGTTGTTGCTGATTAGCATAAATAAATGAGAAGTAAATGTTAGCATTAGGGGCCTCGACAGTGATGGAGGGTTGCAGAATTTCCATTTACAGTCACGCACAGTAATGTCATCACTTAAGGGGAATTTTACCCCCCTGTAGATTAACAATCCCAGATAGCTTTGCAGAGCAGGTTCAAACACCTGACGTCACGTGCTGGGGTGGGAGCAGGGTCTTTAATATAGAGTGGCAAGGGTGTGGTGCTCTGAGCTCGGAGACCATTAAACTGTCACCACTCTATTTCTGTGGTGGGACTACAGAGAGTTTTCTCTCGTCCCCCGTTGCACTGATAATGATGAGATTTGAGGTTGGTCAGCCACTTTGCTCTGTGTGTGTAATCAAAACTCAAGATTGCATTTTCAGCTACTGTTGAGCTGCAGCAAGTATGTGCATGTGGAGGTGTTGCGGACACATGTTGTTCATATGTGTTCTCTTTTGAGTGCTGGATGAGGTCAAAGAGGACAAAAGCATGGCACATGCAGTCCAGTAAAAGACCTGCAAAGTTTACCTGAGCAAAGTTTTCAACTGACTGGCAAATCTACAAGTCTTTAATAAAGCAGAATTATAGTCCTTCACAAAGAACAATTAAAACAGATTAAATTAAATTGCCAGGTATGTCTGCACCAAAACACATTTCTGTTACACAGTGTGCCGATCGGTTACTATAGCAGCAAATGTTTTTGTGTTAATCACAGTCAACTTACAGTTTACAGCTTACTCAAATCAAGGGTTTCACTGCAAAGCGCAGTTTTGCTCTTATTACCATCTTATTTTAAGACCGGGGCTCTGTTGACTGACCTTTAATTTTGTTACATGGAAGGAAATATCAGTTTAATTATGATAATGAAAGAATTTCCATGCTATGTCTTTATGAGAGAAACCTTCGAGGTGGGTAAAAATCTAAGATAAGTGAATTGACTATGAAAAAAAATTACGTAGCTGTAACTAATGGGAATACTTTGCCCCTGAGGCAGTGAAGGCTGAGCTCAGGATGACATTCTTTATAATTCCCTACTTACAGGAAGTCAGTTTGGATGCTGAGATTATAAAACAGTCCTGACCTTAAACACATGGCCTTTACCCTGTTTGCCTGTTTGGCTGTGTTGTAGGCGTGCTACTGCACAGCAACAGTACAGGAAGATACAGTAGCACCACCTTGTGTTGTGGCACAGTCAAAAGGTTAAAGTTCTACAAAAGCATCTCTCTTATTTTTATCTTAACTTAACATTTAACAGGGAAACAAAATTCAGAAATTCAGAAGGGTCCCTAGACTGAGGGATATAAAAGGCCGAAATTACAAAATTATAGAAGAAACTAAATCTCATTTAAGTGATGCAAGGTAAAGAATAAAGACCAGAGATGCGTCACATAATCTCATGATAAGTTATGAATATGTTTTTATATAAGGCAACTTTTGCTCTTGAGAATTTCTCATACAGTTGTGACGAAGCTGGGCGGTATGCGGGCATCCCCTTGGCCTTTATGTCTTACGCACAGAGAAGAGGAGACTGGCTTATGTTGGCTATTCCTCTAGCCAAAGCAGCCAGACACTGAGTTGTTCTGGCATAATTAGAACCTGCTGCAGATGTCTGAAGTATTACCTCACTGCAAAGAACACGGCTTCCCCAGCTAACAGCCCCAGCTGGCTGGATCTGGATTCAGTTCCACTACTGATCAATGGGGAGCTCCCTGCACTTACAGCTACCACTGGTCCTGTATATTGACCAAATCGAATAGGAGGAGCGGCGTTAAGGATACAATTCTTCTACCAAGCTCTTTGCTGAGTGGGAGCCAGTTTTCCCTGTTTGAAATTAGCTGTTGTGCGTCTATAAGGGCCTCAAACTTATGAAACTATTTCCTCAACACAGATATAAACTGGACTGGGCTCTTCTCCTTTTTGATGGATGTTCCTTTACTACCCTAATGTGCTCATACACACACCAGCAAGGAAATTGAGTGCATGCTCGGTAATTTGAGAAATTAAAATGTTTCCACTGTCATTAAGTAAGTTGGCAGAATTCATTAATAAAGGGATTATTACAGCGCTTATATCATAGAAGGCCTTGTGCTGTCATTGCATAGGCACTATAATGTCTATGCACACTTCCCCAATGGCAAAGTATAAGCAAAGTCTCAAAGTATAAGCATGTGAGGGACAGCCTGGGGATCAAGGCTGTCTCCAAGGTCTCCTAACTGCCTGAATCTAAACTTAAGGTCATTCCTCTACTGCTCGACCAATTACCCACGCACGCAGCTCTGCGAAGTCTCAGCCAGACACTTTGGCTGAATTGTTCCAGGACATCCTCCTGTGGGTTTAGACTGGAAATATGGGCTGCCATCGACTGACATTTTTACATTGACTAACCAATACACAGAGGATTCGAGGGCAAGTGGCTGGTAGACGTAAATTTGCAATGAGACAAGAATTATTTTGTAATTTCTTGTCTATTCTTTCCTTTATGATCACTAAAGGGCCATTCAGTGACACGTCACTGCTAGCTGAAAACACATTTTAATCATTTTCACATCTCAAAGGAAATGTGTAATTACTCCATGATATTTTCTCAGGGATGTGAATGCTTTTAGTATCCGAGACATAGAGTCATTGACATCAGGCACATATTTGTAGACGCTGTTTGGTGGGGTGAGTCATGTCATGACTCGTCTGTATGTGTGTTCCATAACCCCTGGTCCCTGCAGAGAGTCTCATTACAAGGAAAATGATGGTAATTGTTTTTTTGTGATGGGAGGAGGAATAGATATGTCAAAGCACAGACGGACACCGTGTTAGAAAGTGGAAGTCATGACCAAAAACAAAACTACTTCCCTGATAGAAAATCCTGAAAACATCTCATATCATCACACATCACTATAATCATATTTTTATATTTACAATATCAATCGACTATGTGGGGGTCACTCACCCACACAGAATACTCAACTCTGCAGAGTTCTGCAGAGTGGTTTAATGTATTTTAGTTAATTGTGTCAGCATCTTTATCTTATTGTTTTGGTTTCAAGACTCACCAAAGCAGGTCTAAAAGGAGAGTGAATAATAGACTTGCATTCATCAGGTGGACAGAAACAGTCCAAATGAATGGTAATATTGTTTTTTGTCAATTAGTCAATTGAGTAATTAGTGCAGATTTAAACGGCCCTTACTTTGTTAAAGATCATGCACTGTGATGACTTTTTCAATAGATTTTATTCCACTCTCTAGCTGATATTCCTCAAGGTAGAGCATTTTAAGGAATCCATCTCTGGTGTACTAAAGTTTAAGGTTTAAGGTCAAGGTTTAAAGTTTTCAATTGAATACTTGATCATTTTGTATAAAAGTAAGTAAAGCAAGCATACGTAGGCCTACTACATACTGTATGTATGGTGTGCATATGTGAGAGGCCAAATTCACTGCAGCACAAAAAAAGTTAATTTCAGCCTCTTTTCATTTATAAAAATGAACATGCTCTGTTCCCATTGAAGCCCCCAGACAGAACATGTCCGTTTTGATTTATGGAGAGGAAATAGTTGCGTTCTCCTTGCGGGTGGGCCTGTAAAACCCATGTCCCAACCTTACTCTGGTGTGGCCGACTTGTGTAAGCTGCAGCGTAAGCCCAAATCACAAGAGGTCATCATCTCCAATAGTCAGTTGCAAGTCTTAAATTACGGCTTGGTCACTGTAGAGAAATATTCCCAGATGTAGCTTCAGTTTGAGGGGTGAACTGGAGAGAAGATACCTGATCACCCCAAACACTCCTCTCCTCTAAGGAGGAAGGGTTGTCCTTTGTGCTCCTTAAGAGCACAGAATGGAGTTAATCCCTCGATCATTGAGAAGGAAAGAGAAGCTGGCTCAGATTCAAGCAAGAAAGCCTATTCAAAGAGTAAATCTGATGCATAGCAGTTACTTTAAATGATGGGCAAGACAATGAGTGTAGAGCATTCGCTTGTTATGAGGGAGTAATGTATGAACTGACATATGAGGGTAATAATAAAACCAGACATGGTGTCATAGTTGAGCACTCATTTACTGCTTCTCTGGTTCTCAGTACGTTTCAATGGACTGTAAAAAAGCAGGATGTGTCCCGTGAATTCACATAATCGATGGTGGTTATTACCTCCCCAAAGACCTCAAGGAGAATATATCAAGAGCAGGTGTGCACATATAAAAACCATAACAAAATCTCAGCATATGACTTGATGACAAAATGAACAGATTAAATAACTTTATTCGACACCTGGAATTCTTTTAAATAATACTGCACACTGGGCATATGAAACTAAAACAATCATCCAAGGAGGTTAACAGGGGTCTATAGCCATGAAGGGAAATATTGTCATAAAGCAGTCCAAAACAGTTCACATGTCGAAGTCTACTGTACAACAAAGTAAGTCATTTTCTTGAGGATGGTCAGGTCCAATTTGCTGCTTACGCAAAGCAGTGACATCTATGTTGGCCCGCTCGTTGGGGAGACATGATGTAATTTGCGATTAGGTGGTTGGTTTTGATATCACCTCAGTGTGATGTTCTAATGTCGTCATTGAGTGCTCCAAGGATTGTAGACCCTGATGTCCGAGCTGCTTCTCAACTCTGCAGCTGATCTAATAAACACCAAATTTACTTTTGTTCATCGTGTCTCTCCGGAAAACAAATTTTGAGCACTAAAGTAATAAATTCTAGCTCTAATATATTGTGAAATGTTAAACCACTATAAATCAAGTTAAGGAACTTGACAACAATGGGTGTGACCAAGTTAGTGACCCACCAAACCTCCAGTCTTTCACTCATTGGAGTCTCATACGAATGAATTAGACCACAGTGCATCAAATACAGTCTATCTTCTGTAATGGGATGTGGACAAACTGGACTTTAAAATGGACTGTAACTTTTTGGGTGGGCATAAATGTGATAATGCTATGTTTCTGATCTGCTACTGAACAATCATCTAAATAATTAAGAGTAATGAAATGGTGAATGAAATGATTTGCTTATATCTCCAAGCCATGCTCTATAACTGTGGCATGCTAAGATACTAAATATTTTGTAGAGAGCTCTGCAACTAAATTATTTTATTCAGCAACAGATTGCACAATTACTTTGACTAAAATACATTTAAAATTGTCTGAATGTTAATGGGTTCCTAATCAGATAAAATATATTTACTTGATGATGCATTTTAAAATACAGATCAGCATTTGGATTTTTTTCTGTCTCAATACTGAGTTTACTGGGTTGACTATAGATTACCATTTTATCATAAAAATCCCCAAGACAGAATATCTAACAGGTCAAACCAAAAGTACCCTTTATTGACATAGATAATGATGATGCCATAAATCCTTACCGTTGTGTTTTCTTCCTGTTCTTTACGGTGGTGCATTGCATTGCAAAAGTAATATGTTCATATCCGAATGGTCATAAGTCACTTAGCAGCCAGTGTACCACATGGACTACATGTCAGCCAGATGTTTTATTAGAAGGGAAACTCTCATCATACGTGTTCATGTTTGCTGATGTAAGCAATATTTAATGATTTACCCCTCTAATTTGGAGATTAAAGCTCACCACTAATGACAGAACACCACAGTAACTTATAGATCTGCCTCTAGTCTTGAAAACCACAGAGGAGGAGAGGAGGGCGGAGAGTGACGCACTTTGTCATATATATAGACACGGTGATTCCACCTCTCTCTCTCACCAGAATGGAAGGAATGTTTTGATAGATCCACCCCACACATATACACATACAGGAAAAAGAGTGCCAACACAAGAACCCAAAATGAACGTGCAGCCATTCTTGTGAATATGCTGTCACTATACAGTATTTAAGTTACACTGTGAAACAAACAGCATCTATAGAATTTACATTTACTGTATAGACTCTGAACTTGTCACTGCCTGCAAGCATGAAGCAACTTCAGCATAGCAGAGATCGGGGAGTGACAATATAAATTTTCCTCTGGTGGCAATTTGGTAAATTAGCAGCCACCGTACACCAACACATTTCCACAAGACCTCATGCATGAGAGCAGTGGAACAGCCAGCAGTCACACCATATTGCAACCAACAAACGCCAAAAAAGAGCCAAGATGCTGGCTCAATATGCATCCGAACAAGCAGAAAATACTTTGGTAAAGTGGAGCAGGGATTCTCATCAATTGTAGCAGAGAGTCAGCCAGGATTGTCATGATCCAAAGATGTGACAGCACAGACAGGAAACTCTGGCTTTAAGCTTCAGGTGGATTGGCAGCTAATATGAAGAATGGCAGATGGACAGAAATGCTGGCAGCATTTGGTGCAAATATGATGATTTTCTCCACAAAGCCATCCTGAAGCAACACAATTACTGACTGTTAGCCATCTGCAGCAAATAGACAGGCATATTGTGAAGGGTGTGTTCGATAAAAGTTGGGCATATATGATTGTACCAGTGCAAATCCCACAGACTTCACCGTGTTAGTGCTATGACATATAACATAAAGGATGTGTCAAAACAATGAGATAATATATGGTCTAAATAAAGTACATGGCATCACAATTAACTATTATTACCACAAATGTAAAACCACCAATGTGAATCTGTGAAGAGTCTGGTATTGTGTTTGTTTTCAGTGCCAGTATCTTATGGTAAGTGAATGGTTAAATGGTTTGTAAATGGTCAAGATGAATGCCAAATTATACTGCGCCATGAAGTCAAAGCTTATAAAGAACTTCCACATCCACTGTGTAACAGTATTGTTCCAGACAATCTCACACATCAGATCCAGTCTGGAATTGTTTTTGGGATAAAGTTGGGCTCCTTCTCACAAGACGAGAACGCAAATATTCAATGTTTCTGACTCTCAAAACATCGGTCTACCACAGGTGCAAGTTTTCCGTACCAATTAGCAAGTGCTCCACCCACAAATTTTCCATCAAAATAAACTGGGAGCACATAAAAATGCACATTAAAATGGGAGTGATTGTGTTTGATATTCAATGCTTTAATTGAAACCAGGCAGTAGAATTACAGAGCTCTGTTTTGACGGCTCCATGGTTTCCATCAGTAAAAGGGGATTCCTGAGTGATATCCTGAGGAACACTAGATTTCCTTTTAGAGGAAAACCAAACAGGGTAACACGTCATTGTTTTGCATTGGCTTCGTGGTCAATCGGCCTTACAGTTTTTTCTCTACCTGTAATGGACACTGGGTCAAAGGTTCATACTCCTTCTGTCTGCCACTCAACACTCTTTGCACATACATTCAGTAACCATCTCACATATGGCAGGGCTGGGTAAACATCTGGTAATCTTTGTTTCAGCTTCTCAATAGCTCACCAGGCTATGGTCTGTGTACTCAATCTTCTCCAATTACATAGCTGCTGGCTGCTCCCCTGAGGTTACGTGGACAACCATTTGGGATTGCGGAAGGGGTTTCCACAAAATAGGTGTTGTCCAAAAATTCCTTGCAGTTATGGAAATAAACCTGCAAAAAGAGAATGCGATATAGAAGCTGTGTAGGGAGAGTGAACTTATGGGCATGCCTTTGGGTACATTTAATCAGGACATTTTTTCTTTTGTTTTTAACTTTTCATATCCAAAATCTGTGATGAAGTGAAAGAATTTAAGAGATGAAAATCTGTTTTTAGGTTCGCTAAAGAAAAGAGGACATGTATGAGCTGCTGGACCAAGAGCATTACAGAAGTTTTACTTTAAAGGCCAAAGATGGTTACAATTATTCTTTCCGTTTGTGGTTGTATTGACTTCAAAAATTGCAGCCCATGGTATTAGGTTGGCGGCTTCTTTAAAGAACACGTCACAAAAATTCCAACCTAAACTTGATGGTCCACACCCTCATTACAGGCCAAATCTATTGCCCTGGCATGGCTTTATATCTACTTTGTCAAACATGCTATTTGCCCTGTGTTGATGTAAATACATAGCCGATGCTGTTCATGCATTCATTTGCATTCATAAACTGATGCATCTGGACAATGACTTCACAGGTCCCACTGTCAAGGCTGTTCTTACCATTCTGGCAGGGAGCCAGGCGAAGCTGCCGGCCCAGGCCCCTTTTCCCAAGTTCCACCCAGACGCTGCGTGCGCCGTCATCCTGCTGAAATGTAAACCCCAGATTCAGCTGTGTTTGTTATGGTTGCGCCGGCCCTCAGTGAACACATAACGCTGTCACAACGTAGCTATAACAGCGGGGCAATATTTCAACAACAATCTATTTGGTCAGCTGCAATTACATCACTAGGTGGTCAAACACATTAGTTTGCTGGAATGATAATTAGGATTATTTCACGGGCAGTCTTAGCATGGGTCCTAGGGGCTGTTCTTATTCTTAACACACCTCAACATTTAATACAGAAGTTTAAGTGCTTTTAAGTATGTTTTCACAGTGTCTAAACTTGACCCCACTGGACTGTGATCACAGGAGCACCCTCATTACTGTTTTTGCTGGGGATTCTCTATTTAATAGCAGGGCTTGCTATACCCTGTTGTCTCTTTTAATCAACCCGGCTACAGTATAAACAATAGTTTAAACTGAACACTTGTGTTGCCCTTGAGATCACTGGCCTGCTGCTCTAATGGCTATTTACTTTCCAGGGAAAATAAGTAACCAAGAAAGTCTATTTTTATCCTGAAATAACCCCAGTGTCAACCCCACCGAGTTTGGGGGGCGGGGTGGGGGGGGCACATCCTTAACTTTAATCAAACCGCAGGCGCTGCAGGCTGTACACTAGTGCAACAACCTTCGCGCGATACATTTTTTTCCTGTCCTCTTGTCAGCTCATGTGACCCAAAGTCACTATAACTCGGTATTCTAAGAGGATTTAATGTTAAAATATAAATCCATATTCTGTCTGCAACTAGCTGGGGGTCTACGCAGTGTGGCATCAGTCGGGTGGGTAATTTATTGTGGGAGCTAAGTGTTTCCATTTGCAGTAAGAGCCACTAAAAACAGACTCGCTGAAGGTTTCTGGGGGGCCCGCTTGTAAAAGTACTGATGCAGTGTGAGCTGGCTCATGGCCTGACAACCTGTTTGGGGAGCGGTATAGATGGGGTTTTAATGAATACATAATCCAGCCATCACTAAAAGGACTCTTCGCACTTGCCAAAGTTTCAGCTCTGAACTGTTGTGGTCTTATTCACCTTATGCAGAGGAGTGGGATGCATTTTCAAAAGAGGTTTCCCAAAGAAAACACCTGCAAAGAAATGTCTGTTTTTGGTTACTGTTACTGTGATTATGTATATGCAAAGATTAATGCAGAGATTAATTTTAGCTACTAAGATGAAATATTTGACTCTGAATCCAATGAAATGGAGGAAATAAAGAAAAAAAGATTTATTTCATGTTTTGGAACTACAGTAACACTGTCCTCACACAATGTGTAAATTGAAATTTTTTTGTGGTTAATTGAAACTCACCATTAGCAACTCACTGCTGCCCTCTACTGAATACAAAGCGTGCACATTAACAATAATTTTGTTAAAATATTTTTCAGGGAATATTTAATCACCTTATCGCCAGAAGAATAATTAAGTTAAATATGTTAACCCTGTGTTTTGGTGTTTGGGGTGAAGGGATATCATTACAGGACAAGATCTCTGACTAGGCTGATACAAACACCTTAAACAGTGGGCTAGTATGTTGTTAACATGATTAGAATAGGTTTTTCTGCTCAGCTGTTCCTGACAGTTGCACATATCACTTAAAGTAATAATACTAAGTAGCAAGTAATACAGTGCATATGGAAAGGATAGCACTTCAGCAGGGTTCAGGTAGGTTGTAATGTGGGATTTCACCTGGAGTTGATTTGAGACTGATACTACTGTATAAAACCGCAGCCAAGTTTGGTTTGGCTGCCTAGCTGTTAACTCTGTCGCACAGAAATGAAAAAAAGTTTGTGAAACAAAAGCCAGAAAACCAAAGTGCGCCTCAAAGACCAAGGAAAACATAACAATAACTGCAAGAGCACATGATATCATCATGCAGCTCAGCATCTGGGAAAGTACCATATTAACAGCAGAGCACATTTATCTTTTGACTAAACTGAAAAAAGATTTAAATCCAAACAATGTATGTGCAAAGAATTCATATTCACAAAATATAAAGCCAAGTGCAAATCCACAGGTTAACATATGCCTGTTGAGTAATGTTCAACTTTGACTGAAATAAAAATATGTTACCACAACGATGGATACATGGGAGATGATGTCAATGTTCAGTGTCATATCACTTTCTCTTGTAGACTACATATTCACCCCCTGGTTGGACTCAAGTACCTTCCTTCCAGGAACGTTTTCTCCCAGTTCTAACATTAACCAACAGGCCTTATTTCCTGAAACCAGAAACTCCCTCAGCAAAAGGAAACCCAGCAGCACCTGCACTAGGAAGAGGCCGGCCAGGACGTGAGTCCAAAATCAGGCCATTAGACTAAGACATAGTCTAATGTCTGGAAGTGAAATTTCTCATTTTCTCGTTTTGTTAATATATTCTAGGTCTGCTCAACATCAGCTCATACATTTATGAGTGTAATTGATGACAGATACTGTGCTTTGCTAAAATACATTATCTAAATAAAAGCATGTGACCCAAAAAGATAATTGCTGCATTGTTTAAACATTGCCAAATCCAACAAAAAATAGGAGTTAAGTGCTTTAATTTTATAAATATGCAACAAATGTACATTGAAAAACATATTCCTGTGGATGATGACTCCAGTCTATTTGTACTGCAGTCACATAGCTCCATATTTTGGAGCGCAGCGCAACCCACATGTGCCCTCGTAGCCCACAAACTTGGGCTGCTTTTTCCCAGCTAGAGTTGATTGATTGGCCATCAATGGAGACACGCTCCTCGAATGAGAGCGCTCGCCACAGAACTATCATGTAAACAGACTTGGAAGTCAAGGCCAGCAAAATCCCTTGTGTCTCCATACCATCCGTTAGGAAGGCAAAGCCTGGTCTCATGTATCTGTGGTCAGACGAGACCGCCACCACTTCCTCATATTGCAAGGCTGCTTCAAAACCACGCCAGTGTGTTCTCTATTTCCCTAACCTTTTTTAAGGGTTGGAATTCACATAACCATGTGGTGTGCTTCTGGAGTTTGGTACTTCCATAATCTCGCTGTTTATCACTCAAATCAACAAAAATAAACAGTCCACAGTGAAAACATTTTCAACCGGGCTGGAAGAACTTTTCATAATGTCATAACTAGGCATCCCTTTGGTGGTATCATGTGCATGTGCTTTCAGTCTCACATCTTTCATGGTGGCCATTGTTTAATAGAAGTGATAAGTTCATGCTAACTGGGACCATACTGTTGAGTGAGGCTGTTGGTCTTCTTTCAAACCCCTTTGTGTAAGGCGTCTTCCTGATTCATAATTGAGTGCTCAACCACTTGCCAAATCAAATGTGGTCTACTGTTGACATGAAGTAGTCCCCCCTTTTGGTGAAAGCAGTCCAACAGAGGTGGTCAGCTGATGCCAACAGTCTTGGCGCCAACAGGATGTTATAATAGTAGAGCGTATAAAGCAAGCCACTTCCACACAACAGCATGCACAGCGGCTGAAACTGTAATTAACATCCGTTTCTAGTTTGCACGTGTTTTGATATTCTCTGTTGCAATTTGTCACATGGGAGCAGAGTATGAGGGGAGTTGCCTGTTGACTTTTTGTTAAGGAATAAAGCCTGCTTAGAATTCACAAGGCTCATTTCACTGGCTCGAATTTCTTCCAAACAACTAAACCTAATTTGCTTTCCAGTCAGTATATTATGTTTTTTGTTTGGCTTTAATGACCATTCTATGCCAGGATACTATACTCAAGTGCTCAAGTGTTCTGCTGATTTCAGTCAATTGGTTGTTCAAAACCTTCAGCTTGCCTTTAAAAATATTTCCAAGGCACTCATCTCAAACTGGTGTTAAAAGGTGATAAAATCTATATTACACTAGTTAGATTTACCACTTGGCCTTTAGGTTCAGGGGACAAATATACTCTTTAAAATACAGTTAATGTGCACTATAGACAAAAACAATTATAAACTGTAATTTTATGAGAAATGCTGTTCCAAATCTGTCATTCTGGAGCATTGATTTTGAGCCACATTCATTTGGAGTTCAAAAATCACTCACTGATTGCCTCTCCCCCACCTCCTGAGGGAAGTATATGGCTTTTCAGCTGCTAAATGCTATGCTCACCTTTTGGTGCTGGGCCGATAGCATACTGTGGATTCATCAGAGCTTTTTTCATTAAAATAGCTTCAGCTAAAAACTGATTAGCGTGCAGGTAGACTTGGATCACACTGTGGGTTCACTAAGACTGACATACTTCCACATACATATTGATAATTTGATCTGTTGCTAATATAAAAACTTGATTATAGCAGCTTTTAACTAACAAAAGTATCCAAATCAAACCATTTATCTTACCTAGGATAATTTGATATTTTTTATTTGAGACATTTTTTGCAAATGATTTGCTATTACAGACGTAATTTATTCATATGTATGCTATAAGGAAGATGCAGGTGTACTTTTCCCTTTATATTTAGAGCTAATTGTTAAGTAGTAGTGTCAAGATAAATTTGATATCCTCAGCAAAAAGGAGCCTCTATACAGCAGTGAAATCATTATTTAAAAAACATGGCACAGATGTTTCAGGTTAAACTGAAAGCTAATTGCAAGAGTACAGCGATGACAGACCACACTAAAATCAAAGAATTACAATACATGTGTCAGAATTATATCAATATTTAGCAAGACATATACAGTAGATGTGGACCTTAACATGGACTATTTAATCTATAATATTTAAAACAAACACATGGAGTGTTTTCTGATCTGTTTTCAAGAGTCCCAGAACTTAGCTGCACATTTACAGTCTTCTGCTATATATTGACATTGATGGGACTTACAAAGCAATACAAAGCAGTAATACTGAGACATGCAACATTAAGCCACAGGGAAACCGTGTCCAGAAAGGATAAGTAACAGGACCTGAGAAAGACTAGTCATCAGGACAGAAATGGTTATAAAGAAAGAACATCATCAGAAACACTGTCATATTAATTAACTTTATCTGCTGTCAGTCTATTACTTGCATATAATTTTAATTGAAAACCTGTTCACCCAACCTACATCAACAAGATCAAATTCTGTTATTTCACTACTGTCTTGCAAATGAAACCTATGGGAAACACCATGCAGTTTATTTTAAATTAGCTTGTGCACAGAGAATAAATAGATGCTCTTTTTTCCCTTCAATTTAATTGTTGTCATTGCTGTCTCCCGGGGGAAGGTATAAAGTGGTGCGTGTCTGCTCTGTCACACATGGAGTCATCAGGTAATTTTTTCACATGACACCTTCACTGGGAGGGTGTGACATGCAATGAGGAATCATGCTATTTCCCCAAATCTAGCTGAGGTGCCAGGACCAATCAATAGGAGTCAGCAGTGCACCAATAAGGATGTTATCTCTCACTGGCTTCCCACTACGGACATGTGCCAATGGGTTTCAATAGGCTGAGCCAAGTCATAAGCATCACTACCAGGCACTGAACCTAGTGCCGGGTGACTTACATTTTTAGAGCACACTTTTCTTTCCGCAGAATCTGCCACAAGTAGTGATCAAGTATATAGATTCAATATGGCAACTCCTAAAAGCAAAGAAAATTGAAAAAAATGTCTTCTAAATCACACAGCCAATAGCATCCAAGCCAAATGTAATATGTAATAAAACTAACAACAAACGAGACACATACAAGACACTTTATGTCTCTAACAAAAATGTGTTCTTATTTAAAGTCATAATAACTGATGTGCAAATTTCAGGAATTTTGGTGAACATTGCTGCACTTCCTAGAAATCACTGACACATGGATCCACGTGATTATTCCACCAAATGGACACACACATATCTTATGAACTGTTTAGAGTACATGCAAGTCCCTATGTCTGTATTCCATTGTTCTCACACTGTACCAATCCCGTGGGGAAAAAGAGGAAGCTTAAAGTGCATTTCTCAGGACGGACACAGTGACCGCATGTGTCTACTGGACTGTTCGGCGCTACAGCAGTCTTTTCATGCGGCAGGTGTGTTTCTCTATGTGCATGGTGGCTTGGTCAGTGGAGCTGGTCAGGACGTCCAGAACTTCATCCTGCCGTTCCAACTCTGTCTCTGCCTCCAGGGCAAGGTTCTTCAGCTGCATCAGCATCTGCAAACACACACAAACAAATGAGCGTGTGTACGCATTGGACACCAGCCCCCCAGTGAACACGGACAACTAAGGAGCAAGACACAAATAAAGAAGATTAAATAATTAAAAAAAACCTACAGAATATTAGTGAACAGTTGCAGGGTGGAGCATGTGGACCATATATGGAGGTGTAAATACGGGGTCATTGAGTTAGAAACCGAGTGAAACAGAGAAAGAAGAGAGATGAGAGTGAAATTTTCATATGATTCAAAGTTTTTTCTTATTTTGGCTACAAAGATAATAGCAGCTGCTTAATGTCTGCATATAAGAAAGGAACTTCACAATTCAACAACCCACCATTATCCAAAAACAGCTACTCATATATTACTTACTTATTATAAATAATATTATATAATACTATAAATACTATTATAAATAATATTATAAATACTATTTCATATTATGCAGTATATGAAAGACAAGTCTTGGCTTATCTCCTGGTATCACTGATATCATACAATACTGTTTTCTGCTCTCAGTGGGTTTACTTGGTATACTACGACTGTATCTCCATGGTCCAACAACTGTGCATGTTATAGTTGATAGAACAACTTTAACATGCGATGATGTGCCAAGCAAAACCTAATAAAAACTCCTTCAAATCCCAGAACCATCATTTCTAAACTAATATTATGCTACGCTACACATGCTCTCTCTCACACACACATGCAGACATTGCAACTAAGCACAGAAACTGTTCCAGAGAGAAGTTTGAAAAACAGATAGTACTGTGGAAAAACTGTATTCACTCAGGTCTGTGACTTTACTATTTCAAATGGGAGAACATGACTGAATCCCACCTTGCAGTTAACATTCACATGCGTTTTGGTGTGTCATAGAAAAACACAAAAATGAATATTTTTAGCTGCTGCTTATATGATGGTTAGAGGGCGTTAAGTCATGTAGAAACCGCTAAAATTAAACATTTAGGCTAGAACTAATAGAAAAATACATGAGCTAAAATACTTAGTGTCATGTGCATGAGTGGTGGGATTTCAGGACTGTGAATTAATGTAAAGGTACAGTACATGAAATCTAAAAAAACTGCTTCATCATTCTTATGAGTGAGCCAGTTTGGACTGTTAACAAATAAAAACTTCCAAACTCAAACAATAACACTTTTATTAACAACATTTAAAAATGTTCGGACAAAGGGGAATATTTGCTAAAGTGCTTAGGGCAGCACATTAGTGACCCTCTGTACAAGTTGCCCCACTGTAGAGTCTAATCTTGCCATGAATTATATTTAAGAGTAGGGTGTGTACAGAAGCATAGCATTAAGTCCAAATTGGCAGCCTTTGAAGTTTGAACCCTTATCAGCCGTAGACAATACGTCATTTATAAACACAATAGACAAGTCAACACAATAAACACATGAGTAGCCCTAATATACTGTATATGTTAATCTCATTCTTCCTTGTTAGTCTCAACTTGCGACTGCTTTTCCTCTTTGTCAAGCAATTTGCAGTTTTTCTGTTTGGTGCCAAATATCTTTTATAGCTAACAAATAGCTTTAATCAAAGCCCCGGCAGATAAATTGGCTGGGTTTATCACAGGTATATTGGTGTCTAAATGGCAGTACAGAAACACCAAAGATAAGCTGTTTAGAAAATTTTAATATTATGTCAACCAGAGACCACTGGCAAGTTTATTTTTTAACTAAATTGTCCTGCTCTCTACCTATATTGGTCATAATTCTTTCAAAAACTAATTTGAAGGATCCTTTACAACGTTTGTTTATGTTATGCGTTTCTGTTAAAAAAAAGTATAAAGTAATATCTGCAAATATATCCTTTTTTTTTTTTTTACTTTCAGCTATTTATCTGTATCGGCCTTAGAAACCCACTATCAGTTGTAATTTGCACCTTGATAACGTCCTACCTTTATAGCAGTGACTACAATGATGGTTTTGTTACTTCTGTGGTGGAGATGTTTCAATTATTCTGTCTGCCCCCTATGCCAAGTAAGATTTAATATAATCTTGGCCCCAAGTAGTAAAGCCTTAGTGCCATCTCATTCTTCATCAAGTCTACTTTCATACATCACTCTACATACTGTATGTGGTGTTAATCTAAGCATGACGCAACAAAAACAAAAGTAGGTTTACATTAGATATATTATTATAAGCTACCAGGAAGAATGTGTCAAACACAAAAAAATTGTATGAATCATAGGTTTGGATTTGCGTCACTGTGTAGGTCTTGCCACCACAGACCATGTCTGTAACATTTCTCAAAGTTGCAAGGTTCTGAATGGAAAGATGTTGTAAATCTGACCAGAAAACAAGTTTCTTTCCCTCTCGCAGAAGCAGGATGGACTTTGGTTTGTGGTCTCACAAAATAACATTTTAAACATACAGGATGAAAAATAAAAATGATTATGGTGAATGGTGGTTTGGAATGGGATTATCAAAATACATATCACCAAAACCATAAGGTTATTTACTATAATATATAAGGTCTCACCTGTTTGAGTTCCTGGGCCTCAGCCTGACTGACAGATGGCTGGAGGACATGCACCTGCAACTGGGACAGATCTCCTGCTGAGACCTCCAGCGGGAGCTCTGTCTCTTGGCACCTCTGCAGCAAACCTGACTCCATGGGTGGAGATGGTGAAAAAGTGCAGAGTGGATATGTTGTTTATGAGGAAAGCAGCCAGTAAACTCAAAGTACAGCAACTGAGGCAATCAGGGTGATGTGACTCATCAAAACACATTTCTGTCAAGGAGAGACACCAATAACCATGTCCAAAAGTCATGTGGATGAAATGTTTTTACATGTGGCTACACGCCTATAAATATACAAAGGTGGAAACACAGACCTTTACTGCCACTTAGTGGTCAACTGTATACTAGACATGGAAACAGTAAAATAATGGAGCCCTTAATTATATTATGTCTTACCTTCATTCCAGTTTGGCCCCTCCATGTCAGATGCCCCTCGTGGAGATGAAACTGGAGATGCCTTGAAAGCAGTGTATTCACTTGTGAACTCCACCTTCTTTTTGTACTGCATCTCTAACAATGACAGTGCCTCTGGCATCTTGGCAGACAGGACCCTGTAGCATATATCTGGCTTCCCAATAAACCGCTGTCTAACAGTGATCTCATAAGGACTGTGTACCCTGATTTCGTCGATTTCATTTCGCTCGAAGCGGTGAAGGAGTTGGCAGTTTGTATCTCGCACCTCCAGTGAGGACACCAGCACCAACAAACATCCAGGTTTTAAGTCTGAGTCCCTGCCTTTGGTCACTACAGCTGGGATGCTTGCAATCACCTTATTTCTACTGGAGCCTCTGCCAGCTGCAGAAGCAGCGGCAGCTCTTGCAGCATCCTCAGCTTTGGCTTCCTGCTGAGTCTTCCAGGGAAGTTTACCAAAAGGCCACCAGGAGGGAGACTCTAGCCCTGACAAAAGTCTGCAAGAGAGAAGAAAAGGATAAGAAAGAATGCATGAGTTTATGACTTGTTTCTCTATTATATCAGGAAATATTCGATAATTACTTATCAGCCACGCCCAGATCGGACTCGATCTTCTCCAGTCCCTGCATCATATTGTCAAACTGCCCTCCTTGGTGGCTGAGGACTATGCCGGTGTCCTCCAGTCTTCTCTGGGCCCCTGCCACCAAGTTAATCAGCTCTCTGCCTTTAGAGGGTTGACATTCGGCCCCCCGGGCCTCTGAGCTGGGTGACAAAAGGCGTTCTCTCCAGAAATGCTCTAACACGTTATAAACCACCACCCGATTGGGCTTAAGGGAGCCAAACCAGTGTTTTACGTTGCCCTCTTCAAGCACTGTGAGAGTGCTGAAGATGAAACTTGACGACTCCATCTTGATCTCCATGATCCTGGAGAGGCGGAAGCCTGCAAGACTCTCCTTACTCTGGTTGGAGACGAAGCGCACCATGGTCCTGGTAAGGGACAGGGTGCCGTTTTCCCAGCGCTTCTCACTGTTGATGTAATAGGAGCCAGGCCAGCTGTGGATAGGAACGTCCCGGCTCATTTTGGAAGGAGATACACTGATTCACCTAGAACGATATATAAGCTTCAATGTTACATATGTACCATACAAATGCACACATTGTTGCTGTTTAAACCTACAACTACATCATAAGGGATCTCACTATCCTGATAGTGAACATACTTTCGTCAGAGTGTATTAAGGGATCCAAGCAGCAGATGAGCTCAGCTGAGGCGTTCACACTGGCAGCTTCAGCTGTGGAGGAGCGACCTTTCTAGCCAACTGACCGCGTTACGAGTGCGTCATTATAATGTTATAAACCTTCTTAGCGTGTATCACTTCCTCTTATTAAAATTATGTCAGTCCCACACCACATAAATCGTCAACATGCTGTTATTGGGCAGAGCATTACGTTGCCCGTCTGTCATGTATCTGTGATGTTTATTACGGAAATGGCGTCACACAAGAGTACGGCTGTATTTACTGTCCGGCTTCAAAATTCAGCTATCAGAAAATGCTATCAGAACAAGGTGTTTTGAGAAATAATCATTGTTAGCTAGGATGGCGATTTCTGAAATAGCTACGATAGCGTGCAGTATTAGTATTAAATAAATTGAAACGTTAATATAGGCAGTGGTGACAGTAGATACACAGCAACGGTATGGTACGTGCGACGTGCAGGAACCATAACGTTAACCAGCAATCTTCGACATGGAGTCAAATGCAACGACCTGTTGTTAAATTACAAAAAAATAGGGTTTTAGCGTTATGCTAGTTTTCTAGTGTAATGTAGTATAAATTTGCCAGCAAAGGTGAAAAGACGTGCGCTATGTAGTAGTATTAAACCAACAGTCAATCAAACGCTAGCTTTTCCTTACCGTTTCTTGCTGTCCGAACGGTGACAGCCAAGTTTGCTAACTGGCTAGCCAAGGTTTTGTGTTTTATACAGTCTACGGTTTACCGTCATGGATAGGGAGGCATACCGTAACTGCTGCAGCCTGGTGAAAATACCGAGGCAGTCGTATGAACAGTTTTGGTCCTCACATTTTGTAGATTACATCGACAAGGAGCTGAGCTATTCTAAGTTTTTCAAGAAATATTTGCTGCCCAATCACCCATGTATGTTTTCAAGAAGGTTTACAGAGGACTGGAAGTGTAGAAGACAGTGGGTGTCTGAGAACGGGAAGCCTAACTTCCAAAAACTGCTGCAAGAGTTTGGTAAATAAGCCTCTTACTAATGCGTAACTATCTACCACACATCAGTATGTTACTGCTGCAATGACTTGTGGCATGTACTGGAAGCTCATTTGTTTGTTCTTTATCACAGACGAGACTCCAGTTCCTGTTGCAAACTGCAACGCAAAGGAGTACAATGCGAACCCTAAACAAGTTATGCCTTTCAAAGAATTTATACACTACTGGAAGGAATACATCCAGAATGGTCACTCATCACCTAAAGGATGTCTCTATCTTAAAGACTGGCACATGTCAAGGTATCAATTAATACAGATTGAAGTAAACGTGTTTTCATACAGCACAATGTGCAAAATATGTAACCACCCTGTGATGAAATTTGTATTATTGTTCTACAGGGACTTTCCAGAACATAATGTTTACACCACACCAGTCTTCTTTTCTTCTGACTGGCTTAATGAATACTGGGATACACTTGAAGTGGATGACTACCGATTTGTCTACATGGGACCCAAAGGCTCATGGTGTGAAAAAAACAATGTTGGCAAAACCCAGTGTGTTTCTTTTTGCCATGTAAAAATGTTGTCTCTGTATTTGTATTATTATTATAGTTGTGAGTCAACACATATTTGAAATCTAGATTTGGATTTTTCATACTATCATTTGCACTTTCTCGCCACCAGGACCCCGTTCCACGCCGATGTGTTCCGCTCTTACAGTTGGTCCGCAAACATCTGTGGCAGGAAGAAGTGGCTCTTGTATCCCCCGGGTCAGGAGGAGTTTTTACGAGACACTCATGGAAACCTCTCATATGATGTAACATCAGCTGAACTTCGAGACAGAGGCCTTTTCCCAAACTCTGAAGAAGCTTGTCAGCCTCTTGAAATTATTCAAGAGGCAGGCGAAATAATTTTCGTGCCCAGTGGCTGGCACCATCAAGTTTATAATCTGGTAAGAAATGCAAGGGCAACAACATCTAAGCAGCTGATCCAGAGTGCATTCATCTACCAAATTACACATTATGGTTTGTTATCCAATTGTGACATAGGGATTCTCTCTCTTCAATGTTTTGTCTCACAGGAGGACACCATCTCTATTAATCATAACTGGTTGAATGGCTGCAACATAGACATCATGTGGCAGTTCCTTCAGAATGAGCTATCGTCTGTTCAAAAAGAGATAAATGAGTGGAGAAACACGATGGACTCGTGGCATCAGCACTGCCAGGTACTTCATGGAAACGACTGTTTAGCCTGTATGCCCATGTTCACTTTGGATAACTATGACCTGGATGACTGAGTATCTTCCAACATTTAGCCTGTATACTTTCTGGAAACATGGTGCTACCGTGAATGGTTGTAATATCATAAGTAAAATCATAGTTTGTTACTTTTCAGGTCATCATGAAGGCCTGCTCTGGCATCAACTATGGGGAGTTTGCCTCATTTCTGAAAATCATTGCTGACAACCGAATGGCTTTCTTGAATGCTTGTTCCTCCGGGGATTCCTCCGATTACCCGCGCCATCTCTCAGAGACCCTCACCACACTTGGACCTTACCATGCTGCCTTTGACCTGCAAAGAGTGGCTCACGTAATTGAATGCCTTCTCTGCAATGAAGACTTTAAGCGGCTCGATCACTCAACTTTGAATTTGCAGCCAGAAACCATGTTAGAGCAAATTCGGGACACTATACAGTCCACAAGGGGGCAGCATCTCCTTTATCAGGAATGAAATGTTCAGTGGCATCCCATCAATGTAATGATCGCCTGGAAATAGCTTGAATGAAATGTGCCAATGCGTACAGCGCGGATGATAAATGTGTTCGTTTCAGATGAATTGCAATATCAAATGTTGCTTGACAATGTTTGGAATTTGTTTTTACACTAAAAGAAAAAATGGATTAATAAACAAAATACACCAGGTGACTGAGTTTTTGTATCCCAATTTCGCATATTTATTCAACAACTAGTACCATATCCCGGTTGGTATATCCTGTTGTATAGGGTTGCAACAGATCTGTTACACGTAGGGCTGGGTATCGTTCAAAGATTTTCGATATCGAAACGATACTTCGACACCGGTTCCTGAACGATACTTTTTTCGATACCAATTTTATTCTCAACATACTGAGAACCACTGTTGTTTGTATAAAGTAACTTAATTATCACACTATTATCATTAATATTGTTTGTTATTTTAATAATTATTCCTTTGAAAAATTCTAGTGCTTGTCATAAAGGAAGACATATTTGCAGTGTACCATAAGCCTACATTGTGTTTTTGTTGTCTCTTTAGTTTTTATAATGCAATTTCAGTGTTTATTAATTATATATTTTTTATTGTTTATATGTGAATTTGTGCTCTGGCAACATTGCAACCTAAACATTTATGGAAATAGGCCTGAGAGAAAGAGAGAGAGAGAGAAATCTCTCATCTCATGGAAACAAGTTTCTGCCACTACATATCAAAGTTTCCTCCTCACTAGAGGAAGAGGTGGCCAGGCAACAACTATCACAATTGAAAGTAAACTCAATCGCACAAGTCTTTATTCCACTGCAGCAAAGTCGCAGACATCAGCCCAAGGACGCTACCACCAAGGTACTCAGAAATGTAGTTAAACTAGTAACGTTACAGCCCAACACTGCCCGTATGGAGGGAATGCTGAAGCAAGCTCAGTGGCAGTAGAGCGCTGAGACGATGTCTAAACCTGCTCTCTCTTATTGCAGTCAAAGACGGAGCAACTTCCTGTTCTTAAGTTTATTCCATGCACAGTCAAAGGGTTTCACCAGGTTTGTCGTGTCGCCGTTATTGGCAGCAATTATATTATGTCGCAAATATTGCATCGCGCGCTGTTGCATCAAGCCTGGTGCAATGTAGCCACACTTTTGATTTTCTCCACGTCTTTTACATCCACAAAACCACGTGTCTGTGCATAACCAGCGTGAACTAGTGTTTACGTGACCACAGCCATCACTTTTAGATTTGGGCAAATCAAGCATACTGCATGCTTATTGGCTCATTAACGTTAACAAGAACATTTAGGTTTCGAAATTTGGTACCGAAAGACAAGACATTTTTTGATACTTGGTGGTATTGAGGCAATTCGGTCGGTGCCTAAAAAGTATTGAAGTCGATGCCCTGCCCTAGTTACACGGTATAGTTCTCTGGTAAATAACACTTTACAATTTAGGGAAAAATACTCTTAAAGTAGGTTTTATTGCAAACAAAACAAAAATACTCATAAATATGGATTAGTGCCAGACAGTTGTAAAGCAATGACAGTGTAACATTCTGTTCTCGTGGTTCTGTCTATGTGAGAGGTCTGTCAGATCTGATGTATGTCACATTTGAGGGAACTATAAAACATCCTACTCTTCAGTTGAATTATACATCTTTAGGCCACCAGTCTGGCACAGAAGCCCTAAGTGTCACTGTGGTGCCGTTAGAAGATTTGAGTGTCAACACCTCTTTGGCATGAGCCATGCGGATTAGGCTCAGACCCAGCTCTCCAACCCCGGCTCGGTGCTTCCCAGCTGGCTTTCCCGACTGCGTCTGTAGCGCAGCTCCTTCCTCGAGGTCTTGGACGGGAGCTGACAAGCGTACTGGCATCAGACGTTTCCGAACCACCCCAGTGTGATGAGTCCTGGCTGTGAGCTCCTGCCCAATGTAACAGCCCTTGCTAAAGCTGATGCCCTCCATGTAGACAAGATTTGACTCAAGTGGCAGTGCCACGCCAGGGGGAAGGTCCTTCACTCCCTCAGGAAGTCCTAGACAATAATGACAGCAGAGAAAATAAACAAACCTTCTTCAACAATGTCAAGAGCATGTGTGCATACAAATCCTCACTTCTTGCCCTGTTTCTCTTTTAATACAAACTGCATGTATTTTAACATACTAACTGGTCTTACCTATTGCGTAGCGATGTCTGTAATACTCCTCTGTGTCACCTTTCTGACATGATGAAATTATGTCCAAGGGGTCAACTTGATTGTCCAACACCAATCTCCAGCCCATTTCTTGAGTTCGAGGATCAGTCTCCCATACCAGGGCTTTGTCTTGGGAGGAGAGCTCTGGTTTACTGGCCTCTTGATCTGCGTTCTTGTGCTTGGGGAGCACTGCCCATACAGACAGCTCTGGACAGGGGTTTATCTTAACCTTTCTGCGGATCTTGTACACCTTCAAATGTCTCAAGATTGAGTCCCTAATCATGCTGTCACACTCCAGGAAAACGCCGAGTCCTGCATCAGCTTCTTTCAGACTGAAAGAAAATACAGCAAGTTTAGAATTTTAAAAAAGAAAATTAACCATAAAAACTATACAATCAGACAATTCTAGGCATTATTTTGTTTATGTTGTAACAACATACTTATATGGTGAGCATCATTTCTCAATCTTCCCAGCCTACCTCAGTTAATAATTGTTATAAAAAGAAACTTGTGATTAGCACCAAAAGACATTGCAAGTGGCATAATCTGTCACTCTTTTTTTTATTAGCTTTGGCTGATTAGGTGACCTTGAGCAGAGATATGATGGGAGGTACATGACTTCACCAAAGTCCATGTAATAATAAAACTGATAAAAGGTGTAAAATATCCTGTGCAACAGTACCAACAGGCTGAGGAGATGTTGATCAAACACAGCCTGTACACAGATTTACCAAACCTATCAAAATGCTTCTAGATAGATAAATGAATCTAGCTGGATTAGAGGTCTAGCATACCAGACAGAGTGGACATTTGGCATTCAGCTGTATACTAGAATGAAATGACCAGCTACGATAAATTAGTATCTGCTGAAAATGTTGCACTGTTATGCCTGTGTCAAAACACATAAAAGATGTGTGAGCAAACTTTACCAGCAAGCAAAATTTGTAATCGAGCATTTTTTGACAGGCTGGGGTAAAATATTTCATGCGCTAGGTGTACTGCTATCTATCCATCAAAATAGAGGTTTCACTGAATTACATATGTGCTTATGGTCTCTTTTTTCCTCCTATCACAGATATAAAATCATCTCTGTATTAAGCTGCAAATATGTCTACATTTGACCAGTTTTCCTGCAAATAAAAGATACACCTCCCACAACGGCTGGGTATGTTAGTTGTATGCTATATAAAAGTATTTCTGATTCTGATTTGAACCCCAAATAGCTGTTCTAGCAATACAAAAAAGATAACGGTTTCAAAGTGTATTGGAATAGCGTTATGACAGCATCTCAGTTCCTTTATTTGGGGAAGGCTATTCCATGTCCTCTCATGGCTGCTTCATGTAGGATTGCAACATGGTGTCACAACTGAGGACACGTTTGAAAAATTAAGGCATAACTGTCTCAGCACATTAGCTGGCAAAGTGAAAACCTCTTTTTCATTTCACTGACCTCAAAGGTGGATTGCCTTTTAATTTGGCTCTGTTGAAAGTGACTTTTTGAATGAGTTTTTCTTCTTACTGTTAGGGAGCCAGACTGTACACACAGATACAGCCCTAAAATCTGCCATTAGGCTAACGCACAAGCAACTGCCTTACAAGATAAGTAAAGTAGCCACACCCTCAACCTGGTGTTTACTGAAAACACGTACAAGTGTTTAAACGGTACGATGAAATGTACTGTACCTGTACAACATGATGTCATACAGTGTTCTTCCTTGTACATTTAGCATATGTGAGTACATGGCTGTGTGTCCAGGCTCCTCCAGCAGCCCCATGTCATTGGTTATAATCCCCTGAAGAAACGGGCTTGTGTCTTGTCCCTGAATTTTCAGTAAGGTCCTGTGAGGGAGGTGATAGCATATAAACTGTCCAGGGACATCTCTACCGTTACCCGCCTCCTGGCTGTACTTCTTGACACGGATCCCCGCTGGAGCTGAAACACCGGAGGGAAGCGTTACGCACAAATACCGACCGGTGTATTTTCTGGCGTAAAAACCAAGACAGCCGGCGGACTTGAACGCTCCTCTCGCGAAACACAAACCCCCCATAATGGATATTGTCATAAGAGTCAAAAGGTGTCAAAATTAAGAGACTTTACCGCCTGCTAACGACAGTGGATGGCTACATAACACAGGACATCGCACTTGACTCCCGCAGCCAGAGCGCCATTTTGAAATCCCACCATGCATTGCTCGAAAATATTGGAACCACGTGTTTATCTCCTGCTGCTCGCAGTTACGTTGACAGCAACTTCTTCCACTTAGAAATACCTGTTACTTCACCTGTGGCCATAAAGTTAGAACTAACTCCTGTCGTTTTTAATTCAATTCAATTCAATTTTATTTATATAGCGCCAAATCACAACAACAGTTATCTCATCCTGCTCATCCTGCTTATCCTGCTCATAAAAGAGCAGGTCTAGACCGTACTCTGTGATGTTATTTACAGAAGCCCAACAATTTCCACCAAGAGCAAGCACTAGGCGACAGAGGCAAGGAAAAACATCCTTTTAAGAGGCAGAAACCTCAAGCAGAACCATGGCTCAGGGTGGGCGGCCATCTGCCTCGACCGGTTGGGGGTGAAGGGGGGAGAGAGAGAGAGAGACAGAGAGAGAGAGGGGAGGGAGGCAGCCTACACAATATACACACAGAGGTACAGACAGTAAAGGTAATGTTGCTATAGACTAAATGAATAATGGTACAGATATTTATAGTAGTGTTAATGATAACAATTGTAATGTTAATGATTATAATAACAATAATAACAATAGGACCAGCAACAATAGTCGTTGCAGCAGAGGGTGTCGAGCAGGAACACGGGGGCAGCAGGTGACTCGCAACCACAGATCCAGACTCCACAGCTCCAGAGCCAGAAAAACCTGCAGGAAGTGATAGGAGGAGAGAGGAGAGGGACGAGAAAGCACAAGACTACCGGAAAGGGGAGAAGTTGAGTTAGTAACATGCAATAATGGGATGAGGTTGTGTAGAGAGGGAGAGAAAGTAGAGAAGAGAGCACCTCAGTGCATCATAGGAAATCCCCCGGCAGTCTAGGCCTATAGCAGCATAACTAAGGGATGGTTCAGGACTCACCTGAGCCAGCCCTAACTATAAGCTTTATCAAAGAGGAAAGTCTTAAGCCTACTCTTAAATGTGGAGATGGTGTCTGCCTCCTGAACCCAAACTGGAACCTGGTTCCACAGGAGAGGAGCTTGATAGCTGAACGCTCTGGCTCCTAGTCTACTTTTGGAGACTCTAGGAACCACAAGTAACCCTGCATTCTGGGAGCGCAGTGCTCTGGTGGGGTAGTAAGTTACTATGAGCTCTTTAAGGTAAGATGGTGCCTGACCATTAAGAGCTTTGTAGGTAAGAAGAATGATTTTAAATTCTATTCTGGATTTTACTGGAAGCCAATGCAGAGAAGCTAAAACAGGAGAAATATGATCTCTTTTCCTGGTTCCTGTCAGAACACGTGCTGCAGCATTCTGGATCAGCTCAAGAGTCTTAATGGACTTTTTCGAGCAGCCTGATAATAAGGAATTGCAGTAATCCAGCCTAGAAGTAACAAATGCATGGACTAGTTTTTCTGCATCATTTTTAGACAGGATCTTCCTGATTTTCGCAATATTACGTAGGTGAAAAAAGGCAATCCTTGAAATTTGCTTAATGTGAGACTTAAATGACATGTCCTGATCAAAGATAACTCCAAGATTCCTCACAGTGGTGCTGGAGGCCAGGGCGATGCCATCAAGGGAAACTATATCTTTAGATAATGCGTCACAGAGGTGCTT
>NC_060155.1:12289641-12310619 GCF_021292245.1 Micropterus dolomieu | reverse complement strand
ATGAGCTCTTTAAGGTAAGATGGTGCCTGACCATTAAGAGCTTTGTAGGTAAGAAGAATGATTTTAAATTCTATTCTGGATTTTACTGGAAGCCAATGCAGAGAAGCTAAAACAGGAGAAATATGATCTCTTTTCCTGGTTCCTGTCAGAACACGTGCTGCAGCATTCTGGATCAGCTCAAGAGTCTTAATGGACTTTTTCGAGCAGCCTGATAATAAGGAATTGCAGTAATCCAGCCTAGAAGTAACAAATGCATGGACTAGTTTTTCTACATAATTTTTAGACAGGATATTCCTGATTTTCGCAATATTACGTAGGTGAAAAAAGGCGGTCCTTGAAATTTGCTTAATGTGAGACTTAAACGACATGTCCTGATCAAAGATTTCGGCGATAGAAGTTGGAGAAATGTGGAAGCCTACAGCGTAATGTGAAAGCCTGTTTATAAAACGTCTCTGTTATAATCCACATGTTAGCCCCCACTGAAAAATAATAGGTAGGCCTAATGCCAAACAATACATGTGATATATCTGTATAGTTTCTTATGGAAGAGAGCAACATTATTATATATCAGCACTTTCCTCCTTACAGCATAACAAGGCACCAGTTAAACTTAAAATAGCCCAGAGTTTTGACAAGAAACTTTTCATTTGTTTCTTGTTTTAAGATATGTACAAGATATGTTATTAACTGATGTCATTATAACAAGAATTATTCATATGTTAACCAGAAAAAGGGGCCCCAGGGTCAAACTTAACATAAATTAATATGTTAATCCACAGCCTAGTTTTATGTATATAACACATGCATAAATTTATGCACTAAGATGCATTTTAAAATGCATAGATTTACACAGAATAAATAAATAGCTTTAGAGATAGCATCCTTTTTTTATCAATCTTGAGTTACTGCATGTATACAACTTCTATCATTAGTTTTTTTGTTTTGTTTTTTACAAAAAAATTATATTCAAGAAGTTTAAGTAAGCAGTGACAAAAGTGATAGGATAACTGTTGTATTGACTTCTTGGATAAGTTAAAGGCCAAATCTAGGGATGGGGATCGTTAATTTTTATTGATATTGATACCCTTATTGAGACTGCTTAATGATCCGATTCTTTATCAATACCACTATCGATACTTTACTATTATTTAGTGATGGTTATTTGGTAAGACCAGACCAACGGGCATGAAGTAGGCCTGCACAGTATGAGGAAAATATTCAATGTGCCATAACGTTATATATTGAGATGACATATTACTTGCGATAAATAAACATATATTGAAGTATACATATTAACTGCCTGGTTGTTTTTAATTTAATATTTTAAATACAGCTCAATGTTGTTTCTATACAACAGCAAAGTAACTCAATAACTTTATCTGACATCACAAGTAGTGAGTGACGTTTAGAAAGAATAACATCAGTCTGTATCAGTTTTTAAGACTACAGACCAGTCTGTGCTCCAGACAGACAGCTTTCTATTTAGCTTGTTTTTCACATTTGGCTGATGCCAAGCTAGCGTTAGCTGTGCTTGTATAAAACATACAAGATGAGATACTGGGGACAGAGATGATTTAATTAACCATTTCTACATGTTTAACGTTACCTTAGAGACAGGTGTATTGATAAAGTATTGTCTTTTTACTTGCGAAGGTTTTATTGCATGTACTTACAGAAACGAGTGTAGCTGTCATCCACTAACATTACAGTAGTTTGGAGCTAACTTAAGACCCATTTATACCCCTGCGTAGGGTCTACGTAGCCATGCATTTATACTTGTGCGTAGGTGTGTCCGTCATTCTGCAATTACACCCCCAAACGCTAGTCGGCAGTAGCGCTACAGCGTCCACTGTGTTGACTTTTGCAGGCCGAGCAGGCTAACGTCCGGTTTAGCGCTCCGCTAATGTAAATGGGGGTAAAATTATAAACGTGCAGCTAGTGTAGCCTTTCCAAATGTTACCGACCGAATGGATCACATTCTGAAAGTGAAACGAATCATTTCGCTCGGGTTGCGACAGTCAAATATATTGATTCACTGTGTTACAGCTGCCATTTTGTTCGCTAGTAAATGTTACTTTAAAGAGCGGGGTACGTCTAGACGGCTCGGAGGCATTGCGAGGCTACCCGGCCGACCAATCACAGAGCTTACGGTCCGCGTCGACTCGACGTGTAGTTACATTTTTGAGGAGGTGCACGTTAGGCCTACGCCGTCACCTACGCCGTCGATTTGACGCAGAAGTATAAATTGCACTTTAACCCTCACTGTAACGTTATTCCACCGCGACGGCGCAGCGTCTTGCTCTGCTGCTGCCGGTGTGTGTGTGTGTGTAGTAGCCGACAGAGAGCAGGCAGAGACTGCAGCCTGATGATTTTCTTATCTATGAGAGGCCGATTAGGGTGAAAACACTGAAAAACAGACGCACACGCACTGAAAACTGTCACACACGCACTGACAATATGCGCACATACACTGAAAACACGGAAATACTGGCACATTCACATTGACAATGTGCACATACACACTGAAAATGATCATACATGCACCAACAACAAACCAAGCACACGCACTGAAACCAGGCACAGACACACTGAAAATGTGCGCACACACATTAAAAAGGGCACACACCACCGACTGTGCGTGCACACACAGTGAAATATGTGTACATCCACATTGACAAAGTACACATACACACTGAAAATATTCACACCACACAAACTTCACACAGAGTAGGATACAGGCTACTTGTCTGTGTGTGTATCTAAGTGTGTTTCTGTGAAGTCATTTCAGTGCCTGTTTCATTGTAACAGGAAGTCACTGATGCAGCTAGCTATATATCCATGGTCAAAATACATGTAGAATGTGTATAATAAGCTCAGCAAATCATTGCATATTGTAGATCATAAAGTGAAGTGTTGTAGGTTTCATGTAAATAACGTTAAAATATCTGAAGGTGAGGAGCAAAAATTAAATGTGACATACAATAAATATCCCTCCCTGTAGGTTTAGGGATGCTGAACTAAATATATAAATATAATAAATTATTAACTGTTCATATAATTGCTTAGATAAACAATCTCTCTGAACAAGGCACTCGCACTGAAATCCATGTATCATCATGTTAGCTATGCTTTTATTTTGAAAGTTAGGACAGGAATCTAAGGCTTCTTGTTACACTACAACAGCTTCCGGGCGCACTAAAATAATTTTACACGCACACACTCAGATACCCCTGTATTTCAGTGTATATGCGCACATTGTCAGTGCGTGTAAGACAGTTTTCAGTGTGCGTGTGTCTGTTTTTTAATGTTTTCACCCTAATCAGCCTCTCATACTTGTCCATTGCGTTTCAAATTAAATCACATTTGACGCTCGAGACATAACGTTACATCATAGGAACCGCAAGTCTCGAAAGCAGTATCGATAAGTTCGAACCTTATTGATTTTCGGGTTTTGAGAAATTTTGGAACCGGATCCTTTTGGAACCGGGTCTCGATCCTCATCCCTAGCCACATCCAACCTCAAATGCTAGATCACATCTATGTAAAACTGACACACACATCTGTAGTAACGAAACAAAATGTGTAACTCATTACCAGAGTTATGCAGAACTGTTGGGAAATAGGCAATAAAGGGCTGTGAAGGCACACCAAATGGTTTCTTCCAGGGATGCAAATCCACTAGATAAGAAACTCTCCAAACACTAAATATTTCAATACTTTTATTCTTAAAAAAAACAAGCTAATTGTAATTTAACATTTCTTTCTCTAAGAACAAACAGCCATTGTTCTCTCTGTTAACGATTTATTGATTGTACCAGGTGTGGAGTGCCACTTGCTGTAAACAAAGAAACCTCCACTACATTGGCAAGTAGATAGTGGAAATTTTGTGGACTATACAGACAATATAATTTAGTGATCATTTTTCAGATGGGGCTGTTGTATACAATGAGCCATTCCAATGTACTGTAGGTTGTTCTAAGTAGCAGTCCACAGCTGCTGCTACTTATCCAATAAGTGACTGAAAAGTCCACAAATCAGTCTTTTGACACATACACCCCTTGTTTTAATAATTACAGTAAGTTAAAAAAAATTTATTTTCTTATTGCTGCAGTCGATTCTGGAAAAGAGTTGCTTTCCCCTTTTTAGGATATTTCCCCATATTTAAGATTATAAAATGCAGTGGGATTTCTTGGGTTGTAAAAAATAATATGCCCCTCCTACTGTAAGTGTGATTCTTCTCATTACAGGTTTACTGCCTCATGTATTTCAAAATTCTTCCTAGAGCACATACACTAATGACACATCTACTGTGGTCACTAACAGAATAATCTCAGCATGAAATAACATTTAATCAGTTTGTATAAATGAGCCATTTACAATTTGACCAATTGTTAATGCCATAGCCTAATGTCTTCTTTTTCTTGTTACAAATATGACACTTGCTATAACAACATACTTGTCTTGTTGTTAACAATGAAACTTTATCGCAAGCTTCTACCTTTAATTGGATGTTTCATTTTGCAGTTTCCAAAACAAGCATGATAAAGCATAAATGCAGATGGCTATTACTAAGCAAGAAATCAGAGGTTTCAAATCAGTTTATTTCTTCATGAATAAAATACTAGAACAGTCTTTAAAAGTTTGAGGCACTTTGAAGTATGACAACAGTGAAGGCAGGATTAAATATTTTAGAAAACATACTGCTCTGATGACATGAATGAAAAACTTAACATGCCTAGACATAAGGTTATATAGCTAAGGATGGGGTTTCTACTGTAGCCTATGTGTATACTCTATGTTCCCAGATGTAAAGCATGCATCATCTGCTTCAGATTGCAGAAAATCAGTATTTAGTAAAGAAAATAATCAGATTTTCTATTCACTTGCTTCTATCCCATCAAATGTGACACTGCAAGGCTTTGGAAAATATAGAATAGATAAATGCTTTGCACGCAACAACTGAAGAGATCATCACGCTAAGCTGATGTTTACCAAAATAGCCTACAGTGACACAGCCTTGTTTCATTACCTTTATCAAAAAATTTCACATTTAATTTTCTTCTCATCCACACTACATCCAAAAATACTTCCCCAAATATCAAACATGCATCTTTCCATCAACAATCATCGTTCTTCAGAAATGAGTCATTGTGCATTTGTACAGTGTTTTCTTTTCACTGCATTTTCAAATTTGGATTGAAATTTGGTATAATCATACACTTCTGAAAGTTAGATTTCTTCAAATTAATCCAGTTCATTGGCAGTCAAGGGTAGATCAGATAAATAGCTCAAAGCAGTCTGTTTATACTTTGACATTTTAGCTGGAATTAGAGATGTTTAACTAAATAAGCGCATGTTAACCATGTCCAAAAGCTGTGGCAAGGACAAAAAGACACCACAGAAACAAAGGAGATTTATGATACTGGATTTGATAATTTCTTCACGTGTGTTTTGTTTTTTACTCCCCAAAACTATGTACTGAATTCCTTGTGTGATTGAATTTTCAGTTGTTATTGTCCAAGGTCGCATCTCTCACACACACACATCCTCCAGCTGTGTCACAGTGCAGTTCCGGAGTCTAAAGAGTTTTTAATATTAATTTACTAAATTTGATTTATCTCTAGATCCAGACAGACGTCTTTCCATTTTTCACAATGGTTGCAGCCTTGTCCGTGGCTGATTTCGGCCTTGCTCCTTGTTTCTCCTGGACTGTGTTGACTCGATTTTGCTCTGCCATGGTGCCCCCAGATACAGGACTACTGGTTCTGGAGGTTTGCTGGTTGTTTTTGGTCTGATATGTTTGAAAGGCCATATCAAGCTGTTCTTGAGCGACCCGTAGGTGCCGGTGTAGGCTTGCCAAATCAGAAGGGATGTTCTCATCTGGGCTGGTGCACTGCTGCTCCTGGGCCACATTGGCTACGTTCTGCTCATGGGTGATGAGGCTGTTGGGGATCCTGCTAGGTTTGTCTGTCTTCATCACAAGGTTGTACCCCGGTGGGGAGGATGGGATGTTGCGAGAAAACGGGTATCCATATGACGTCCGTCGGCCCTGGTTCCTCTTCATGCGAAGCGTGTCCCGAAAGGTGCCAATTCCCAAGTGCAGCATCTCACACACATTTAGCACTAGACAAAGACAGCTTACCACATACATGATGAGGAGGAAGATTGTTTTCTCTGTGGGCCTGGAGATGAAACAGTCCACTCTGTGTGGACAGGGGACCCTGTTGCACACATATGAAGGACTAACTCGAAAACCATATAGGAGGTACTGTCCTGCAAGGAAAGCGATTTCAAAAATAGCTCGTGACATGAGCTGAAGGACATAGATTCTCATCAGGCCTTCTTCCATAATTCTTCGGCGGCCATCATGTTTTGGTGGGCCTTTGCTAGTGCTGCTCACTGGTTCAGGCTTTGCCTCCTGGACTTCCAATGTATCCTCATAGATCATGGGCTCTGCATCGTCATCTTCATTCTCCTCTAAGACATCCTCCAGATGGTGGCTCTCTCTCCATCTGTGTGTGTGAGAAGGAGGCTTTTTGCGGAGCCTGTGGTGCTTCCGGCGCTCCTCGTCTGAACTTCGGGCTATCTTATGGATGGCGTAACCCAAGTACATAATAGAAGGAGTGGAGATCATGATAATCTGGAAGACCCAGAAGCGGACATGCGAGAGAGGGGCAAAGGCATCGTAGCATACATTGTCACAACCTGGCTGCTTGGTGTTGCAGGTGAACTTGGTCTGCTCGTCCGAATAGATGGACTCGCCTCCAACCGCTGTGAGCACAATGCGAAAGATGATGAGCACTGTCAGCCACACTTTCCCCACAAACGTGGAGTGGTTGTGGATCTCTTCCAGGAGACGAGTGAGAAAGCTCCAGCTCATGTTGCTCTAACAAGCTTTTCAACTAGAATCTGTAAAGACAGAATAAAGAATTCATAAAGGGATTCACAGTGAATATTACTTTGTAGTACTATGTTGTAACTGTATATTCTTACAGTTCCATTCCTTGTATCAAATACCTGTGGCAAATCCAGACTAGGGCTGCAACTAACGATTACATTCATTATTGATTAATCTACCAAACATCATCTGTAAGATGTCCCAGAGCCTAAGTCTTCTCTTAACATATCAGATATCTTATTTTGTTTGACTACCACTCCAAAAACCTAAAGATATTCAATTAACTATCATAGAAGACTAATAAGATCAGAAGATAATCACATTTGAGAAGATGAAACTGGATGATTCTTGGCCTTTTTGACCAAAAAATGACATAAATTATTAATTGAATATCAAAATACTTGCTAATTTATTTTCTCTCAATCAACAAATTGATGAATCACGAACCATTTCAGCTCTAATCCTGTGTGGACCTATTTGAAATGCTTTTTCAAAGGGTAACAAGGACATTTTTCACTGTTATTCTTTAATTCTTGGGTTCAATTGAATGATACAGAAAACCCTGTAAGGATGCTTTTTTTGTTTGCAGCTCTTAGTTTTAATCAGCTCTAAATCTTACTGTAATCTGCACAGTAGGACTTCTTCATTTAGAGGAGACCTTCATTTTCAATTGATTGCACAGCCAAACACAAGACAATGGCTTGTGTTGATTGATGTCATTACGTAGCTTGAAGTCATTCAGTCACCCTACATAAACACGCACCGTGTAGTATTTCTTATATTCCATTCTAACAGATTGAAATGGTTTGTGCAATGGTAAAAATAGCAAAGGCAAGATTAAAACAAAAAGAGGAAAGCACTTCCGACATACACAAACTCACCAGCACCAGCAATCATTTTGATTATAGCTTTGACCCAAGAACAGTACAAGAGCGTGACAGACTACAAACACAAATTGAAACTGACACAGCTCTGAATGTATGAAAAGCCCATAGTGCCACTTCAGAAACATACTGTACTCTATGTTTCAACCGTTTCAACACGTCATGCTAAGGGACATGCAGACACACACACACACACACAAACAGATGACGTGAAACCTCGGTGTCATATTGTCTTCACAGTCAGAGTCACTGCTGACTCTGTGAGGTGAATGAAGCTTCAATGTGGAGACAGGGTAGTGCTCCTGACCCATTCATGGGGCAGAGCTGCAGAGTTCATGTTGATCTCATGACTGCGGCACTGTGTTCCCTGGTGTGGGATGTGCCATCTCCCCTGCCATCTGAGTGAACAGGAGAGGCTTGTTGCTCAGCCACAAGGCCTCCCCTCCAGATCCAGCACTGTTGACGCTGGGGAGGGGACAGATGGCACCTATGGTGGGCAACTCATGTTTGCTCCGGGATGGCATGACAGGAGGGCCGCTACACTGAGAATTTACACTGAAGTTTGAATGAATCTGTTGTGTATCATAGCGTCAACATTATACCTTAACATTTAAGTGTTATGGGATATCCGCCTGTTGTTGATGTGTTTTACAGCGTGTTATGTTGATTGTGCTGCCTTGTTTGTCTTTAATTTTTGCTGCTGCCATTTTAAGCAGGTCTGCCCTTGAAAATAGAATTCTAAGTGGGACTTGCCTTTAAAACATGTATATGTCTACTTTAGACTAAGTGAATCTTAGATTCATAAGGTTTTGCTTAATATGTGTCTGCTGAGAAATTACACAAAACAACGTACTCCAAGACATTTTTCCTTTATATTATTTTTTAAAATAGGGCCACATGCAGGTATAAATGTTTCCAACTGACCTATAGCTGACCTTATTTTAACTACAGAGTTATTAATGTTACACATGTTTAAATGCATTAAATACATTCTCTTGGTATTTTTAAATTCCACAAAATGGAGCCAATTTTAAATAGAAGTATACTACAAATGGATACTTCGAGGGTAAATTAGAGGAACAACATTTTAGTTGACCAATTATAGAACTGTGTATTTCATCATAAATGCAAGTGCAGGCCTATATTTTGACATTATTAAACATGCATCATGTTGTTGGATATAAATATAACTATAGCTTCTTATAGCATTGGTTCAATTGCTTTACCTTTATAGCAGAATATTCATATTTGAAAGACTGCAATGGCATGAAATTATATGTTCCACAGGGTTTATTCAGACACAGGACCTCACAATTTCACTGTAACACAACGTGCATCTACAATCATGTGTCAGGATAGTTGAACAGACAGTTTCTTTAGCAGAAAGTCAGTAAATGAAACAACCCACCTGGAAAAGTTGCACATGCATTTCCCATCCTGAAGGTCTCCTCTGCCCTCTCTAGATATCCCCTGCACAGTCTGATCCATGGAATACCACCTCCATCCTAATGTCCTGGCCTTTTTCCGTCTTAAAAACGAGAACCAGTGGCGGAGCTTATTAGACTAGACTTTCTATTTATCCTGTTTTCCCACTCTGTGAAGAAGTGAGGTCTCACCGCTGTGAATGCCTCACATTCTGGCTTGTGTCTGGTTTCTATTACACCAGCCTTCTGCCCAAGAAGGAAGTATAAAAAACAGAGAGGCAGAAAAAAAATCCTCCTCTGGCAAATGACCCTCATCCGAGGGTTCAGACTTGAGGATATAGTACTGCAGCTTGAAATGAACACCCAGCTGAGGGAGCGTGTTAATCGCAACACAGTCAACCTCCCCCAATGCTCATGTGCAACATTTGCAACACAGATGATGAGGGTCTCTCTCTCTCTCTGTTTCTCTTATTTGGTCTCTCTCCCCCCCTAAATGTCTCCATCTGTCTACTGTATGTATCCCAGCTTCCTGCAGGTAAACATCTTCATGCTTCTAACCATTTACACAACAGCAGTAGCTCAGAAAAAAAGGTGACGTATAGAGTCGTGGCACACTTCACACTTATTTGTAAAAATGCAAAAGGTCATTAAAACATCCACACCTCTTCCTCTCACTCTCTATGTGTCTCAAGCACACACATCAACCACAACAAATGCAGGTTGGCAACCTTTATATTCTATTATCTGTCTTATTTACAATTACATAACAGTTTACAGTGGGTGACAGTTATGAAAAAGCAACTTTGGGGAGACAAAGACAGGGAGTTTAAGGAAAGAAGTGTCACCAAGACAGAAGCCACCTTGCCTCAGTGCAGATCCGCTAGAATGTAACCAGCAAGTACGCTCAGTCATATCGAGTGTCATAATATTTAGTTCCTCCATCCAGGCAGATGGCCAGATAACAGAGCAGTGGACAGGTTGCAATCTGCACTATAGCTACACATCTTTTCTAGCTTGATGTTTATACTTCAAGCTTTCACCTCGGCCTGCCGAGCGCAGTAGCACACGTTGTTACTTAAGGCATGTGATGGATTTTTTTCACATAACAGCAAGAGCAGCTGTGTGTGGACATAAGTATCTATCTCTCTCTCTGTCTCTCTCTCTCTCACATTCACGCACACACACACATACACACACTTCATTGTATTTTTTCAAAGCCTGAAATGACATGACAAAGTACAGATGAGGAGGAGATTCATGCAAGATTAAAATCGGAAAGGAATTTCTCCATGTCTTTATTCTATGTGCCAGACCTTGCTGTCAAGTTTGGGAAGGGATCTAAACTCAACTACTTTTAATAGAGGACAGATAAACGTGTTAGTGTCTGGCTTGCTTTAATGAAATGTGTCTGCTCATTGTCACAGTGACCATATTATTATAATGTTACTTTCACAAGGCCCTCAATAACCCATAGTTATTACCTGTATACAGCTATAAAGCGAAGAATAACGTTCAACAACATTGGTAAGGCCTCAATCAATCAGATCTCAGTTTTAAAACAGTTCCTTAAAATTAAAAGTAAAAATATTTATTTCCTTTGTCTATTGTAAGAATATTAGTCTGTCTTTAGCCAGAGCAAAGACAAATGCAGCAAGACACGTAAAAAATGAGACAGGACAAGCACTTCATAAGTCTTTGCATTTAGATATTATTCTGTAGTGTATTCTTATGGTGTAAAGAAAGCTCTGAGAGCCAGCCATCTGGGCCTGCAGGATCCATCTTCCAGAGGCCTCGCCTTCAAGGCTCCCCTCTCAGTCTGACTGAGGAGATGTGGCGTAGTGAGCACCCCTGGTGCAGCACTGAGGAAAATGAGACAGGGGATGCTGCTGGAATGACTAGAGCATTTGGGATTTGGACATGTGCTATCCCTAAGGGACAAATAAGCACGTGTTTTTAAGTTGCAGTGCATTCCTCTCCATCCAAAATCTTCACATCGTCCAAAGACACAGATGGTCCAGTGAAGACGGTTCATAAGTGAATATTCATCTAAAAGTCAAATAGAGTTTATATGGTTGGGATTTACAATTAACACTCTGCTTCACTGTAATTGCAGGTATTGTTTATATACCTACAGTATGTCTATATATTTTGTATCTTATATAAGATGTTTATCTATTATATTAAATTCACAGACCTGTTTTTATAGAGTTCTGTGTGTAATATTGATTAGGTTAAATGCGGTGATAAAAGTAAAATAGATAAGATTTCTTTTCAACTGTTGTTTTCCATCTTTAACTTGGCCTAAAATAACATTATTTTATTTTCATTTCTGGTTCTTCCAAGGACCAGGTTTTACGTCACACTCAAATTAAACAAGGTATTACTTTACTAATTTATCATTACTTACTTTATTACAATCTATCCATGTCTTTTATATCAGTCAGGGATACCGTTTTTTTTTTCTTTTTACAAAAAGGGAAATATGAGACAATAGATTTGGTTTCCTTTTTCCAAAAATGAATTTTGTCTTTGAAACGGAGCTAAAATATTTAAGTTGCACAAATTACTTCAAGCAAAAACAGAAGTGCAGAAATGCATAAAGTCAAACCAAACCAATGACTGTCTGGTTTTGTTGTTGTTCCTGTCTCCTCAGACAATTCAGGCTATTCTGGCTTTGGGAAACTGTGGTTCATGTTGATAAATATTGATTGGACTGCCCAGAGCCAGGAAAATATTACAGTATTCCCCTGTTAGACATTGCTTGACATTGCTCTTGTCACAAGGACTGGCATCATGTGACAGCCAAAAGAAAGTGTTTAATATTCATTAGGTTAAAGTTATATTTAGCGTTGAAAGCGTTTTCAATTGTGGTAGCATCTGTGAATTACGAACAACTTTCACGAAAATCTAACATGACAGCTGACGAATAAACAAAGTTTTTCCGACCTTCAAGACAAAATAAGTGAAAAATATTCATAAAAACTGCTATGGTGCACTTGCTGTATGAGGTCTTCAGACATTTATCGGATTTTTTTAATGTATGTCAATCGCCGAAATATTTTACTGGAATGACTGAATTTTCAGTCCCAGACAGTTTCACCTTTTAAGAGGTCACTGGGAGCTGTGAGGGTTTGCAGCATAGCCGAGTGTTGAAATGATGCAACATGGAGGAGTGAACATCTCGACAACTCTCCTTGGCCGCCGCCAATGTCATCACAAGAGTTTTTATCCACATGTATTTACTGAACAAAGTTGATGTGAGCAGACTGGGGGCTGTGGAGGTCTGTGTTTATGTAACAGATCAAGCTCCACCATGTGACTTGGACCCCCCCCCCCCCCCCCCCCCCCCCCCCCCCCCCCCCCGCCCCTTCCCCAAGAGAAAAGAGTGACACAAGACACCAGAGCAAAAACATGCAACTTGGTGCATGTACTCCTCCTCTCTCCCATCTCTCCTACTGCTATCATTAAACTGTTCTCACCAGGCTGTGGGGGGCTATCCCATAGGCAGCCTGAGAGTGGTGGCAGTCCCATCTCATTTGTTCATTTTTCTCCCAGTTTCTCAGCCGAGCCTATCCTACCCCCAGGGTGACTGCGTCCCGTGCCAGTTTTACTAAGGCCACTGAAGCGACTGAGATGAAGAGCCTTGAGGTGGATGCCAGCAACTTCCCTCAGCCTGGGCTCTGCGTCTCCTGCATATGAGCAAAGCAACTTGTATTGAGTTTGCATTACACTATTTTAAAACTGCACTCACAAGACAATGGAGACTTGTTTTCAAAGCTGATGTATGTTAGTTCAGTTGCTAAAAATTAGGCACCCAACTACTGCTCTAATAAACAAACTTCAAGCTTCAATTGTCAGGTATTCAATCCTATCCTAAAAATATTTAACATAACAGGTACGTTATACATCTGGACTCTATTGGACAATATTTTAATATCCTAAAAGTAGATCAGATGTTGCCTGTTTCCTGTCCCACAAGGAGAGTCCATTTTACTGTCCTTAAATACTCCAATCATTCTGGTAGTAAATATTTGCCACTTAAAACTCATGAGGTACTGTGCTGACCTATAGAGCAGATATCAAGAGCTCAAAACATGAGTTTTGAGTCTTATTTATGTTTATGTGTTTATGAGTCGGACATTATAAAGCATTGCATCCGTGTTTCCTCACCCAATTAGATA
The DNA here is from genome assembly GCF_021292245.1 of Micropterus dolomieu. Classification (NCBI taxonomy): domain Eukaryota; kingdom Metazoa; phylum Chordata; class Actinopteri; order Centrarchiformes; family Centrarchidae; genus Micropterus; species Micropterus dolomieu. The sequence goes on along the minus strand of NC_060155.1, from coordinate 12,297,232 downwards.
TTTCTGTCATAATAAACACTCTGATATGAGGTGACTTTTTGCCAGTTTTCATCAGTGTGCCAGTTATATTTTTCACAAAAAAGTTGTGCAAACCAGGGTTTTTGTAATTTACAGTGGCCACTGCACATGGATTACATGATACACTAAAGCGCCATATCATGTTTGGCCTTTGTCAGAACTATCTTCACCGCAATAAGTATCATTTTCTAATTTGGGTCACAGATGTACCTTAAATTAAAAACAGATGTTTTTTATATCAAGACTAATGATAATGTATGTCCTTGAATTTATGTTTTAAAATTAGATAAAATAAAACATGATGTATAGTTAGATAGACAGATCACTATTTGCCATAAATGTTTTTTACACTAACTGGTAGATGATGTTTTCCTCCAGGGCAGTAAAATCCAACACACAGCCATCCAAACAAACAAAATAACAGCAGTTTGCTAGCAGAGCTGGAGGGCCTTAATCTTTGATGTTATCTTGTCTTAACTGGCCATGTCATGGGCTGATCTGGGGCAAGCCCAAAGGAGCAGCAGACCTAGTCAGGGTCATTTGAACTAGCAGAGATATATGTTTACCACAGTTCCTTCCTTCCAGATGCCTTTGTGCCATTGCCCTTCTCCAACTCAGTGAGCTCCAGACACTGGTAGCAACGCTGCAGGACCCCCAATGGTAACAGCAATATACCATCTCTCTTTGGTATTCACGCAACAAAAGCTCTGATCAAATCTGAAAATGTGCACATGCTGTAACAGTGTACTAGTTGACACATGACACATTTAATGCTCGGCTATTAAGCCAGTGAAATTGCAAAGAAAAGGCGATCTGCAGAGCAAGGCACAGCTTGGGCAAAATATGAATCTTAAAGGACATTAGGAGATGATGTAATATACACAGTGAATATTTTCTGTAGGCCTATTCATTAATGAGCAAAAAAACACCTGCTTTTGAATACAAATTTATCAGTGTAGTTAAATATATTTTCGCTTTGAGAGCCTACATTAGCTTGAAGCTCATGTACTTTTCTCCACTTTTGTCAGTGGACATTTTAATCCACAAGATGGCAATCATGTATTTAATAAAAAAAGACTCCTAATGAACTTACACAAACCTTCTGAAAACGTGCTTGACTTTAACAGTCACACTCTGAGGTTAATGACCTGTTTAGAATGTTAACATAGATGATAACATTCCTGATATTGGGAGTAATGACCCTGTTGTCGTAACATCAGATGAAAAACATGAAAAGAAAGCTCAATCATTTACAGAACTTAAAGTTTAGTTTTTTAAGAGACTAAATGCAACTAATTAGGATGACTGAGAGCAGTAGTGTTTAGAAAAAACACTGGAATTATCTCAGTGGTATGGTGAACTACAATATGGAACACATACTTTCACTAGAAAATTTAAACAACTACAGCTACCAATCTCAACAACTATGCACATGTAAGCTACACCAAAAGGGTGGTTATGCTGTAGTCTCATTGTTTCAGGCTTTGAGGACTGCTTTCCAGTTAAAATGCTTGTACTTTTATCACTGGTAAATTGTCTTATTTATTTGTTATTCTTATTTATTATAAAACACCTGCTTAATTATCTTTAGTTTTAAGTATATTTTGCTTTATAGAGAAAATAGCATTCAAATGTTTTCAATGGTCAACAAGAACATATCCATTTGAGCCTCTGTGGCAATGAGACTGTCTCCGTTTCTTGAGATTTCCGTAACTTATTCGGGCGGAGAGAAGATACAGTAGCTCAGTGCTTGTACCATAATTTTCAAGAATATAAAACTAAGTACCAACACAATATGAGACAACAATACAAAGTGAGACAAAGGTCAGCTGCATTCAAAACTAAACCTCTCAGCACAGCATTAAACCCCGCTGTTTAACCACCCTCTATTAATTTTAAACCTATTTATTTTCTGATACTAGACTTAAAGATTTGTTGTATGACCTTCTACATTTCGAGTTGAATTAAAATGATCGTGAAAAAAATAAAGCCTTTGTTTATGTATATTAAGCAAAGAACTGCATAGTAGGAAATTCTTTAGCGTTTCACAGCACCATAGTGGAAAAAAGGACAATGTAAGGCTGTACCTACCTGTCCATGTGGATAAACTGGAGCTTATTCTACGCTTTATGGTAGGTCATCCTGGGCGGGCATCCAGAGGCATCGTTTCACTGTTCAGGCTCAGAAAAAGGATGAGTGAGACAATGGGTCATTTTTCTTCAAAACCCCTCACCACCAAGTACAGGCAGGACACTCAGGAGACCAGCATCCTGCCAAAGGCCCCATTGTTCCCCAGTCTGTCCGCCTGCTTTGCCATGACCACTGACTGTTTATTTATTTAATTCAGGATGACTCCTACTACAAACCCATTCATTTGCCCAGAAATGAAAAGCCTTGCTTTTCCTGATTTAGCTGTGTGAGGGTGTGTGTGTGTGTGTGTGTTCGTACATGACATTTAAGATTACTAACAAAGCTGTCACCAGCTATCCACATCATTCCCAACACAATTAGCAGAGGGGACTCAAGTGTGAGATTTGGACTTGAGTCCAACTTAAGTCGCACACAGTGCCTTCAGACCCGACTTGAGACTCGTCCTCGCGGCCACACGTGAGAGAGGACAGCGAACACCGGCAGCTGCTGCATGCCATTCAACTTCATACAACAAGGCCCAAACAAAGAAGCCCTGAATGCAAAATATGTTAGTAACCATGTTTAGCTCAGCATTGGCCATATACAATAGATTTATTCAGTTTACGTTACGCTGACTGCCATCACGTTGATTATTAACGTCGGCTGCAAATAGGTTACAGGTTTATTGTTGATCAATGTAACTTTACAGTTTTATTTAGTAAGGCCATAACGATACACTGGTTTGAGAGTCTTGGGGATGTGTTGACTTACAGTAGTTTAAAAGCTGTGATTAGTTGTAGACACATTGTACATTAGCCTACATGATTGTGCTCTGTGAAATACAGGATACAGGTTTATTGTTGATCATGTTACATTACAGTTTTATGTAGTTAACGTTACACTGGGTTTGAGAGCCTGCGGTTGGTGTTGACCTACAGTAGTTAATGAGAGATTATGATAGCATGATTTGTGTATTACTCAGGGTAACCAAAATTATTGTGTTTTGTTATATTGATCTCTGATCTATTTTATAGGAAGAAGTTTATATTAAACTAGACTGGATATGTGTGTTTTTGGAGAAGGGAAGTTACAGGGAGTCTCTGCATGATCAGATAAGGAGACCTGAACAAGAAAACAGGCAGATGTGGGAGGGGTGGTCTGGAATGTAGCACCAAAGATCAGATCTCCAAGATATCTCATTTCAGGGACTACTGTCGTAGTCTGCCCAGCAACAGCATGGTGATTCGTGGAATCGGATGACGAAACATTGGGGGCAGAGGATGTGGGCCAATCATCCACTGACCTACACTTTTGTTTTATGGCTTAACGATGTATACTGGGATGTATACTGGGTCAGGGAGAGATAACGGGTCAGACTTCATGAACTGACCCAGCTTGTTGGTGGTCAGGGAATTAAGGAAGACTCAAATCCCAGAGCTCTGGAAGTTTATTCATTTACTTGTAATAAAACTGATTAATTTTGACCAAAAACACCTTCTTCTATTGCTTCATTAAAGAACACATAGGACCAAGGACTACACATAGTTTAAAAAGGGTAATTTAAAGTCACGGCCCAACATTAATAGGCGGTCATTAATTGCATTGCACATTACATGGTTGTGCTCTGTAAAAGAAAAACAGGTTACAGTTACAGAATCCTTTATAGTGAAGCAGTTTTATAAGCAGCCTGGTTTGAGCGCAGCAAGTGATACAACATTCATTAAAAGTTGAGAAGAGAGTTGAGACTTGACTTGGACTCTTACTCAGTGACTTGAGATTTGACTTGGACTCTAGCTCAAAGACTTATGAGCATCTCTGCAATTTAGTTAACCTCCACGGCATTTTTGGGTTTAAGTACACATTTTATTATTTTCTTTGCCATTTCTAAAGGTTATTTTCAAGGCCAAAAAGCTTGTGTAAAGCTTTCCCTCAGCTGGATGCAGAGGGCTGTTTGTTGTTTTTGTCAGCTGATGGAAATATGGCATGACAGCTCTTTTTCTTGATATGCCATGGTGTTGTGGTGGCAGCCCGGCTGACTGTGCCACCGTCCCTTAATAAAACCTGTTTAAACCTGAGCGTTGCGTTTGGGTCCGTTCTGTCGTGACTCACAACACCATGGCATGCCAAAAACCTGATGATCACAAAAGATTTGATAGTCTTTTTTTGGTATTATGTTTGACCTCTTTTTGTATCACAAATGTAGTGACTGTATGAAATTAATGTTGAACTTACATGTAGAGAAAGTAGAGCTTGTACTATATCATAGTAATTAATTTAGAATGTATTCATACTTGGAATATACCCCAAAGTGTTCTAAATACAACCAACTCTGTAAAACAATAATACAAACTCTGGTTATCCTCTGCCTTCAGGTTCACTGACTATCAGATTCTACTCCAGTCTCCAAGCGTGCTAGCCAGCTCTCCCAGCAAAGCATCCGTCTGGACTTCAACCCCCTTACCTCTGCCCTTCTTGCAAGCCTGCCACTCTATTTCTATCTAACTGGCCAGACTTGAGTCTGCTCTTGTGTTCAGCCTGGATTGCTGACACACACAAGCCTTTCACAGTTTAAGCAAACCGCGAACTTCCAAAATGTAAGGATGATGACGATGGTGATGATGACAATAATAATAATAGCTTTATTGGTATAGCAACAACAAAGTGCTTTACGGCAATCAATTTAAAACACAGACAAGCCAAATAAAAATCAGTATCAAAACAAGTCAATGTGCAATTTAGGGAAAAATTTGTTACACATCACAGTGGTTTGAGTTCAATAAATAAAACAAATCAATACACAAATAATAAAGAAATAGTACATTGGATAAAGGTTTGAGAAACAACTGGCTGAGCAAATGGCCACCAATTAAAACATTAATGTGGTTGGTCTGTCTGAAGTCCATTGAAAGTGTGCCAAGAACGGTTATTCAACAGTTGTTTCCTGGTGGACGTCCAGTTTCACGAAGAATCAGTATTTGAGATTATTTTATTTGTGACAATATGACTGAAAAAATACTTCTCTGGCACACACTGATGAAAAAGTGAACAAATTTGATAGTGAGGTTTAATGATTTACAATATTGCAGAAGTTAGTATTCACTGCAGGATTATAACAGGGTTTTCAGTTTTAAGATGGAAAGAAACACCTCAGATTGAGGGCATTGTTTCATTCATTACATTTGAATAAAGTCCACTATAGAGCAGACTAAGTCTTTGAAAATGTAATGTCAAATGTTGTTCTCATTTTCATTGTCACATAGTTACAAATTGGCATTTTAATCTTATTTTTGACTTAAAAAGACCATGAACACATGGACATGTAAATGCAATAGACTGGGGGCGCTGTTTCACTTATTGCATTTGAATATAGTCCACTATAGAGCAGACTAAGTCTTTGAAAATCAAATGTCAAATGCTGTTTCCATTTTCATTTTAATATGGTCCTAGAATGCTCACACAAGTATGTGAAAATGAAAATGATTGCATTTTCATATAAATTATTACCTAAATAACACATACAGATGTGAAAAATGATAATGTTATTGTGGGATTACATTTTCATTTTCAAGTTTGCATGATAATTTTAATTTTGTCCCCTATATTCAATTCAATTCAATTCAATTTTATTTATATAGCACCAAATCACAACAACAGTTATCTCACAGCGCTTTTCATAAAAGAGCAGGTCTAGACCATAATCTATGATGTTATTTACAGAAGCCCAACAATTCCCACCAAGAGCAAGCACTAGGCGACAAAGGCAAGGAAAAACTTCCTTTTAAGAGGCAGAAACCTCGAGCAGAACCATGGCTCAGGGTGGGCGGCCATCTGCCTCTACCGGTTGGGGGTGAAGGGGGGAGAGAGAGAGAGAGAGAGAGAGGGAAAGAGAGAGAGAGAGGGCAGGAGAGGAACAGAGAGAAAAAGAGAGGGAGGGAAGGAGAGAGAGGGGTGGGAGGCAGCCTACACAATATACACACAGAGGTACAGACGGTAAAGGTGATGTTGCTATAGACTAAATGACTAAATGAAAAATGGTATAGATATGTATAGTAGTGTTAATGATAATAATCGTAATGTTAATGATTATAATAACAATAATAACAATAGGACTAGTAACAACAGTTGTTGTGGCAGAGGGTGTCGAGCAGGAACATGGAGGCAGCAGGTGACTCGCAGCCACAGATCCAGACTCCACAACTCCAGAGCCAGAAACACCTGCAGGAAGTGATAGGAGGAGAGAGGAGAGGGACGAGAAAGCACAAGACTACCGGAAAGGGGAGAAGTTGAGTTAGTAACATGCAATAATGGGATGAGGTTGCATACAGAGGGAGAGAAAGTAGAGGAGAGAGGAGCTCAGTGCATCATGGGAAATCCCCTGGCAGTCTAGGTCTATAGCATCATAACTAAGGGATGATTCAGGACTCAACTGAGCCAGCCCTAACTATAAGCTTTATCAAAGAGGAAAGTCTTAAGCCTACTCTTAAATGTGGAGATGGTGTCTGCCTCCTGAACCCAAACTGGAACCTGGTTCCACAGGAGAGGAGCTTGATAGCTGAACGCTCTGGCTCCTAGTCTACTTTTGGAGACTCTAGGAACCACAAGTAACCCTGCATTCTGGGAGCGCAGTGCTCTGGTGGGGTAGTAAGGTACTATCAGCTCTTTAAGATAAGATGGTGCCTGACCATTAAGAGCTTTGTAGGTAAGAAGAATAATTTTAAATTCTATTCTGGATTTTACTGGAAGCCAATGCAGAGAAGCTAAAACAGGAGAAATGTGATCTCTTTTCCTGGTTCCTGTCAGAACACGTGCTGCAGCATTCTGGATCAGCTCAAGAGTCTTAATGGACTTTTTCGAGCAGCCTGATAATAAGGAATTGCAGTAATCCAGCCTAGAAGTAACAAATGCATGGACTAGTTTTTCTGCATAATTTTTAGACAGGATATTCCTGATTTTAGCAATATTAAGTAGGTGAAAAAAGGCGGTCCTTGAAATTTGCTTAATGTGAGACTTAAACAACATGTCCTGATCAAAGATAACTCCAAGATTCCTCACAGTGGTGCTGGAGGCCAGGGCGATGCCATCAAGGGAAACTATATCTTTAGATAATGCGTCATAGAGGTGCTTAGGCCCCAGAACAATAACTTCAGTTTTTTCTGAGTTTAATATTAGAAAATTACAGGTCATCCAGGTTTTAACATCCTGAAGGCACATTTGAAGTTTAGCTAACTGGTGAGTTTCGTCTGGCTTGATCAATAGATATAACTGAGTATCATCTGCATAACAATGAAAGTTTATGTTCCAGTCTCTGCAATAGGATCTGATAGTCAATGGTATCAAATGCAGCACTAAGATCTAATAAAACCAGTACAGAGACAAGTCCTTTGTCTGATGCAATAAGGAGGTTGTTAGTAATTTTCACCAGTGCTGTCTCTGTGCTATGATG
>NC_060155.1:12289128-12289621 GCF_021292245.1 Micropterus dolomieu | reverse complement strand
ACCACAGGCTAACTCAGGCCGTTCCGCACCGACTACCGGGGACTGGCTAGCTACAGTAGCTAAAGACTGATCTACCAAGGTGCGGAGCCGGACTTCTAAATCACTGAGCCTCGCCTCCATGTCTATAAATAAACTACACTTATTACATGTACCATTACCGCTAAAGGAGGCAGAGGAGTAACTGAACATCTGACACACCGAGCAGGAGAAAGTAGGAGAGAGAGAGGGAGAAGGAGAAGCCATCGCTAGCTGCTAAGCTAAAGTCGCTAACGGCTAAGCTAAAGTACTGTAGCGTCAGCTACTGTTGAGTTTTAAAAAGTTACAACAAACTTAATGTACTCCAGTGTTTCAGTGCTTTCTTCAAATGTAAACCTGCTGGGTTTTAGGCCAGACAATTGCATTAGAATGTTGATTAAACCATTGTTTGTATCCTCTTTGTAATGTAAAGAAAACTGACACCTCTTTGTTTAGTGCCAGAAGGACAGTTTTTCGA
>NC_060155.1:12282061-12289108 GCF_021292245.1 Micropterus dolomieu | reverse complement strand
CGTGCATGGAGGACTCATCGTTAACATGTACAAACTGAAATCGATCTGCATAACAATGAAAGTTTATGTTCCAGTCTCTGCAATAGGATCTGATAGTCAATGGTATCAAATGCAGCACTAAGATCTAATAAAACCAGTACAGAGACAAGTCCTTTGTCTGATGCAATAAGGAGGTTGTTAGTAATTTTCACCAGTGCTGTCTCTGTGCTATGATGAACTCTAAATCCTGATGAATTTGACTCGGGATTGCACATTGCTTACAATGTGCAATCCCGAGTCAAATTCATGGTATATGTACACATACCTGGCAAATAAAGCTGATTCTGATATTGCAAAACTACCAACAACATTTCTACACTGTCACAATCTGGCTGCAACTCACAGCCGCTGACAGTGCAAGGTGCACTTGGTTACTGTCCCAGCGTACGATGGTGTAACATCAGGTGGGTGGAGTTCATTTGCGCAGAGTCAAAAACTTTCTCTTGAGGCGCCTCCCTGACGTTTTGCCTAACATTCATATGCATGCCTGGTTGAATATTCAAATAGACAAGCTTTATGCTTATGTGCACTACGTTTCTGTTCTATTCTGCTTTCATGGCTCTTTCTTTCTTTCTTTCTTTCTCTCTCTTTTTCTCTCTCTCTCTTTCCCTCTCTCTCCATGATGATGCATTAAGGTTGATTGGCTAAAATATCTGGGGCTATAGATTGACTCTGAACTATCATATAAAAAGCAAATGGACTATATGTGTAAAAAGGTTTGCTGTTCTATCTGTGTTTTGTACAGATCAAAGAACTGTTTCACCATGAATGTAAAAGAGAGGCTGGTATCCCAGTTGTTATTGCATGTTCTCGACTACAGAGATATTGTGTAGCCTATCAAAATGCTTCAAAAACAGATTTAGCAAAGGTTGATATCACATTTAATAGTTTATGCAGATTTATTCTCTCTTGTCACTTTCTGTCCTGTTATCTCGGTGTCTGCCTTAGCTTCTGTCTGTGTTCCTTGTTGGTGTTAGTTCATTTGTGATCTGTCCACTTGTTTATATTACTCTGATGTTCAGTGTTGAGTAACTTGTGTTTTGTCTTTTCCCCCCTCAGTAATATGCCTGCCTGCTAGTCTCCGTTTTCCCTTCTGTCTCTCTGCCTCGTTAACCCTGATCCCAGTCACCTGTGTTGCTCCCGCCCTGCTCGTTAGTCACTGTGTATAAATGTCGGGTGTTTCTGTTCATTTCCTGTCCAGTCATTGTCTTGTGTCAGTCCTGTTGGATGTTGCTGCTTTTTGGCTGTTCCTGTACTTGTGAGTTCTGTTCATGTGTGTTTGGAACTCAATCACAGCTCACAGTGTCATGCGTTTGGGCTCACTCCTGCTGCACTCACTCAGCAAACCCTGATAATATGTACTATGTAGGTTTTACTGTATGCGGGATGACACTTTTGTTACACAGGGTGCAGTTCATTGTTATGGAACATTTTTATGATGAGGCTTCTACAATAAATACAGCTGAAGTAAAAACCTAGAGTGTTGATCTGATTTTTCTGTTCTGTCACAATATAACTGTCAAACCATAGAGGTTGATTGCTACAGTCACTGGAAAACTCAAGTCATTTTACAATATCAAAATTATGGATTGTTTCATAACTTTTAAACCCATGTCTCTTTTAACAGTATATAAACTTCAAACTATTTCAACTTGTATTCAAAACAGAACTACGCAAACAGGCAAACATCTCTCTCTCGTCTGTACAGCGTTCCTTACCAACAGCTCCATGGTGGTGGCTATAAACTGTCCATGAGGAAATGATTTGAAAAAGAGAAGCATTTGGAAAGAAAAGTGACACTCTCCTGGGATGGGCTGTAAACCATTGTGAATTGCCACATTGCCCCATATAATTGCAAAATGTCTGGAATCTGCCTTACTTGTATCTTTTCCTCACCTGGCACAAATCTTTCAAAAAGGTCATCAAGGAATAAAAATAGGCACTTATCCTGATTATTTTTCTTTGTCTTTTTATTTAGGTTTTCAATGTAAATATATTAGTTTTTACATGTAAATATGTGCAAAATGAGTCTAAATACACAGCATTTTGGTGTTGGTTGAGTTTATGAGAAAACAGTTCATGAAGTCTAGAAAATTTGAATGTCAAATCAAGAAAAGGTGATCCACAGTTCAATCAATAAATTATTCAGTCATCAGTTCCAACCTCTCAGGGAAACTCCATTGTCTGTACAGAAGCAGGCACACACCTGTGCCTCTAACAGTTGATTTACAGGGAGCACTCAGGATCTCTCTGGAGGCATGTGTTTCAGTGTGGTTAGCAGGTATGTCTTCTAGAAGGTATGCATCAAGGCTGAAAATGTATTAACTTTTGTGAACATGTCTTAATTTGATTTCATTGCAGGTATTTCAAGCCACCTGCCGCCTAGAACCTGTAGACTGTATAGCCTGTTATGCTAGAGTTCACTGCAGAGAAGGCACTGGAGATTGATAACCCTGAGGTAAAAAGAGGCTCTCTAGTAGAGCTATGCAATTTTACTAGTTTGTGTTTATAGGTGGCTTTTGATAACATGACTGACATTGCAGTGGCCCTGAAAGTCCAATCTGTAAATGAGGTGGAGCCAGAGCTGGGTTGATTGTTTACTGCAGTGTTTAAGTTAAATATCTGTAAGGTAATTAGCAGGTATGTTTAGTAATTCATCTCTTGTAATTTCAGGGTTGTATAACCACTGCTGTTTTGCCTGCCTGATCAATTGTTATTAATCATCATGCTTTTTTTTTTTCACAAATGACTTAAAGTTCAAGAGAAGAAACAAGGGGAAGGCTTTAACTGTATAACATCAATTCATTACTGAATAAAACATAATTAAATCAGAAGTATTTGAAAGACCTCTTAACACACTGGCCACATTATAAAATGGCTTGTTTCACCTGACTTGCAGCAGTAGCTGGTGACACAATAAGATACAGTACCCTCTATTGGAAATGTTGAATAAGCAATATATAGGATGATTATCATTCACAAATCTCCAAAGACAGTTCAGCTTGATCATAAAATAGAAAAGATTATACATGTCTAAACATGTAAAAATGTTTGTGATAAGGAAAGCACTCATGTGACATGTAATTCTTTTCTGCATTTTCCACATTATCTGAGCTGGAGAGTGCTGTTTTATCTATTTTTCTTTTGTATTTTTTCCCCCTGTTATGTAAATTGTTAAAGAGCAAAGAGAAAAATAACTTGTTTTAAAAACATGAACAGAGAAATCAAAAAAACAAAGTGTACCTTTTCTTCACCTGAAGTCTTTCACAGAGGTCATTACAGTAAGGAATAGAAATAGGCGCTCAGTGTCCTGATAAGGAGTTCAGGCTTTAAAAATGTATTTTTCTTTTTAGTTAGGTTTTGAACCTAAACGTAACAGTTTTGGCAATAGAATGCAAACATCTGGAAAATGGACTGAAAATACAGTTTTTTGTGTTGGTTTAGTTTGAGGTTCCCGTTACATGCTTCTGATGGTATATCAACAATAAACAGTTAAATCAGACAAAAGGAAACATTTTTACTATATAGCCTACTTAATCATAGTAGAAGCACAAAAACAAAGCACTAATCGCCAAATCAACAAAATCTAAGCCAAGAAACGAGAGCTTTGAAGAATGTCGTAGAAGCACAAAAAGGACAAAAACAAGTCATTAATGTGGGGCAGGCTAACGTTACAGGCTTCGCTGCAGAAATGCTCCTGAGAGGAGAGGAAGGGAAAGTAGTTCCTATCAACTGAGTATAATTAGACCATACTGGTGATAGTAAGATACTTATAAAACACACACTCACTCCAAATGAGTGTGTTTAGATATCGATCCTGGAGCAGGACTCGTTGGTATCAGAAATATCAATACTTTAGGATCGATCCGCACATCACTAGTCCACAGCAAAGTGTTGAGTTTTAAAAAGTTACAACAAACTTAATGTACTCCAGTGTTTCAGTGCTTTCTTCAAATGTAAACCTGCTGGGTTTTAGGCCAGACAATTGCATTAGAATGTTGATTAAACCATTGTTTGTATCCTCTTTGTAATGTAAAGAAAACTGACACCTCTTTGTTTAGTGCCAGAAGGACAGTTTTTCGACTGTTTCATTGACACTTAAGACAGGGTGTCAACCATTTTGTAGACAAGCCCTGTTGTTCTCCATGATTAGTTTAGAGCAAAAGACTGTTTATTCCTGTAGATTGAAGGGGGTTTCACGTCTGGGAATTGGCGCTCTTTTGTTCGACCAAAAGTACCATAGAGCAGTAAGGTACACCATTCCTAATTGGGTGACGAAGAAGTAACCAAATGACCAATGGCTTTGGTCCTGAGCCATTTGAAGGAAAAGACCCGCCCATATACCTGGAGGATATTAACAATTAGTTTTGTGAGAATCAGGACTGTAAGCTGTAAATCTGAAAAGAGGAACAACTTTCCAGTCCACTGCAGTGTTATTTGTTTGTTCTGTAATGCCATCTCTTTATTCAATAATTTTTGTAATTAAATCTTTTTGTTAATTTTCATTGGACTGAGCCTCTCCTTTCTCAAAATCTGAAAAAACGCAACACTACCAAAACTTTAGAACAACTATGAGATTGAACAGCAGTCACTAAAAGATGGAAAGAACTGTGAGTGCTTAGGCAAAATTACTGTAAAGAATAAGTGTTTAGCGAACAGTTGGCCGCTGTAATCTAACAAGTGTAACTGTTATTTAGCGAGAGCAGCACAACACGGTACCAACACACAAGCACCGGAAACGGAAAGGAGTCGACACGCTTACCGCAGTACGTCAGCAGTCCTGGTCTGGTATGGTTTCACACATCCTTGTGTATTGTCGCTAGCTTTACTTCCTGTTTTATTTTGTAGTAATCAGTTATGTGTTTTTTGTCTGGATTTGTTTCCTGTCTGCTTGATTGCTTATGTGTCTCACCTGTATTAATTGCCCTGCCTGCTTGTGTGTATATATTGCCCTCTAGTTCTGTTTAGTCCTCGTGGTGTCATCGTCTATTGTTGAGTGTTCTGCCTTGTACTCTATTTCCTCGGATTTATGGATCTCCCTGTGTTTGGATTTAACCCGTGTTGGACTGCATTGTTGGATTTTTCCCTTTGGTTTGGACTCTCACCACGAATCAAGATGTAAGCCTGTTTCTAGTATTCCTGTTTTGTTTCCTTAAATAAACCATTTCAACAGCATCCACCCAGTCACTGTCAACTGTTTTCAGTTCACACTCGTGTTTCCCGGCCTTAACACTCAGCCTGCGTGATAACATCAGCATGCTCACAATGAGTATGCTAATGTTTGCCCTATCTCCCACTGTGCATACACAAGGTAACTCCGCTTTAATCTTGAGAAGCTGCAGAGCTGCAGTCTCTTTTCATTCAACTTACACTGCAAATTTCCAGCTAAACTGAGGTGCTCTCTCTCACGTCTCATTCACTGGTCTTGTGCAGTTTTACGTGCATTACTGCTGCCGACAGCTGCATGCACGCCGCAGTTCCTTGCAGGTCTATTTCAAGTAGCCGGCTATTTAAAACTGATAAAATATTCTGATAAACAGCCTAAACTTATTCCCAACAGCCTACACTAAGGCTCCACAGTAAAAGGACACAGAGCCGGAATAATCCTGGAGAAAGTGCAACACTAGCTACTGAACGAGAGAGTGAGACAGATAAACTTCACAATTGAAGCCCTGAACAAAGAAATGGACAACATAAACCACAAACTAGAAACATATCTGCCCAGTACAACACTGGGAAAGGTCATGGACTTCATCAAGAAAGCACAGCTATCTCAGCACAACAAGAGCAAAGAAAGACAGACCCTTCTAAAACCTACAGTCCAGAGCAAGCTGCACTAACAGAACAGGAGAATTGTCTTGGAGGAGAAAGGACAACAACCCCACAACACTTGAAACAGACAACAGATGGGTGAAAAACTTGTCAGATAGGGAACTCACCCAACCAGAGAAAGACGTTCTGGCCAAAGGATTAAACTTCGCCATTACACCACAGCAACTACCTATAGTAGACCTCATCACAGCCACAGAATCGGCCATTAGGAAAAACAAATTAACAGAAACAGAAGCGGAACAGCTCAGACTAAAGGTATCTGCAGCCCTTTCTAATGCGAAGGCCCCCCCTTCCAACCTCACCATCCAAGAAAGGAAGGCTGTGACATCTCTGAGCAAGGATCAAAACATCACTATCCTACCTGCTGATAAAGGAAGATGCACGGTAGTACTTAACACAGCGGACTACCAGAACAAAGTCAACACACTACGAATGGACACAAACACATATGAGACACTGAGACGAGACCCAACCAGCGGATACAAGAAAAAGGCCATAGAATGTCTACAACAGTTACAGAAGGACAACACCATCACCCGTGAACAATATTACCGTTTGTATCCTGGAGAAGCCATTCCATGCATTTATGGACTACCCAAGATACACAAAGAAGGAGCCCCACTCAGGCAGATTATCAGCAGCATTAACTCGGTCACCTACAACATTGCCAAACACATTTCTACCATCTTAGCTCCTTTGGTGGGAAACACGCCTCACCACATCCAAAACTCTATTGATTTGTAAACAAAGTTCGAGGACTAAAACTGGATCCAGATGAAACAATGGTGTCCTATGACGTGACTTCTTTGTTCACCTGCATCCCCACCATAGAGGCAGTAGAAACCGTTAGGAAACGGCTAACACAAAACAACACCCTGGACAACAGAACTAGCCTCAGCCCTGACCAAATCTGTAAATTATCGACCTCTGTCTAAACACCACCTACTTCCAGTACAACGGAGGATTCTACAGACAGAAGCATGGCTGTGCCATGGGCTCACCGCTATCCCTGATTGTGGCAAACATCTACATGGAAGAAGTGGAGAATAAAGCCCTCAACTCCTTCAGAGGAACAGCACCGAGCCACTGGTACAGATGTGTGGACGACACCTGGGTCAAAATTAAAAGCCAGGAAGTGCAAGCCTTCACAGAACACATCAACTCTGTGGACAGTAA
>NC_060155.1:12271857-12282041 GCF_021292245.1 Micropterus dolomieu | reverse complement strand
GATTGTGGCAAACATCTACATGGAAGAAGTGGAGAATAAAGCCCTCAACTCCTTCAGAGGAACAGCACCGAGCCACTGGTACAGATGTGTGGACGACACCTGGGTCAAAATTAAAAGCCAGGAAGTGCAAGCCTTCACAGAACACATCAACTCTGTGGACAGTAATATCAAGTTCACAACCACTACACAAACGCATGGCTCAACAAAGAAGGGCCAACTCCTCAGGTCAAGACTCTGCAGTCTACTTACATCTGAAGGACAGAGGACACTCATTTGAGGACCATCAGGTGCACATTTTAGACAGAGAAGATGGATGGTTTGAAAGAGGTGTCAAGGAAGCCATCTACACCAGGGTTGAGAAGCTGTCATTGAACAGGGGAGGGGGTCTACACCACCACTTATCCCCCACTTACAATGCTGTCCTTTCATCACTTCCCAGGAAACTCAACAAACGTAACCTATTGGCCTCAGGTGAAGATACCAACGATGGTCGTTCAGTCTTGGCCACTGGTAGTCTTAACGACTGTAACAACTGTCGTCACAGCAACCAGGAACACTAACGAACCAGCGGTATCGATGACCCTTGCCAACGACCCCACTGAGGTTAAATAGCTGAGTTTCCCTGCCAGTCAGTCAGAACTGAATAAGTCCTTTGGATGAGGGACGAAACGTCTTCCAGTATCTTCAACCAAGTCCAGTTGCCCTTGATTTTAACCTTCGTTGGATAACTATGACCTGGATGACTGAGAATCTTCATAGACATCTATTCTTTGTGTGGTTCATCAACGCTGATATTATCCTAAAGTCCTGCGAGCTGTGGACAGCACCAGTGAAGCTGGGGCTCCGTCTCTTCAGCAAGTGTTCCTCTTCTGCCACCACACATGCACACTGACGACCCAGGGTTAGGGTTACAGTTTAGGATTTATTCATGCACTTTAAAAATATTTATTGAAAGTTTTATTCTTTTTACTTGTTTATTTACAGCATTAAACATTGAAAAGCTGAGCTCCTCCCGCAGGTGAACGGCGTAGCTGTCAGAGCGTAATCCAGACCGACTACGGGTGTTTATTTGTCCAAACGCTGCAGCGCTGTCCCGGCTCTCTCCTCTACACCTCCCGCTGGCTCAGCAGCTGTCTGTCGGCCAGCGGAGAATTACTCCCCCGCTCTACACGGTCCTCTCCAAACAACTCTCTGAAGCCATCCTGTGACGTCCAGACAATCTCAACACAGCGTCTTGCAACTATCTCGCTTGAGTTGAAAATTTAACTCGCACGAATCCCTTCGCATCGAAGAAATGGCCTTTCTCTGCCTATTTGCATTGACTTTGTATGTGATTGCACCGCCACCAACCCTTAATTCACGTTTGGTCTTAATGCACTGTAGTGACTTACAGTGGGTACAGAAACAGAAGTAGTAGAGTAGTAGTAGATCAGTAAGACCATTATGATCCACTGTGTCAAATAACTCTCTTAGACCAAGGAGAAGAAGTAAAATCTATCCAGTAGGGCAATTTCAGTTGCATGGCAGAGAAATCTGGCCTCTGCTGTTTAATACTTTTTTGGCATTAACAAATGCTTAATTACCGAGCCCCTTATTGTACTTTCAGACTAAACGTGAGGTGAGCGTTGGGTGTGGCGCAATTACATTCAAAGTAAATGCAGAGACGCAGAGAGATGCGATTTCCCCCCAGGTGGCACGCAACTTGAAGTTGCATAAAGCTGTGTCGCAATGGCCTATTGGCGTTGATTGTGTGGACGTCACAGACTGCTTCAGAGGGTTGTTTGGAGAGGACCAGGCAGAGCGGAGGGGCAGAGTGGAGGGGCAGAGTGGAGGGGCAGAGTCTCTGCTGGCCAGCAGACAGCTGCTTGAGTGACGGGGAGTTCTGGAGGAGAGAGCCAGGGGCGGTGCCGGGGCTTTGGAAAAATAAACTGTTGTGGGGACAGCCCAGCTGACGGTGAGTGATCTGGTTTCCCTTTATTTTCCTCGCTTTATTTCACCCATTGCTCGACCGACACGCGGCCGCAGGTCTCATAGGCCAGCCCCTCACCACCGTCACCCATCGTACTCAGCCGCTTCACCTCTTCACCTCTGGAAACCACCATGAGTCCCTCTCCTTTCACCTTATCTCCTCCCCGTCCGCACCCCTGGTCCTCGGTCTCCCCTGGCTAGTCGATCACAACCGCAACATCGACTGGTCGCGGGGGAAGATCAGGAATTGGAGCTCCAATTGTCACGCATCCTGCCTTTTGTCTGCTCGAGCCCCCGGTAATCATGCTCCGCCTGCCCCGCCGCCCATCCCCTCAGACCTCTCCGGGGTGCCCAACGAGTACCATGACCTTGCACTTGTTTTTAGTAAAGACCAGGCCCTGTCTCTACCCACCCCCCACCCCCACTACGACTGCTCCATAGACCTCCTCCTGGTTTTTACTAAATTAGATCTAAGAAATGCCTACCATCTGGTGCGGATCCGGGAGGGGGACGAGTGGAAAACCGCCTTTAACACCCCACATCGGCCATTACGAATACCTCGTCATGCCCTTCAGACTCACCAACGCCGCCACTGTTTTCCAAGCCCTAATCAACGACGTCCTACGTGATTTCCTCCACGTTTCGTTTTCGTCTACCTCGACGATATCCTGATCTTCTCCCGCGACGCGAACCCAGAACACAGAACACGTTCGCCTCGTGCTGCAGTGGCTTCTGGAGAACAGGCTCTTCGTCAAGGCCGAAAAGTGTGAGTTTCACATCCCCACCATCCAGTTCCTCGGATTCATAATTGAAAAAGGGCGGCTCCGTGCCGACCCGTCCAAAATCCAGACAGTCGGCGATTGGCCAACTCCCACCTCCATTCAACAGCTGCAACGTTTCCTAGGGTTTGCCAAGTTTTATCGCTGCTTCATCTGGAATTACAGCACCGTCGCCACCCCCCTCACTCGCCTCACTTCCTCCTCAGTCCCCTTTACCTGGTCTCCAGATGCCGCAGCAGCCTTCACCCGCCTCAAAACCCTGTTCACCTCCTCCCCTGTCCTCATCAACCCCGACCCCTCCCTCCAGTTCGTTGTCGAGGTGGACGCTTCGGACGTGGGCATCGGTGCCACCCTCTCCCAGCACTCCCCGGTGGACAACAAGCTCCACCCCTGTGCCTTCTTCTCACGCCACCTCACTGCCACTGAGAGGAACTACAGCGATGTGGGACCGGGAGCTTCTGGCCATCAAATTGGCGTTGGAGGAGTGGAGGCACTGGCTGGAGGGAGCAGAACACCCGTTCCTGGTATGGACTGATCCCAAGAACCTCGCCTATATTCCAACCGCCAAGAGGCTAAACTCCCACCAAGCTCGATGGGCCCTGTTCTTCAACCGGTTCAATTTCACTCTCTCCTACCGGCCCGGATCCCGCAACAGCAAACCCGCTGCTCTCTCCCGGCTCCACTCCACCGACACCGCCTCAGACCCCCCCCAACACCATCCTACCGCGCTCCTGTCTTGTCGCCTCCGTGGTCTGGGAAGTGGAATCCACCGTACGGCGAGCCCAGTCTACCAATCCCGGCCCCCAGAACCGCCTCTATGTCCCGTCGTGTGTGCGCTCCCAGGTTCTCCAGTGGGCGCACGCCTCCAAGTTCAGCTGCCACCCTGGGATGGCCCGCACCCTCTTTCTGCTTCGTCAACGGTTCTGGTGGCCCTCGATAGAGAGGGACTGTCAAGCCTTCGTGGCGGCTTGTGAGGTGTGCGCCCGCGCCAAACCCTCCCATCAACCGCCCGCTGGTCTGCTTCGCCCCCTCCCGGTCCCCGGTCGTCCCTGGTCCCATATCACCCTGGACTCCCCAGCTCAAACGGAAACACTACCATTCTCACTGTCGTTGACCGCTTTTCTAAGTCTGCCCACTTCATTCCCCTACCCAAACTCCCCTGCTCTCCGGAAACGGCCCGCCTGCTTATCAACCACGTCTTCTGCCTCCATGGAATCCCTGGGGACCCCAGTTCACATCCCAGGTCAGGAAATCCTTCTGCCGTGCCTTGGGTTCCACTGCCAGTCTCTCTTCGGGCTATCACCCCCAAACCAACAGACAGACCGAGCGGGCCAACCAGGACCTGGGGGCGGCACTCAGGTGTGTGGCGTACCGCAGCCCCACCTCCTGGAGTTCCTACATCCCCTGGATTGAGTTCGCTCACAACTCCCAGGTTAGCGCTGCCACTGGTATGTCCCCCTTTATGTGCGCCTTGGGTTACCAGCCCCCCCTGTTCCCATCCCTGGAGGAGGAGGTGGCTGTCCCCTCTGTGCAAGCCCACCTCAGGCGTTGCCGCCGGATCTGGAGGGAGGCCAGGGCCGCCCTTCTCCATACCGCGGCCTGCAACCGCCAGCTGGCAGACCGCCACCGGGCCCCTGCACCCACCTACCGGCCTGGGCAGCGAGTCTGGCTCTCCTCCAGGGACCTTCCCCTGCAGGTCCCTTCCAAAAAGCTCGCCCCCCTATCCCATTGAGGCCATCGTTAACCCCTCCGCAGTGCGCCTAACCCTCCCGTCTCACCTGAAAGTCCACCCTGTTTTCCACGTCTCTAGAATCAAGCCTGTCGCCACCAGCTCCCTCTCCGTACCAGTGGCAGCGCCTCCCCCTCCACGGATAATTGATGGTCACCCCGCCTACAAGGTGCGCCGGCTCCTGGACGTGCGGCGTAGAGGTCGGGGATACCGCTACCTGGTGGACTGGGCCAGTTACGGCCCGGAGGAGCGCTCCTGGGTTCCCTCCAGCCAGATCCTGGACAAGTCCCTCCTGACTGACTTCTACAGGGCTCATGCAGACAAGCCGGGTGGGCCGCCTGGGGGCATCTGTTGAGGGGGGGGCGCTGTTGTGGGGACAGCCCAGCTGACGGTGAGTGTCCTGGTTTCCCTTTTTTTTCCTCGCTTTATTTCACCCCTTGTTTTGCTCTACCTGCCTCCCTGTGTTCTCCTCCTCTCTCCCTCCGCTCCTGAACTCAGCCAACTACCCGCACCTGCACCTCATCAGCCACCTCGTCTGCCTGCCACACCTGCCAGTAATCAACCTCATCCCTACCTGTATTTTAACCCTGGTTCTCCACACAATCCTCGCTTGATCGTCGTTGCTCCATACCTGGTTCACTCAGGCGGCCCACCCGGCTTGTCTGCATGAGCCCTGTAGAAGTCAGTCAGGAGGGACTTGTCCAGGATCTGGCTGGAGGGAACCCAGGAGCGCTCCTCCGGGCCGTAACTGGCCCAGTCCACCAGGTAGCGGTGTCCCCGACCTCTACGCCGCACGTCCAGGAGCCGGCGCACCTTGTAGGCGGGGTGACCATCAATTATCCGTGGAGGGTGAGGCGCTACTGCTGGTACGGAGAGGGAGCTCAATAAAACCTCCTTCCCTCTGAGCGTTGCGTTTGGGTCCTTTCTGTCCCGTCTCCCAACAATAAACACCCGCAGTCGAACCGGATTCTGCAGATACAACTACACCGTTTAGTGTCGAGAGGACCCAGAGTTAACTGCTTTTATTAAATTATCGATTTACTTTAATTTTGGGGATTAAAACATTACATTATTACATTAACACTGTCTTGCTGACAGACCTGACAAAGCATCAATTCATTTGTGTAACAAGTCAGCATCATGTTGTATTTTACCAAAATTATTATCCGTTTATTGCAACAAAATCACAGCAAAATGTTTATTTTTGGTTCATCCCGCTGTAGTAATCACGCCTCATTTATTTGCATTATCGCAGCGAGTAGTGCAGTGATCCAACATACACAGATTAAATTTGTGTTAGGTTTGAATTCACACTAAGGGGACATGGTATAATAAGTGTCATAACAAGACCAAGAGGTCTGAACTGTAGAAACACCAGTTCAGTTTGCTGCCAGACCAAATACCAAAACTGCACTTTATCAACTGATCTTCATTTAAATCAGCTGCTCACATCAGTGGAGCCGTTTGGAGTCAGGAAATTTCCAAACAACTGCAAAGCCATTTGCCAATGCAAAACATAAGAAAGATTTCTTATCAAAGCTTATAAAGCTTTCTTATCTTAAGCTCATACAATATACAGGAGGTTATTTAGGTGCAATGACGTTTAAGTGAGTGGATGTTTGGACCTCCATTAACACAACATTTGCACTGTGATAGTGTTTTTTCTTCTCTGACACTTCAAATCACTGCCTGTTACAAGATCAAATATAACAGCCATAAATCAGGATGTACTGGAGAGAAAAATGGCTAATCAACTTGTCATTACAGCCCATTTTAGATAAGTGCTCATGTGGATAAGATTCCTCAGAATGTGGTGGTAAACTCAGCACCTGGCTACAGGTGTGAGCTGCTGTGTAAACAGCATTTTTCCCCCTCTTAGTCGTTTTCAGTCACTGCCCAAAGATTCCTTAGAACTGGCATGAAAAGCTGACCTGAGCAGGGTGATTATGAACGTCCATCAACATGAACTGACTGAGATAAAACTGCTCATTAAACCTGTTTTGTTTTGTTTCCACCTTTTACCAGAAAGCTCTGGAAATGTCCTCTTACCATTGTTTACATTTTTGCACAAGAATCATAAACGGTGCTGAAACTAGGCTAAAATGAGAACAGCTCAGTGCCATAGATGCCTGAAGATGCAATCTTCACAGATATGGGTTTGTCATAGAGGCAATGAAAGCTGCCAGGGATTGATTCAATAAAGTTATTTTATTAATTATTAATCTCATGTTGTCTGTTTTTATATTTGTTTGTAATGAATGAATGTAACTTGAGAACACCAGTCTTCTTCATAGGCCCAGAAATGAACACACATACACATGAAGGGAATATGAGAAGTCTTATCTTTTCATTCTGTTTTGTCCTTTTACCCTCATGTGAATCATGTCATTTTATTTTTAGTTTTTATTTAACCTTTATTTAACCAGGAGAGTCCCATTGAGATTAAGAACCTCTTCTCCAAGGGTGACCTGGCCAAGACAGGCAGCAGCATATAAAATACAAACACATAGGTACAGACAAATAACACTTAAGACTAGTAAGCTAACATTTCATAAAGTCATTTTAAATCATTTTTACAATCTAAGAGCATTTACATATTAACACATCTGCCTCTAAGTCTTTCATTAAGGATTTAAATGCGTTTTGTGAGATTAATTCAGTGAGTTTCAAGTCATTTTGCAATGTTTTCCATGCTGAAGGTGCAGAATACAGAAATGCCTTCTTTCCCATTTCCATACGGGTATTTGGCACAATGAGCATAAAGAGTGTCACCCAATACTTTTCTGCATGATATGAACACAGCTTGGCAGCAGACCAATAATTGCCTTTTATATGAAAGTGTACCAATGACATTGCCTTTGGGTGGCTAGAGGAGGCCATCCAACCCGAGAGTATAGCTCACAGTGGTGAGTCAGCTTTGCAATTTGTAATGAACCTCAAGGAAGCATGGTAAGCTGTGTCAATCATATGACGATAACTCATAAGATAACACTTTTGTATTATGTGTAGATGTGTATATGTCTATATATATATTTGGTAAACAACATAAGTTTGGTCTTATCTGCATTTAGAACTACTTTCAGCTGCATAAGGGTACTTTGGACTTTGATAAACACATTTAGCAAATATTCAATTGCTTGTAGAGAGTTGACACAGCAATATGACAGTTTCATCAGCATAAAACTGAAGATTAGCAGTTGACACATTGACCCATATTGTTTATATAAGTAGTGAATAAAAGTGGACCTAATGCAGGGCCCTGTGGTACAACCTTAGTGACTGCTACAGTATTGGAACGTAGACCATCATATCTAATACGCTGAGACCTATTGCTAAGGTAGTTTGAGAACCAAGCAACTGCTTGCTCTGAAAGTCCTGAGTTAATAAGTCTAAGTTTTAAAACTTCATAATCAACAGTATCGAAAACTTTGAACAGATCAAGAAAGAGTAATGCCGAATGTTGCTTCTTGTCAAGTGCAACCAAAACACTAAGCTGTTGAAAAACAGCCTTTTCAATGATTTTACTTAAAAATGGGAGATTTGGTATGGGACTGGGACTACAGTCATTAAGAGTGGCTTAAAGACTGCAGTTTTCAGGGCCTGTGGGAAAAAAACCTGAGAGGAGAGACATGTTGACAATTTGTAGTAGATCTCAGGCCATGCATTTAGACACATTTTTGAAAAAACCAGTTGGCAGAATATCAAGGGAGCATGAAGAGGATTTCAGATGTTGGATTATGTCCTCCAGGTTTTTATGGTTAATAGAATCAAATTGTCTCATACAAAATGTATTGTTTTTAAGTGGACACAGGGACAAGACATATCCTGGACCTGACATGGAGGCACTGATTGCTTGTCTAATTGTTTGAATTTTGTCTGAAGGAGGCAAATTCATTGCATCAATTTGTAATTTTAGAACTGAAATTATCTACAAGCTCATTGACTGAGACCCGTGAGAGGGCGGGTGTCGAGGAGAAAGCCTCAATAAATTTTTCACTAGTGTTTTCAGTGATACCGTTTTGTGATTACCTCTGTACATTTGTGTGCACGCAGATAGCACTCTCAAAGAAAACACAGGAATGATCAGAGAGAGCAACATCAGTCACCACAACCTTGGAAATGTTCAGACCCAGTTGGAGATGACCAAGTCCAAAGTGTGCCGTTTATTATGTGTGGGCTCCATCACATGTTGGGTCAGTCCGTAATCATCAAGAACACAACACAGTTCTTTAGATTATAGACAGCAGTTCACAAAGTCTTCAAGGTTTCTGGCGTGTTGTGTTATGTCTTCTTCTTGTTTAGATTCCTCTTGTCTCTTGTCCTTGGCAGAGGGAACAGATGAGTGACGCAGAAAGTAAAACAGGTTGGAGCTGAACAATTTTACTCCTGACTTGTTAAGGCGAAGTCCATCTGCCTTAAAAAGATGTCTGCGGTCCCACAGAAAGTAAAAGTTTTCGATTAAATGCACTGAATGGACAGTACATGCCGTTGAGAGCCACGTGTTCAATGTTATCAATCTGCTGAATCTCTCAGCTCCTCTTCGGATTGGCGGTATAGGGCCACTGATAAACACCTCAGCATTCAAAGAGCTGACCGTGTTCAACAGATTATTAAAGTCCTCTTTCAAGCCACGATATGCAGGATTCTTTCTGCCAAGTCAGACACTGTATCCTTCGGAAAGCAGAGTATTTTGGTGTTCTTACTGCACATGCTTCTTACATCGTTTTACAGCAGAGTCACCCATAATCAGAGTTTGAGGCCCAGTCGTTAGCTTTCCCTGCAGCCTTTTACTTTCTGATTTACTCTCAGTCCTTACCCTTCTGTGTGAGGATGGGATGTTATCCAGGCCAGCCAGTTGCATCAGAAATCTCAGGGCGCTGGGATCTTCCCGTTACTCGTCCTCCCATTTCCCCAGGAAATGATTTACTCTTAGGCTTTGCACCAAGAGCGTTCCAGGGAGGACTCCCACTTTCAGATTTATTAACCAGTACACAGGCCTCCTGCTTCTTGGTAGTTTTGTTGGTGCTAATTAGCCATGTGTTAGCATGCTCTTGTCCACTGTTTTGGGTCCACGGTAAAGAGGTGTCATTCCCACAAAGTCCATTCACTTCCACATTCACTTCTAACCTGTGGATCTTGGTTTCCAGCACTGCAATTTTCTGTAGAAGTTTGTAGAAGTCGTCCGTGGAGAAGGGGGGCATCTTGTTGCTAATTAGTATTAATAATAATAATCCTTATTTGTAGAGCACTTTTCAAAAACAAGTTACAAAGTGCTTTAACAAGTGTAAAGAATAATACAAAAAAAAGATAAGAGCATGAAAATTTAATATAAAATTAGTAAAATACAATAAAATAAAAGGGATAAAATAAAGTCAAATAAGATCGGGAAAAGCTCTCCTATAAAAGTATGTTTTAAGAAGGGACTTAAAAGAGTTCACTGACTCAGCCGACCTGATTTACTCGGGCAGGCTGTTCCAGAGCCTCGGGGCCCTGACAGCAAACGCTCTGTCCCCTTTAGTTTTCAGTCGAGACTCTGGAACAGACAACAGACCTCTGCCCGAGGATCTCAAGGTACGTGCTGGTGCGTATGGGACTAAAAGGTCAGAAATATAACAAGGCGAGAGGCCATGAAGAGCTTTAAAAGTGATCAATAGAATTTTAAAGTCAATTCTAAAACATACTGGGAGCCAGTGTAATGAAGCTAAAAT
>NC_060155.1:12254762-12271757 GCF_021292245.1 Micropterus dolomieu | reverse complement strand
ATCCTCTTTGTAATGTGAAGAAAACTGACACCTCTTTGTTTAGTGCCAGAAGGACTGTTTTGTTTTGACTGTTTCATTGACACTTAAGATAGGTCAAGGTGTCAACCATTTTGGAGACAAGCCCTGTTGTTCTCCATGATTAGTTTAGAGCAAAAGACTGTTTATTCCTGTAGATTGAAGGGGGTTTCACGTCTGGGAATTGGCGCTCTTTTGTTCGACCAAAAGTACCATAGAGCAGTAAGGTACACCCTTCCTAATTGGGTGACGAAGAAGTAACCAAATGACCAATGGCTTTGGTCCTGAGCCATTTGAAGGAAAAGACCCGCCCATATACCTGGAGGATATTAACAATTAGTTTTGTGAGAATCAGGACTGTAAGCTGTAAATCTGAAAAGAGGAACAACTTTCCAGTCCACTGCAGTGTTTTTGTTTTGTTGTTTGTTCTGTAATGCCATCTTTTATTCACCTATTTTTTTATTAAATTTTCTTGTTAATTTTCATTGAACTGAGCCTCTCCTTTCTCAAAATCTGAAAAAACGCAACAAAAGTGACCCCCACCAGTGTGGGCCCTGGGTTGGCCGCTCCCACGCTACCTTTGTCTATGTAGGCTATAGAAAGAAAGAGAAGGGCTTTTGAGTTTAATAAAAAAAAAAATGTATTCAGGAGAAAATATTTAAAGAGCAAATGTGTATTATATATTCAGAATAAGTGTGTTATTCTGAACAACATCAATTTATAAACCATCCCATACAGACAATACCACCAGCCCACATAACAAGAGCTACCCCCAGGGAAGAAGACAGTCAAGATCACTCTGTACCTGCACACAGGAGACAAACAGAAGACTCTTGAGCCTAGTGTGTGGCTGGTTAAATAGTTTGCAGATGGATGTCATGCCCAAGCACACCTGTCTGCCATTAGTCCATACCCATGCAATTAACCCAAGTGCAAAACCACACCCACCAAATGCACACTCACTATAAGTGCTCACCCCTCACACTACCACTGCACTCAAAATTGGCTGATACAGGTCTACCCCGTTACACACAAAGCACAGATTACTCAAAGTTTTGTAGGACTATTGTAGTGAATTAGGCTACATCACATTTTACAAGGTTTTCTGTTTTCATGGTCAGAGTCTATATTTAAAATAAAAAGAAAACACATATGAATCTTTATGTTTGTACAATGTTTAATTGGAAAGGGCAAAACAAAACATCAAGTCACAGGCTTTGCTCTGCAAATACTGACTCTGTTTGACCAATGTCATGTGGTATGCATTAAGGCCAGATGTGTGCCTGGCGTGTGTACACATGAGCACTGAATGTTTCAACAAACATCAAAGCAGCTGTTTTAGGAAAAATGTGAGGGTGGGGTGAAAATCTTCTTTGTCTTCATTGTAAGCTTTTTGAAATTCTTAAGTTTGTCTTTGTTGGTTGAAAAACTGATTTCAAAGCATGAACTGAAGATTTTTCTCAACTGATAATTAAACATGTAATGTGATCATTCATATAAAAAGAGTAATATATTGTTTAGTTTCATAAAGTAAATAAAGTAAAAAAAATGTTAGATCCAATTTAACAGCAAATCAGTAATGGAAATCAGTATGTTCTGGACCTTTTTTGTCCCTGTATCGTCTGAATGCAAAACAGCATTTCTCCTTAAAATGGAGAAGGATTTTTTAAATAAAAACAGCCAATACATATTCCCAGACAGCAGAGGTGTGGACTTGAGTCACAAATATGATAACTTTAGACTCAAATTGACAAAATCAAAAAAGACTTGCAACTTGATTTTGATTTTAACCCTACTGGCTTGTGACTTCATTTGGACTTCAGCCTTTTGACTCGAACCGACTTGATACCCTCCCCAAGCCCAAATATAAATTATGATTCCCTAGATGACTGTTATGTTCTTTTATGTTCTGTTATATTAATTTCTTTGAGACAATGAAAGTAATGTGAGTATAGATTATATTTTTCTCCAGTTTGTGATATTGTATGACAGCAATCACCTAATTAAACCACTTCCTCCACCACCAACTTGTAGAAATACATTCTTTAAGGATGTTAACCAGAGCTAAATTTCAATCAGGAAGATTTATGTAAAATACAGATGCAGAAGCTGTTTCAGAAATAGTGATATATATGTCATGACTCATATTAACATGTTAAAAGGTACATAGGCCTAACTACAGTTGGATTACATATGGACTTACAATTCTCTCAAAATCAAGATTCTGATAATAGATTCCAACATCAGTCATATAAACTGCACAGTCAGCTCTGTTGAATGATGTGAGTGTAAGCAACAATATTATTTAAATGTGGCGATAGTTAAATTACTGTAGCTGCTCTAAGTTGCTAAAATAAAGTACCAGTCATGGGTCACTGAGCAACTACACTGGAAAACAATAAAGTTCAGAGACCAATCTAGGTTTATCTAGTCAAGGAAAATGTACTTTGTCACTACTCTGGTCTCATTGAATCAATAGTCTCTGACATCATAAAATGTGATCTTGTTATTTTGGTCAAATGAAGTCTAAATTACAGGTTGAAAAAATCTAAAAACAGACCCACAACATAATAAAATGTGTGCACAAAAAACTTACTGATTGGTTTAATATCTGAGTCTGTATCGAAATTGAACGTCTCTGGTAGGTTGTATCGAACCAAAGCCCCATCGCCTGAAGTCAAATTCAGGTATCTTCTCATCAGGATTCTTCAGCTCAATCTCAAAATAGACCAACATGAGAAAAGCAAACTGTTTCAGCTCATTGGTGGCAAAGAAACGACCAGGGCACATGGACACCCCAGCACCCCAGGGCATGTTGTAGTACTTCACCTTCTTCCCTGCTTTGTAAAAGTCAGTTTTCTTCATCCCGTCTGGATTCAGAAAGCGGTCGTATTTGAATGAATGTGGGTCAGGGTGGATCTCTGGGTCAATATGAACGGCACTGTAAGGAAAGACTGCCACTCTGTCGCCCTTGCGAAGGAAGTATCCGCGCCCATCAGCCATCTTGAGGGTCATGTCCTGAAGCACTTCTCTGGTGAGGAGGGGTGAAGCAGTGAGTCGGAGGGTCTCCTCTACAGCACTGTCCAGGATTGGTGTTTTCATCAGCATTTCATGCGTCAGGTTGATTAAAGGGCCACCACGTAGGACTTCCTGTCCGTATTCCTTCAGAACCTTATCTATCTCTCCCTTCACTGCTGTCATGGCTTCTGGGTTTTTCATGAGGTAGAGGAGCAGCCAGAATGCAGAAGGCCCTGTGTTGCCCTGAGAGGCCCAAAGAAGCACAAACATGTACCTGTTTATCATTGACTCATTCATTCCCAACTCCTCTTTGGCTTGCTGTATCTCCCACACCCAGCGACTGATGTTGTCCTTGGTCTTCATCTTCTGCACTGACAGAGAATTCCAGAAGAATCCCATTAGTCTCTGTGCTTCCAACCTTTCCCTTGGTGGCAGGATCCCATAAGCCAGGTTGGGGAAGAGTTGGTCATATTTACGAAATTCGTGAAATAAGGCTTCTGATTCAGCACTGTCTTTCTCTTTGGCTTTCTCCTCACTTCCCTCTGACACATTGCCATACAAGGATAAGTAGCCAGCCCTAAAGAGAATATTGTAGCTGTACATGAACAGTCCGTCTTCCATCCAGGTCCTTTGGTCTGTAGCTGAGCTGATGTTGTGCAACAACAGATTCTGCAAATTAGTCATCATGGCTTGTGTCATTACCTGCAGTCCATCCCCTTTCAGATGCTTGCTGCTGGACTCGTGGAGAATTTTGTGGTCGTTCTCTATAGCAACGTAACCAAACACTCTACGCACCAGATGCACAGCAAACTTGCTGAAGTCCAGTTTTTCTCGACTCTCCTTAACAAGTGCTCCAAATGAAAGAGGGTCCTGAAGGAATGTGATGTAATGCCCTCCCAGCTGTACTGTAAAAACATCGCCGTGCTTTTGTTTCATCCTATCCAGGAACTTTAACGTGTTCCTGCGAAACTCTAAGACATGACCCAGCCAAGGGATGAGTCCCTTATCCAAGGGGGGTTCTCCTGGTTGCCGCTGTCTAAACACCCCGAGTAGGTACAGCCCTCCAATCAGGGCAGCAAGAAAACCAAGAACAATAGACAGCAGTAGTCCCATGACTGAGTGCTCTGGCAGCCACACAGTGATTTTGGAGTTAAGGTCCACATCCTGTAATTTAAACAGACTTTTACTCCTCCCATTGCTTGTGGGACGGGTTTCAGGATTCCAGGAAATGCATACACTTTTCTTTCCAATAAAGCAGTGACGTTCACACAACTACGTTTGCATTTCTCATCTTTATTGTACACACAATTAATTAAATAATATCCGTTCATTCAGAATGAAGTCTCTCCTGACTGAAATATTTATGTAAGAAGTATTTGTGTTCTGTTGGTAGATTTTAACATCATTTGATATTAAAAAAAGAGAATTATATTCGTATCTGAAGCTGCTATCAATAATAATACCTATTAATATCAACAGTGACAGAAGTACAGTACAGTAGTAGTAGTAGTAGTAATAGTAGTAGTAGTAATAATAATATTACAAATAATGATAACAAGGATGAGACTTATCGGGAGGAAATCAACAATCTTGCAGAGTGGTATAGAGAACAACCTACAGCTCAACATCGGCAAAACCAATGAGCTGGTGATTAATTTTATGAAAAAATGAGGCACACACTTCTGTCTACATCAGTGGAGCTGACATGGAGCAGGTGAACAGTTTTAGGTTCCTGGGAATCAACATCCCAGAGAACATGACATGGCCATCTACACGGTGGTAAAGAAACGGTTGTATTTGACTACCAAGATCCAAGAACTGGCATGGGATGTGACGGCCTTGGAGAGGAGGGCTCTGCAGCAGGTGATTAAAACTGCTCAGAAGATCATTGGTGCCCATCTACCAAGCACCAGCAAGATCGCTGAGGTGAGGTGCCTACGCAGAGCCCAAAGGATACTCAAGGACAGCTCCCACCCCAACCAGAGCCTGTTCACCCTGCTGCTGTCTGGAAAGAGATGTAGAAGTATCCGCTGTCTTACCACTAGACTACAGAGCAGTTTCTTCCCCCAGGCTGTGAGTCTTAAATTCATCCTCAGCACTCCATCATGTTAAATAGTTTTATTTCTTTGACTTGACCCCTCTAGTTTATAGATCATTTTTGTATATAACGCTTGCTTCTTGAGAGTAGCAAAAACTACAACTTCTATCTTCTATATTCCATACTATACAACCTTGTTTTGTAAAATGATAAAAAGATCCACCTTGTACCTTGTAATAATAACATTCATCATCATCACTGTACCCCGCCTTTCGCCCGATGTAAGATGGGATTAGCTCCAGCCCCCCCCGCCACCCTGTATGCAGGATAAGCGGTTGACGATGGATGGATGGATGGATCATCACAGCAGGAATGGCAGTAGTAATAATTGTAATTGCATTAAAAGTTGGTTTGTTTGTTCTTTAAATCATTTAATTAATACAGATAACAGAGGAATGTTGGATGCACTGCCTACAATCTGTGAGCAGGCCAGTGGCAGCAAGAAGAAAGCAGATCACACCACACCGAGCACAGTGAAATGATTGTGAGCATAACCCTCAACCTTACAACTGCTGATTGCGGCAATAGCTTATTTGCTGAAGCTACTGGATAAAAGTTGCTTAGCGTTAATGGTTAATGGGTTCATTGAGCAGTTACACTGTAAAACTATCTGAGAGATTATGTGTCATAGGTTTATCCAGTCAAGTAAAATATACCTGTTTTTACTCCTGTCTTATGTCTCATAATCTCTTGGTCAAAAAAAGATTTACTATGTAGTGGAGTTTAAAACAGTATTATCTCATACTCACTTTAACAATTACAGGATTTGATGTTATGTTAAGTTACAGTTCAAAAGAAAGAGGACATTCCAGATCAAACCTGTTCTTCTTGTGAAACCAGTCCAGTAACCTTTGTTTTGAGTCTGCTTCCTTGATTGACAGATTACCTAATTATTTATGTACAATTGTGAAACAAAAGCTACTAAAGATAACACATGCTCTGTCTAATATGGAGGTTAAACCAGAGGAGATGCAATTTCCACCATCATGATGACCATGTTACAGAAATACATGTGAAGTATAAATGAGGCAACTTCTTCCCCTTTATGTATGTTATGTATATTATTAGGTTGTTTGAAAATGTTCAAGCGAAAATTAACCACACTTTACTACTTTATCTTTTTTATGTTGATCTTTTGAAAAGGAGAGAAAGGAGCAACATAATACCTCCACAAAAGTATTTGAACACAAATTGGTTTCCCAAGTCTGCTGCTCTGTGTTCCCGATACTTCCTACATGGACATATAGCACCACCTGCTGATATGTAAAACAATATGTCAAAGGCCAAAGGAATGTGGCTTATCCGAAACGCCATTGCCACCCATCTACATAGTGTGATAAGATTGGTTCTGTAGATTTAAGATGTAACGTTTGGATTTTTATCTAATAACTTACACAAAGAGGAGTGCCTGTCTAAAACTATGACAAACTTTTAATTTATTTGATGTATTTTAATTTTAAGTAGTAGTTGTAGGTTTCTTATGATGACTAGAGACCATTTTGTTCATCATAACATTGGTGCATATAGACTCCCTAGCCAGGATCAACTGATGAATTTGCTGTAGCACTGAGACTGCCACCAAATACACCAGTTTTTAATAAAGATTCAGCCTAGTGAACATAATCTTTGAAGCACACTTGCATTCATGTACAAATATATATGTGTGTGACAAAAGTGATACTGATGAATTATTGATTTTTATATCCACCTTTGTTTTGCAGTTTACTTTGGCATCTTTATGATACATCGTAAACTGAACAGGTACCATCTCACCTTGCAATGGATTCACAAATTCACCACTAGGTGGAGATGTTTTTATAACATGACTGCATCTTTCTGGTACAGAAGCCCGAAGCAGCCATTGATTCAAACATTGTTTTACTCCGTTTTCCCGTGATTTCTTGCGATTTCGAGATAACAAAGCAATAGTTTAACGCAGTGGTTTAATGCCAGTTTCACTGCAAGTATTTGTGTCACTGGTTAGCTCAGTTGGTAGAGCACAGGAATCATACTTTTAAAGTTGTGGATTTGATCCTCACGGAAGATCAACCTTTTTTTCTTTTTTATCTTTTTCATAATCCTCTTCAACAAAGTTCTTATGAAGAGACTGGCGATTGGTCCACATCCATCTACCTATGGACTTTTAACTTCCCCATCATTCCCATGTAGAGGAAATTCCTGTGCTTCTCATTCAGGGAAATCCATTTAATGTTAAACATTTCCTGACGGTTAATTTGGAACCTTTGAAATAGCCATCAGGAAATGTGTAATTGGATTCCCCTGAATCCCTTCATAATAACAACTGCAAAACACACAAAAGAAGAAAAAAAAAAAGTTGTTGAGAGCAAGAGTCAAACCTGCAATCCTTAGATTATGAGTCCTGTTGAGTTGATATTTCTCAAGAGCATGTTACTTCTCCATTTCAGATAAGCAGAAAGTACAGTATCAGATATGGCACTATATAACACTAAACAACATTGTGAAAATTACAATGTTATCTTATTATTACAGTTTCCAAGGGCACTGCTGAGGGTTCAATTGTGTGTACACTTGACAAAGAACCATCAGTTTGTCACCGTCAGCCATGTTTTTTGTTGGCTTTTGGTGTTATGCAAAAACCCCCAACTTTGATAGGAATGCAGCATATGGTCTTGACATGTGTTCATAGTGACAGATTCTGGTGAGGACGTGTTTGGACGCACTGGACCAATGAACTCGGCGAGAAACAGGCAATCCAGTAACAGGATATTGATTCATATTTAATCAGCCTTCCCTAGTTTTACAGTTTGATGTGAGTTTTGTGAGCCTGGTGCATTGCTTAGGATGGGCTCATTTGCATGAAAGACACGGTGACACAAATTCAGGCACAAATTCATGCTGTTACCTCCATTGCTGATATCTGTAATGGCTGATTTTGTATTAACATGTTTATGCATTTTGAAATGAATGGGTTTCAATGGGAGTACAGACTCAACTTTCTTTCAACCTACTCAACTTTAAAAGCTTACTGCAATGGCATTTTTGCAGCAGACTCCTTTAAAGCTTTCACCTACTCAAAAGATGTTTATTTGTTGTTGCACCTGGTATAAGATAAAAATGATTAATTTAGGAGATATTTACCACCAATGTTAGGGGTTTGTTTTTTTAAAAGATTTTATTAGTGTGTCACCCCACGACCCAGTACGCAGGATAAGCGGTTGACAATGGATGGATGGATGGATTAGTGTGTCACATGACCAACTAAAGTGTGAAGCTTAGCTTTCGGCAGATCAGAAAGAAATTTATAAACTGCTCTCTTTTTTATTTATAAATGCAGATACATCTCTATAAGCACATAAAAGGCATCAAAATGTAGCCACAAGCATTTTCTCTCTCAAAATGCTAACATCTTCCTCAATGGAGATTTAGCATTTGAGATCTAATTTGATAGGCAACCCACAGTCGTTGAAGATTTTAATGTATCCATCATGTGTGAATATTTTATATGCCTAGTTTTGTTAGGATAACCATCAACATGTTTATTAGAATAATGTTTAAGGTGTTTATTGAAAGATACACTGAACCTTAAGGTGCAGCTTTCCTTGCTCAGCTTTATTAATCTTGGGCTGCGGCGTTCACATTATTATAAGAACCCACATACTACACATTTTGCAAAACAGACACACACAGCCAGTTAAAAATTGTTGCTAGCAGGCTGTTTCAGAGGCTCAGGAAGGCCATAATAACTGATGGATTTTAACAAATTGTTTCTAGCACCTGCACTCAGGGCTGATTAAATACAAGACTAGACACATGAATACAATGGGCGTTTGCAAGTGGACTGCAACTCTGAAAGCTGTGAAAGTCATGTGATACAGTACACAGCACACAAACCTTGCTTGTATTGATGTTGATGTTAACTCTCTTTTGTCTTATGCACATACACTTTTTACTAATATCCAGATGATGTCACATTTCAGTCTTATTTCTTTAGAAGTGTTGTAGGGTAGAATACACTATTGTTTTAATATTGAATATGTGTGGAGATGGAGGTGGGTGAAGACCCACAAGAGGAGGAGCGAGACAGGACATACACTGAACAAAATTATAAATGCAACACTTGTGTTTTTGCCCCCATTCATCACGAGCTGAACTCAAAGATCTAAGACTTTCTGCATGTACACACAAGGCCTATATTGTTCACAAATCTGTCGAAATCTGTGTTAGTGAGCACCTCTCCTTTGCCGAGATAATCCATCCACCTCACAGGTATGGCATATCAAGATGTTGATCAGACAGCATGGGTATGACACAGGTGTGCCTTAGGCTGGCCACAATAAAAGGCCACTCAAAAATGTGTATGTGAAAAAATGTGAAATGTGTCTATATATTGTCATGCTCAGCTACTCAAGCACTAACTAAAAATATTATAATCACAACTACAAAGATTTATATATAAATGCGCATTTTCATCCTCAAAAAAGTCAAATTGTTTATTACTAGCAGGTTGAGTGTATATCTCAATTGGTAGAGTGTCAGCCATGAAAACACAACTTAATGGTGGCCAAGGTTGTGACAGTGTTAATTGGTCACAGCTGTATGGTGTTTGAACTTAATGGCTTCCAACACAATGTTCAGTTCCTACTGACTGCAGTAGTTAGTGTTAAATTTGTATATTGTCATTGTCAGGCTTTCTAAATGCAATCATTATTTAGATGGACATCACTATTTCTTAAGTTTGCTGTTTCTTTATTTTATTCTCCAACAGTGGCCTATACAACACAGAAAATATATTTACAAACAAAACAGTTGTGGACCAGGCATTTGTGGTGATCGAGTGCCCTCTATTGGTGCATTGGTGGTGTTACATATCACTTCTCCTCATTTACTACAGGCCATAGTTTTCCAACACAGTCAAACTCAGATGCAGGAACTGACAGGACAAATTGGGGGTTACACATGGTAGCTCCGCTTTAATCATGAGAAGCTGCAGAGCTGCAGTCTCTATTCATTAGTCACTGTAACTTACAATGTACATTTGCAGCTAAACTGAGGCTAATTGTAGACCATTTTCTCTCTGCTCTGTCTGCCATTTACTGGTCTTGTGCATGCACCTCGCAGGTCTATTCAAAGTACTGTTTGAAATGATAAATTCTTTGTGTGTTCATCAATGGTGATAAATGATTCCAACGTACCGCAAGGTACACGCACAATTCGGCACAGCTGTTGCTCTGTTTCTCTTCCTCTTCTACCACACACACTGACCCCTCCTTCATTAAGTGCTAGGCCTATAATTTTGGATTTATTCATGCACTTAAAAAACGATTTATTAAAAGCATATTTTTCACTTATTTACAGCATGCTATTTATATCATAATAGGCTATATATTAACTTATGGGAAGAAAAACAGTAATTCTGTGTAAAATCAGACACTGATCACCCCCAAATCGCCAAAATGGGATGATCCTTGTTTCATAACTGTTTTCCCTAACTGTATTGACAGTTCTACTACCAACACTGCTCTCAGACTTGTTACTGTATAGCAAACTGGCTCAGGGAATGTGACAAAGAGGGAAAACAAGTATAATTTATGAAACTAAAGTAAACGTGCAAAACAAGATGCTACAGCATGGACTGAATACATGGGCCAGCTGTTATAGACCATGGCCCCAGGTGAGAGCAATCAGCTGACAACCCTCTCAATTCAGCCAATTGCCTGCCGAGGTTGGCAGGACAACCTCCAAACAGTGGAAGGGGCGTCACCCTTCCGCTGAAGCAATTTAAGGATGAGAAACTAGCAAAGAAACTAGTGATTTGGCAAGCAAATGACACCTACAGAAAGACAAGGAAAATGTAAAATACTCAAAACAAATGCCACTTCACCAAGTTACAGAAATTCATGTAAATTATCTATGAGGCAACTGCATCTTTGCTTTGTAACTACTGATACTATAAGTAGGCTCAAAGGCTATCGTTAGTGGATTCATCCCTCGCACACACGTGCAGCAATGAAGAGCTTTTGCCTACGCCCACCGGTGGGCCACAAGCACGGTCTCACCATGTGTACAAAGCTATGAAACAGGACAATTGGCTCCCAAACAGCTTTTTGTCTTCAGTCACTCAAGGAGCGTGTGAGGCCCATAGCTTAGAGACCTGCGCCTGAACTCATAGAATATGTCATTACAATACCTAACTATTGTTCTATTTCGTATAAGCTTTGCCCTCTAAGACTATTGCTAGTGGGTTAGAGGTGGAAGGGAGGTGGAAGGTGGTCCGGTGGAAGGGAGACGCACCGCATGTCCACAGTATAGAGTGAGTCATGGAGCAGCGAGAGACATTTCGCAGGTAAAAGCGGATGAAAGAACATGGGGAAGGCCAAGATGCCAGGCAGTTGTGCGTGCCACATAACAAGACAAGGCGCACACCAGGCAGAGAAGATAGGATGTAGCCTCCTCCTTTGACCTGTGAGGAGGGGGAAAGAAACATTCACTTTTAAGGAGCTAGTGATATTCTTGGGCATGAAGGCCGGGTTAGGATGCAGGACAGCTGAACTGCTGTCTTCTTAGATACAAAGGTATGAAGGAGCCACAGAGAGAGCAGACAGATCGCTTAATCTCTTGACTGATGTTAACACCAAAAGCAGAGCAGTTTTAGTGGAGAGAAATTTTGGCACCACTGTCTCTAAAGGGGGCTTTAAGTGCATCGAATTGACGGCGTAGGTGAAGGCGTAGGCTACGGGGCTACGCAGAGGCTACGCCGTCGCCTGACGTGCACCTCCTCAAAAATGTAACTACATGTGGAGTCGACGCGGACCGTAAGCTCTGTGATTGGTTGGCTGGGTAGCCTCGCAATGCCTCCGAGCCGACTGGAAGTACCCCGCTCTTTAAAGTAACATTTACTAGCAGCCAAAATGGCGGCTGTAACACAGTGAATCAATATATTTGACCGTCGCAACCCAAGCGAAATGACTCGTTTCGCTATCAGAATGTGATCCATTCGGTTGGTAACATTTGAAAAGGCTACACCAGCCGCATGTATAAAATTTTACCCCCATTTACGTTAGCGGAATGCTAAACCGGAAGTTAGCCTGCTCGGCCAGCAAAAGTCAACACAGTGTACGCTGTAGCGCTACTGCCAACTAGCGTTTGGGGGTGTAATTGCAGAATGACAGACACATGGACACACAAGTATAAATGCCTTACGCAGGAGTATAAAGCCTTTTCAAATGTTATCGACCAAATCGATCACATTCTGATAGTGAAACGAGTCATTTCGCTTGGGTTGTGGCGGTCAAATATATTGATCCACCGTGTTACAGCCGCTGTTTTAGCCGCTAGTTACTTCAAAGCACGGACACTTCCTGTCGGCTCGGAGGCATTGCGAGGCTACCTAGCCGACCAATCACAGGGCTTACGGCCCGCGTTGCCGCAACGTGTAGTTATTGTAATTTGTAAAAAACGTGTAGTTGTAATTTTTGAGGAGATGCACGTCAGCCTACACCGTAGGTGACGGCGTAGGGTAGGGGGCTATGCAGAGGCTACGCCGTCGATTTGACGCAGAAGTATAAATTGCACTTAAATCAAGCTTGAATCAATGCGTGTAAAACCAGCGCTAAATCCCACTAAGTAGCCATGGTGTGTGATACAGTTTGGTGTCTGTGCACGCCTCTCAGGAAACACTTTACCAGCAGGTGTGCGAAGACCATCCTGTCACCAAAACCTTCATGCCAGAATGAGATGGCATCAGCGTAGGTCTTAACCATGCTGAAAGCCAAATCCCTGTCCAGCAGTAGCTGGAGAAACGAGGCAGGAGACATGCCACCAGTTCCAGATCTTGCTCCACACACCAGTGCAGAAAAGCTGCCATTCCTGTTGGCGTCATGGGTGGGAAGACCCCGCTGTGGGGCTCAAAAGGGCTGGGAGCGTTAGCTGGGATCAAGTAACAGACACATGTATTCTTAACTTAGCAGGTAGTTCAACTTCCTCGCTAACTTTTCTCCAAGTAATGTCTAGTTTTGGTTTTTATATAAATATGAAGCATTAGTCCCACAGAGTTCTGGGTGCCCACTGACACTAACAACAACCGGAAGAAACTGGAAAACGTCTTTTGAAAACATGAGAAATAAGCATAATGTGACGGAAGTTAGTAATGCTATTTAAATAAAAAATCAAAACTCACTGTTTACTTGGTTTCACATAATGCCATTCTCCTGCGTGAAAGTCATGGGTTGGTTTGACCCATTCACCCCTTCAGCGTCCTTATGGTGTGCTCACGTACAACGTAAAATAAATATTCACTTTGCATTACTCGCACGAGTTTAACTGCTGGACTATTTGTGTTTACTTACATGACTAATGTAAGTAAACACAACCCGCTAATATTTGCCCTAATCTGGTTTACTACAGCGGTATGTAACCAAAATAAACATTTTGTTGTGATTTATTTGCAATAAATGCATCAAAATGTAAGGTTTGTCCACAAGATAGCAAAGAACTTAATAATATTAATTAATAATGCTTGTTTTCTAAATACCGTTCAGATAGATCAGAGCTATGCTATGCTAACTTGTTTCATAATAAAGTACAATGATAACTGGAATCAAGTAACAGGTGCATATTTTCATAATTTACCAGGTAGTTCATCTTCCTCGCTTACTTTACCCCAAGAAATCTGTTTTTCTGTTCCAAATTTGTCCGGTTTCTGTATGTATAGGAAGTGGTAGACAGGTTTAGAAATGCTAGTGACTTTTTAATTCCCAAAATTAAAATTAAAAAGTTTATTTAATAAAGAAAATTACCTCAGAGCTCCTCCTGTCAGTAAACAGCTCATTATCAGAGCAGAATCTGGTGCGTGTTTTTTTGTCCAGAAGCTCTGGTGCTGCCCCCGGCTCTCTCCTCCAGAGCTTCCTGTCACTCAGTAACTGTCAGTCAGTGAGCAGAGGCTTTCTCCCTCCGCTGTGCCCGGTCATCTCTGAAAAGCCCCGCGATACACGCAAATTTTTTGCATCACGAAAGTAAGTCACGCGAATTTCGTGTATTCACCCAATTCGTGACACCCAATTCACGTCCATGCATTGACTTTGTATGTAATGCCGTCGTGCGAAAAGCTTGATTCGCATTCTGTTTGAACATACAGTAAAGGCCTTTTCAGACATGGAAGTGAGGAAAGGTGTGAATAGACAGGCAGACAAGCACTCCGACTAGATTTTCTTGATAGCCTAGCCTAAGATAAAACTATACATAACATTACCTGATACATCCAGTTTTGAGCCGATGCTCTGAAAAAAGTTGCATGAGACGATCATGACAGTTTTGCAGGATCAATCGCTTCCCTCCTCAAAATGCCTTTACTGAGACTTTCTTGCGATATATAATAAGTCCTACTTACTCCTTTGCTACCATCGTACAGCCACTAGAGGTCGCTGCCACAGTAAATGTCAAGATGGATCGCAATAATGGGATGCACACACGACCAATTGGGTTGTTTTTCTGGGGAGGACCGATAACCTGCTGGAATGCAAAAAAAATATGTCAAAGGCAGGGTGTTAATGTAAAACTACAGTCTATGTGTCTAAACCATTACAACCTATTTGTAAGCTTTATTTATTCAAGATATGTACTGAGTTAAAAATAGAATTGATAGAATTGCCTGCGATGGGCCGGGACCTGTCCAGGGTGTACCCCGCCTTTGGCCCGATGTCTGCTGGGATTGGCTCCAGCCCCCCGCGACCCTGTACGCAGGGTTGACGATGGATGGATGTATGGATGGATAGAATTGCACCTGTCAAGAAGAATACAGAAATACAGTAGTTTATTTAATAAATGGCGTGGCTGCTGTATTTTGTAGTTTATTTTGATAGGCCTACACTTAAAATTAGGGTATTCAGAATCATATTTTAAGATACATTTTGATGTATCTTTGCCTTTTCCATCCCTGGATGGGGTAAACTGATGAATCTGAGGTAGCACTGAGGTTGCAACCATACCATCAGTTTCTTTTATTTTGCAGTAAACTGAACAGTTACCATCTCACCTCCCTACAGATTCAAAAATTCACCACTGGGTGGAGATATTTTCTTTATATCCTCATGACTACATTTGACTAAGGCAGTTTCCTTTACAACAGTTCTCTAAATTTCAGTACAATTTGTTTGTGCAAAAGCAAAGAAAAATTGTCAATAGCTAACTTAGAACTCATATATTAGTCGATAATTCTCAATATTCTCCAGTTCAGATCAGCAGAAAGTATGAGGAATGGCACCATAACACTAAACAACAAGTGGAAATTAATTTTACTTGCATATTCAATTACATTCTTAGTGGGTTGTCTGGAAGATCAGTGGTGGCTGTTTGCAGCACTCTACTTTAATCTACAGTGTACTAGGCCTGGTGCATGATCAGTGGGAACTGATAGTCTATAATTACATAAAGGAAATGCCACAGGCTCATTAGGGCTTCAAAGCTGTTTTTGATTTCCATTCTCAAGAGGGTTGAACACGATGCAGAAGCTGTCACAAAAACGTGGCAGGCTGCTTGTATGGGGTGCAATTTTAAACCTCATGAGCAATTTGTATAAAATCTTTAAGTTAGTTTTTAGCCTGCCACATTGGTTAAAATTCTACATTATAATACAATATTAGTATTACAAAAATGATAAAAAATACCGAAAAATGTAAAAGTTGGCCATAAACTCTGATTATGATTAGAGGTATTATAATACTAATATAATAATATAATATAATATAATAGGTAATATAATAGTCCTGCGCCCCTGTATGCAGGGTAAGCGCTTGACGATGGATGGATGGATTGTATATAGGCCGAATAGTTTTTTGTTAGGCTACATTTTTCTAAATCGGCCGCAGCCAACTGTAGGCTATTTAAAAGAACCTTTTTAAAAAAGTGCGATCACGAGCCATGGATTTATTAAAGAGAACTCTTCAAGCAGCTCTTTTAGAGTTTCCAAATATTATCGGACCAAATGGATGAAATTCTGAATCAAAGGAGTCGTTTTGGAGGGTTGTGACGCTCAAAAAACCTATCCACTTACTCATGGGGAAATGTCTCTTCGGGACAGTGTGCATCAGGCATCACCTCATTGACCCGGGAGTTGCAATTCCACGTTTTGGCCACTAGTCAAATAGGCTTCAAAACACTGCGCACTTCCTGGGAGTTTGCCACGAGCCCTCATGACATGACCAGAGCCGTGACCAGAGGCTGTGGACGTGACATGACAGCCCACTGTTACGTCATTCCAGAGATCAACACGTGAAGCAAGGGTATTTACTTCCATCTACTTCCATCTTCGTTTAAAGACCGGTTAGAATACTGACGCATTTTACAGTTAGATGTTAAAACACTGAGGCAGAGGATAGCGGTGGGAAGGATTATACAAGAGCGTAAACCAACTTGATACTTTTACTTTACATGACATGAAAAATCAGCTGAAAGTGTGAAAGACGTTTTTTTTTTCCAACTGCGAAACAAACATCCTATTAGACAGACAGTACTATCTCAAATTCACAGTCTTTGATTTTGTGAGAGGATTGTACAACGGATGCTGCGTTCTATACACATCGGATTTACTATGGTCGTCAAACTATTGCCCTTTAAGGTCAAAAGTTATGGATAAATAAACATAATCCTGCCACAATGATAACAGCAAACCTTTGTTATTCTGTTAAATGGTTGTGTTACGTTATGTAATGTTTAGCCAACATGAATACTGCATGGTCCTCCATCACTAGTGATGTGCCGGTCTTTTAAGTGAACGGTATCGGCTCTCGTCTGATATGTATGTATATATATATATATATATATATATATATATATATATATATATATATATATATATATATATATATATATATATATATATATATTTT
>NC_060155.1:12059107-12254662 GCF_021292245.1 Micropterus dolomieu | reverse complement strand
CAAGCACAATTCCTGCTTTACACTCAAATTGCAGTTCTAAAACACACTTTTTTCAAAACACTACACACAATTCTCTGCTTCTGGCACAAGTTTCATGCAGAAAATATCTTGTTTTCACAAGGAACACACTGCCATTCAAATATGCACACTGACTCATCACAAGGGCAAACACCCGTCACACAGTTTTCCAATTAGCAATCAGAGCTTTAGCATAAAAGGGCAACAGGTGAGCTCTTCAATGGAGCAATGGATGCCAACATTGGAAACAGAGGCAGAGCCAGAGGAGTGAGAGGACGAGGACGAGGACGAGGACGAGGACGACCGTAATCTCTGATGAAATCCGAGCCACTTTGGTTGATCATGTGGTCAACCATGGTCTAACAATGAGGGAGGCTGGGCAAAGAGTACAGCCAAATCTGAGCAGGTACACTGTAGCATCCATCATCCGGACTTTCCGAAATGAGAATAGGTAAGAAATCTACTCTCTCTAGCAAATTGCAGTACTGCATATCAATACAGTACTCAATGAGTACAGTAGTACAGTATTGCCTGTGGACTGTTCTGTAGGACTGTAAAAATACTGTAAAGTATGTTTCAAGTATTTAGGAAATGTATACCTACTTTGTATTTACAGTATTTGTTTAGCAGAACTGAAAGATTACCAACACAAGGTGGTCGGGAACGTCTTCTGTCTCCTGAACAGGAAACTGAAATCATAAACATGGTCCTAGAAAACAATGCCATAACATTACAGCAAATACAAAGAAAAATAATAGAAAATAAGACCGTGTCTTGCGCAGAAATCATCTCAGGATGAAGCAGGTCTACAGGGTGCCATTTGAACGCAATTCAGAAAGAATGAAAGAATTGCTATATATATATATATATATAGCGAACTATGTGCAAGTGAGTCCCACAATTGATGCATACACTCAACACTGTATACAGTAAATTATACATATTTCAATATTGTAATCATAATGATTGTGCTTCACAATAGTAACCACTCCATGTCTATTTCTGATACTGTCATGTGTGTTTCAGAGAGTCCTTGAGCTAGAGGTGGCTGCAGTGGAGCACCAGTTCATCTTCATTGAGGTTGGGTTCAACCTCACAAAAAGACGAAAGAGGGGAAGGAATGTCATCGGCCAGCGTGCCATTGTTGAAGTCCCTGGCCAGCGCGGAGCGAACATCACAAGGTGTGCAGCGATTACCCACCACGGCGTCATCCATCACCATGCTACCCTTGGCCCCTACAACACCGCCCATCTGATCACATTCCTGGACACCCTACACAACACACTCATTCCACCAGATCAGGTAGATGGCCCAGAGCAGCTCAGGTACGTTGTCATTTGGGACAACCTAAGTTTCCACAGGGCTGCTCTGGTTCGTAACTGGTTCACTCCCCACCCACGCTTTTTAGTTGTTTATCTCCCTCCATATTCTCCATTCCTCAATCCTATTGAGGAATTTTTTTCTGCCTGGAGATGGAAAGTGTATGACCGAAATCCACAAACGCGTATACCTCTTCTCCAAGCTATGGAGGATGCATGTGGAGATATAGCAGCTGATGCTTTTCATGGCTGGAATCGCCATGCTAGGTGATATTTCCCCCGCTGCTTGGCCAGGGAAAACATTGCTTGTGATGTGGATGAGGTGCTGTGGCCAGACCGCAACAGAAGAGAGGATGCAGCATTGTTGTTTTTTAGGTTTTTCTTTTTACTGT
The DNA here is from genome assembly GCF_021292245.1 of Micropterus dolomieu. Lineage (NCBI taxonomy): Eukaryota > Metazoa > Chordata > Actinopteri > Centrarchiformes > Centrarchidae > Micropterus > Micropterus dolomieu. The sequence continues at coordinate 12,252,933 of NC_060155.1, read as the reverse complement.
AACTGTACAGTAAATTCTGTTGTATGTAGTGTGTGTGCAACTTTGTGTTGGTTGGGAATGGGATGTACACTGTGTACATTGTTTTTGTGGGACAAATAAAATATATTTGTTACCATGTATTTGTGTGGTCTGAGTATAAAAACAATATTTTATAACACACTTATGTATGTACTGTCTGTAGTAAGTGTAACACTGAACAAAAAAAAGGCCCAAGTCATTATGATGAATGGAGAAGTGTTTTCCATTCATCATAGTGTTTTACATTGAGCCCATCAGTGTTCAATTGGTTCTTATGAATGTCTATTCATATGATGGTTTGTGTGTCATTCGAAAACAAAATACCATTTTGAGAAGAAATAACATTGTTTTGAATGTAAAGTTTCATTTTGCAGGAGAATTGAGGGGTTTTGCCGTGTGTGTGTGGGTTTTTTTTTTTTTTTCATTTGTGTGTAGAGTTCTGAGAATATGAGGCATTCTTTCAGAAAATGTGTGTGTAAACAATCGAGGAAAAACTAAGTTAGATTAGTAAGTCATGTGACGTAACAAAGGTTATGATATGTTAACCCTAGTTCTAAGCACAGGTGGAGCCCTCTACTGGACTACTCCTTCTACCACACGCACTTGCCCACTGAAATTTTTATTGTGCACGTAGCCGACCAATAGGATGTCTCTATCGATACGTGAATGACAAGCCAAAGTTTACCACACCCACCCAGTCGGCCACAGGCCGGCCAAAGCCCCGACCACCACACCACCTTAGTGACAGAATGGAGGACCACCACTGAGAAGGTCGCTGGACCGATAGGGGCTCGGCCTGACCATTAATACCTGGACTTCCCTGACTTCTCACTGGAACGTCAGGCACCGCCAGTGTATTTAACCCCTCTACACCCAGCAATCACTGGATCCTAGGGTTGCCACCTTCAATACAGAAAAATAAGGGACGCCTGCCGGAGCGGGGGCCACACCCCGCAGCGGTGGTATATCATAACATGAAACATGTTTTCAGGAAAGTATTAAGATTGATATCAGTGGACATTATAATAAGCTATCTGCTATTGAAATCAGTGTGAACAGATGCACTCAGTCTCTCTCTATCACAACTCAACAGACTAGTGGTCATATTGTTATAGCTGAATACACGGCTACAACAATAATAAACATAGGCCAACAATGCGTGATAAAAAACAGGATGTGAACTGTATTTTATTAACTTATTAAATCAACATGTCCATAACTTATTAACTATAAATAGGCTAAAACAAGTGCTTTGATACAATTTGATTGAAAAGACTTTTGCAAAGGATTTTCTGTGAACATCATGAACATCAGTGGACCAGAAGTATTAGGCTTTGTGTGCAGTATTGGAGCATATTAGGCTGACTTCCGTACACTACTCGTGCAGCACTGAGTAGCTGTTTGTCTTTCAAACTGCTACAGTAAATCTATGAACAGAAAAAGCTCACTCTTAATTAGTTCCAAAGAGCACCTGTTCCTGCTGAGAAGTTGCTAATGAATTTGAGTAATTGTAAAGGGTGGTGTGAACACAGATTTTGGCTAAAATATTTGTCAATGTTTGCAGTAATACTATCCAAACAATGAAACCACACATAAATAATCCATTTACAAACATTTCACAATTTAATTCAACACATTTTTTATGATTGGTCAGTAAATATATTTCTGTATTTATGTTTTCAGTTTTTATTTAGCCTTTTTTTAATTCCTTTTGTAAACAGTATTGAATCATGCAATTCTATAGATTGGTTACGCATAACATATAGTTGTTTATATTCTTCACATAGGCACAGGGGCGGATTGGCCACCTAGCAATTCTGGCATATGCCAGAGGGGCCAGACTATTTGTTTTGGTGTGGGCTGGTCAGATTGATATTAATATCAGTGTTTCCCACACATCAGCTTTACTTGGGCAGCTGTTGAGGTACATTAAGGGCCACCCAAAATATTTGGCGACCCATTTAAGCATTTTGCAGAGAAACACTGAGAGAAATGATCCTCTATTACGTTATAAGACTCAGACAGTGAATATTTCACAAGCACGGACCAGGTTGCCTAACGCAACAGTGAACACTTTGGTACAGGTGCAACTGAGTACAAAGTTGGTTTCGGTTTCGATTGGCTTCCTCATTAACAAGCCTCCTCTGCGCACCCGCGGGTGAAAACGGTATCCCGGGTGAAAATCGCGAGTCCTGTGTCATTTCGGCCACTTTATAAAACAGCCCACTGCTGATGGAGAAAGTCAACAGGGCTGACAAATACAGGGAGAGAGAAACAGAAAGAGGTAGGGCAAGCTGCTGTGTTTGCAGCAGAGATGTATGTTCCTTGCTTGTGTGGAAATACTAGAAGTGAAGGCAAGGAGAGCAGAATTAAGTAGGCTACTAGCCTACTTAATTCTGCTCTCATAAATAAATAAATAAATGTGCGCATTAATGTTTTTATTCATGTGTATTCCAATGTTGAGAGCAGTGTGTGAGAAAACATTTTTCTGCAATGTTTAAATCGGCTACTGTGTTTATAAACATGAACAAAACAGGCTTACATATGACGTATGAGTCCAAACATAGGTTAAATTCAACAAAAGGCATGGTAATACGATACAAGGGAACAATCCAGAAATCCAGGGAAACAGAGCACAAGGCAGAACACTCAACATACGAAGCTGACACCACAAAGGCTGAACACAACTGGGGGCAATATATACAGGGACACACACAAGCAGACAGGTGAGACCATAGATATTAATAATAAAGGCTAGATGTCTTATGGCGGAGTCTCTATCGTCATCACCGGCGGCCATCTTGTCACAGGCAAGCTTTCTGGCGTTCTCTGTGGCAACCAATGTAAGGTGAGTGATCAGCACGAACACAAACACTCTTATCTCGTTTGAACGGTTTGGTTTCTTATAAACATTATTAACGTGGATATAATTCTGGATGCTTGAACATGTTGAAATTGCAGATTTTCTTAATTTCTTAAAACGACTTAATTGTGCAGAATAGTTGTTTATCTCGGCTACTTGCGCAAGTTATCAAGGCTGAGACCACAATCGAGCTGTTCAATTATATAGGTTTTACTGACACCAATAATGATTTTATGACAACTAATCTTTTGTCTAAATTACAATCTTTGTGGATGTGGTTGTAGTTATTAGCTGGCTAATAACAAGAAGCTGTGAGTGTGGTTGTAGTTATTAGCCTAGCTGGCTAATAACAAGAAGCTTTGATTGAGACCTAGTAGTAGCTAACGTGCAAGCATAACCTTGAAAGAAAAAAACAATATTCTAGCCTCTATAACTCTGTGCCAGTACTTCACACAATTATTCTGAAACTACAGGGTCTCAGCTTTCTAAAGAAGTCAGGCATTTGATGGTATGCAAAAATAGGAGGGAACAGTGATCTCTTAAGTAGGCATAGTGCAATGTCGGGGAGAAAAGCCTAGAAAATGGCCCAACCCTGAAAAAGTTACAATAAACATGTAATTCAAATTATTCATATTCATATTATAAAAGTGTATATATATATATATATATATATATATATATATATATATATATATATATATATATTAATTAGGGCTGTTAAACGATTAATCGCATCCAAAATAAAAGTTTGTGTTTACATTATATATGTGTGTGTATTGTGTATAATTATTTTGTATATATAAATGCACACATTTATTTATTTATGAAAAATGTGTTATTTTTATATAAAATGTTTATATTTATATAAAATAGACATTATATATACATTATGTCTATATACAGTATATACATGCAAATATTTCTTAAATACACATGCATGTGTGTGTATTTATATATTAAAAATAATTATACACTGTACACACACATATATTATGTAAACACAAACTTTTATTTTGGATGCGATTGGTAGAAAATTGAGGAAGTTAGGGTTATTTAAAAAGTACATGCACCATTAAAACAGAATGTTACGAGTGAGCGAGCTGCCTGTGGCAAGATGGCTGCCATGTGCTGACGTCGCCCTCTATTGGCCAGCACCACAGACGAGACATCTAGCCTTTATTATGGATATCTATGGGTGAGATGCATTAAGAATCAAGGCAGACAGGAAGCAAAGCTAGACAAAAACACCAATCACCAAAACTACAAAATAAAACAGGAGGTAAAGCTACAGACAATACACATGGATAAATGTAACTAAGGCTGCGTCCGAAAAGTCTTTTTTGCTTAGGAAGGTTCCTAACTGAGTGAAGTGACCCGGAAGTATTTCAGTGGACGTTGCTGGAATCGGTACAGATAGAGACCCCCGGTCTTCTTGTAGGCTGAATGAAAATGCTTTGAGAAAGGTTTACTTGAACAATAAGAAACATGCGATGCAATTTGAATACAGAAGAAACAAATGTGCATTGTCCAAGAAAGTTACTTAAGCAACAAAAAAAGCTACTGATCAATGCATTATATTCCATTTTATTGTTATATTTTGAATTGTCACCTGCTGAATTTTCTGCTGCCATTCATATAAATAAATAACATTTACTCCATAAATTGGTGCAGAAAATGTCTCTAGAATGGAGGAAATTAAGAGTTTCATCCTCAAAATCTTCTGGGGGACGACCCCCAGATCCCCCACTCTCATTTTATCATCGAATATTTCTTCAAAATAGTGTTAAAATATCTTCTCGTCTTATTCTCATGACCAAAGTCACACACCCCTAATCTCAGATCTCATCAACTCTTTACAACACAAAGTGACACTGTTCTGCCCTTCAGGTATTTAAGTCTTTTTGGAAATCATGGGACAAGAAATGTACAGAGACTCTACAAACAACTGGGTTGCCCCTCTCCCCTTTAGACTTCCCCGGCAATGTTTATTGAACAACCGTGAACAGGTGTTCACTCGCTTCACCTCCCAGGAGAAAACGCTGCCAAGGAAACCAGAGATGAGAGACCAGTTCCTGGAGTTCATGAAGAAAATGTTGGACAACAGACATGCAGAAGTTGCTCCACCACTAGAGGAGGATGAAAAGTGTTGGTACTTACCAACCTTCGGCATTTACCACCTGCAAAAGCCTGGAAACATCCGTGTGGTGTTTGACTCCATTGCGAAGTACCTTGGCACATCTCTAAATGATGTTCTCTTACCAGGCCCAGACCTCAATAACTCACTTATTGGGGTGCTGGTCCGCTTTCACAAGGAACAGGCTGCAGTGATCGCCAATATACAGCAGATGTTCCACTGCTTTCTCGTCCGCAGAGACCACAGGAACTACCTGAGGTTTTTGTGGTACAGAGATAATGACATGTCTAAGGACATCATTGACTACAGGATGAGGATCCACGTTTTCGGCAACAGTCCATCCCCATCTGTGGCCATCTATGGACTAAGGAGAGCCATCCATGAGGGTGCACACAAATATGGAGAAGACACAGTCCAGTTTGTCAAACGTCATTTTTATGTAGATGATGGTCTCATCAGTGTGCCCACCGAAGCGCAAGCCATCAGTCTCCTGCAGATAACGCAGATGTCTCTCAGCAAATCAAATCTGAGGCTACACAAGTTTGCCTCCAACAGTGAAGCCATCCTGCAGGTGTTCTGACCAGAAGACAGAGCAGTCCTGAAAGACCTTGACCTTAGCGGAGAGGCTACACCAGTGCAACGCAGTTTGGGACTGTTGTGGGAGACAACAACAGAAACTTTCACAATCGCAGTTTCAGAGAACAAGAAACTCTTCACGCACAGGGGGGTTCTGTCGACTGTGAACAGCGTTTTCGATTCATGGTCGCCCCAGTAACCATTGAAGGCAAAGGTCTCTTGAGGGAACTCAGTGTTGACACATGCAACTGGGACGCTCCTCTTCCAGAACAAAAGCTGAAGCAATGGGAAGCGTGGTGAGAGTCACTGCACAATTTAAGCAAGCTTCACATCCCACATGCATACACCGCAACATCACTTTCCAATGCTTTATACACAGAGCTTTGTGTATTCTCAGACGTGTCCACGAAGGCCATTGGAGTTGTGACATATGTCAGGACCATTCAGGCTGAGGGGCAGGTCAAAGTAGGATTTGTCCTAGGGAAGGATAAGCTGACCCCACAATCTGAATTTACCATCCCTCGGTTGGAATTGTGTGCCGCAGTATTAGCTGTGGAAGTTGCTGAACTCATCCAAGATGAACTGGACATGAAGCTGGGCGCAATCAAGTTATATTGTATATCTATTGTATTATATTCACAATTAGACCAAATGCTTCTATGTCTATGTTCATAATCGAGTTCGACGAATTCGTCAGTCAACAAGACCTGACCAATGGTTTTACGTCAACACAGAGGGCAACCCAGCTGACCACGCATCCAGGTCAGTTCCTGCATCCCAACTGACACAGACTACGTGGTTCACTGGACCTGCCTTTCTGTACAAACCAAGAGCACCCGACGAAAATACAAGTCAAACGTTTGAACTTGTAACCCCAGAATTAGACATGGAAATACGCCCTGAAGTGAGCAGTTTCCTGAATCAGACTCAAAACCAAGGCCTTACTGCCTAGCGTTTCCTGCATTTTTCATCCATGTGCTCTCTCACCAGGGCAATTGCTCTACTCATCCACATAGACAGAGATCACAGACGTGACAGGTGCAGTGAATGTAAAGGCTAGCATCACTGTAACCTCTCACGTACTCCAGATGAGCTGGCCCAGGCAAGAGACATAATCATCAGAGCAGCGCAGGAAGAGGTCTTCGCAAAGCTTACAGCTCTTGAGCACGCACAGGCTGTGACTAAAGACAGTTCCCTTCAGAAGCTCAGACCTGTTCTTGATGGTGGCTTGATTGGCGATGCTGGCAGATTGAAACATGCTGACTTGAGCACTCTGGAAAAGAACCCTGTCATCTTGCCCAAGAACAGCCACGTTTCGCTGCTGCTGGTGTGGCAGTACCATGAAGAAGTCAAGCATCAAGGCCGCCACTTCACTGAAGGGGCCCTGAGAGCGGCGGGTTTCTGGGTCATAGGTGGAAAAAGACTTCTTGTCTCAGTCTTGTACAAATGTGTTGTGTGCCGGAAATTGCGCAGAAGAACAGAGGAACACAGTTATGGCCGACTTACCCCTAGAACGTTTACTCGTTTACATGCCCACCCTTCACCTACGTTGGAGTGGACATGTTTGGACACTGGCAAGTCATCTCCAGGCGCACGCAGGGTGGACAGGCCCAAATCAAGAGATGGGCAATACTTTTCTGTTGCATGAGCTCCCGAGGCGTGCACATCGAGATCATTGACTCCTTGGACACGTGCAGTTGCATTAATGCACGTTTCTTTGCCATACAGGGACCTGCGAAGCAGATAAGGTCGTGGCACAAACTTTGCAGCTGCTGCAAAGCGACTAGGATTGAGTCAACAACAACCAGACTTCACAGTGCAGAACTTCTTGAGCCAGGAGGGGTGCTCATGGGTGTTCAACCCTCCTCATGCGTCCACTATAGGAGGTCTATCAAGACGGATCCTGGATGCAATCCTTCTTAAAGAGAACATTCAGCTGTCTTTCCTGGGAGAGACAGCAAGGTGAGGAAGGTGGAGCTCAGGACCTTAGATCAAGGTTCCACAAAGATGTTCATGAGACCAGTGTTGGAAGTAGTTCTTCTTCTGCCTGAAGACTGATGATTAAGAGATATATTTAATAGTTAATAGTGACCTTTAAGGTCAGACGGTGAGTGTTCTGCCCTTCAGGTATTTATTTTTCATGCATTTATTTTGGTACAACTTAAGTTTCACATGCTTTTATTTTGGCATCTGTAATTTCGGCTAAAACAGGAAGTAGGAAGGAAAATCGATAGTAATCACGTTTGAAGCACGTTAGAAACCGCAGACTGGTTAACAATGCAGATGTTGATTACACCAGAGAAAGGACATCGTACCTGTTGATTCCTCAGCAGAAGCATCGCTTGTATGTATTTCATCTTTGTTCTAACTAAGTCAACTGATTAGTATGTTGATTTTATGTTGTAACAACGAAGTTATAAGGCTAAAAACAATGTGATGTTGTTAAAGACTATTGATGCTAATTTTAGCGCAAGGAAATGTCAGCATTACAGAATTAGTTTACAAGTAATTTGCATAGTTTAAAGTAATGTTCATGAAACTAGGTGGCTAACTAATTGCAGTATTTGTTTTATTGTTTTTCTCCTAGTTTCACTCTCAATCTCCCTTTTGCTTATCAATGTGGATTCAGTACAATGTGAAGAGTGAAAATAAATCAACAAGAATTCTGGCATTATTCACGTTCTTGAATATAAAGAGTTTAGCTCACTGTCTAGTTGGAGTTACCACACCTCAGCGAGGACAGTACAGATGCCCTTGCTGTTATATACAGTAGGCCTACTGCTTATATTATCTCACCATTTGTACACAAATGTAGCCTAAGTAGTGAATGAGTGTTCGTGGGGATGCGTGGTTAGGTGGGCTGGCGTGGCTACAGTGCAAGGGCTGAATTTTTGTCCCAGTCCGCCCCTGCATAGGCACTATAATTTGATAATTAAATGTGTATTAAACAGCCTATATCTCTCTCTTATCTTTTATTAAATTAATGCTTTTGTGTCTGACTGTATACCTCAATCTTAAAAAACAAATCATACCATAATGTTTGCATGAGCTTCATTTACATTGTCACAGTATTTCTTAACAAATAGGCAGCATATGAAATCCAGAGTAATCAATCAGAAAATTAGTAAGTTTTATTAAGTCATTACACTGCCTCGGCATGCTGTCACATGTCTGACAGGCCACCATGCACCACGCAGGACACTGGCCGACAAATTGTGTGGTTTGGCTTGATACTCATCAGGTAGGCTATTTGATTTCTCCCACTCTCATCGTCGTCAGTACAGAGGTGATGCGGGGGTTTCTCAAGCTGCCACCGCTATTGTATCAACTTGACTCCTTGACTAGAGACCCGCCCTTAACTGACTACAATTGGCCCTGAACCTGACGGTTCACTTGGATTGGACTCTGCCCTCTCTGTTGATGTACGCGCTGAAGGAAACACACCACACTAGAAACCACCATGCATCGCTTTTGCCTCTTGAGGTCCTGATGCAGGCTGGCAAACCAACATTGTAGCCGTCACATGTGCAGCAAGCCCAGAGGGACAATGTGATGGATTGCTGCCCTGAGGCCCAACAGCAGCATCACTGACAGTGATGTCACAACTTTCCCCTGCTGCAGCCTGTGGACCACCAGGGGAAGCGTCTGTCCAAACAGATACGCTTTCATGGTGGTGGCGTTAAGCACAATCCCCTGATACTCCAGTTTCTTGATCGTCAGCATGTGGAAACGCCTTTTGTCCATTATGCTGGTTCAGGTGGCGGAGATCCAAGGTGGCTCAGAAGCCTCTCGTCTTTTTGGGGAACAAAAAGTACATGGAGTAAGACCTCTGTGCATGTTGGCTCGCTGCTCTGTTGACGGCCCAATGTGCAACAGTGTCAGCGTCCCAGTTTGGCGTCATGCTGTGTGTATGTATAAAAATTGCATTACTTACTTAAAATCAGAAAGTAATGAAAATAGACTTATTAGTATGTTATATCCCATAGCATAACAACTTTTTCTCCCTCGGCTACTAAATCCCCCCCAAAAAGCACAATATTGGGACGGATAATAAACCAATAACCTTTTTTTTTTATAATTAGCAATGTTTCCAAAGTCGAGGAATGCACATGTGCACACATACAAATAAACACACATCTGTTCTTTTGCTATGAGTCATGTACTGCTGCTATACACCCAAACACTAGAATTACCATTACCACAACCATATATTTAATTGCAATCAAAACACAGATTAATTGATTCTTATTTCCTAACCCTAATCTTGAAATTATCAGGCAGGCTGAGTAAAGTGGCAGCAGGCAGAGGTGTGGAACCAAAATGCAGACTGTGGCAAGGTGGATGCAGTTCAAAAAGGTTTATTAACATGAACAAAACAGGCTTACGTATGAGCACGAGGCAAGAGTCCAAACATTAAACATTAAATTCAACAAAAGGCAAGGTAATACGACACAAGGGAACAATCCAAAAATCCAGGGAAACCGAGCACAAGGCAGAACACTCAACAAACGAAGATGACACCACAAAGGCTGAACACACCTGGGGGCAATATATACAGGGACACACACAAGCAGGCAGGTGAGACTATTAAGAGTCAAGGCAGACAGGAAGCAAAGCTAGACAAAAACACCAATCACCAAAATTACAAAATAAAACAGGAAGTAAAGCTACAGACAAAACACATGGATAAATGTAACTAAGGCTGGGTATTTTTTGCTAAGGAAGGTTCCTAACTGATTTCAGTGGCAGCCATGATATAAATAACAAAATAACAAACAGCAGCAGGTGTAATATAACATTATTTGATGTTAAAAGCTAGTCTACAAAGGTGGGTTTTGTTAAGTGATTCGAAAGAGTCCATGTCACTGCAATCTCAGATGTGTATAAGTAAGGAGTTCCAGAGGGAGGGGCCTGCAATGGTGAAAGCTCTGTCGCCCCAGGTATGGTGCTTGGTCCTGATTTGTGGTGAGAAGAGGTTAGTGTCAGAGGAGCGGAGGTTGCGGGAGGGATTGTGGTGGTGGAGCAGGTCTGTGAGGTAGGAAGGGGCCTTGTTATGGAGAGCTTCATGTGTGAGGAGGAGGATTTTGTACTGAATGCATTGGGGAACAGGGAGCCAGTGAAGATTCTGGAGGACAGGGGTGATGTGATCAAGGGCGTGTGTGGGTGAGGAGGCAGGCAGCAGAGTTTTGGATATATTAAAGTTTATTTAGGGCTTTGGCAGGTGAACCGTAGAGGATGCTATTGCAGTAGTCAAATCTGGATGTAATTTAGGCGTGGATCAGGGTTTCGGCAGCAGAGAAGGCGAGTGATGGGCAGAGATGGGCAATCTTTTTGAGGTGAAAGAAGGCAGTCCTGTTGACATGGTTGATGTGGTGTTCAAAAGTGAGGTTGCTGTCAAAGATCACTCTAAGGTTGCGGATGTGTGGGGATGGAGACAAGGTGGAGCTGTTGATGGAAAGGCTGAAGTTGTTGGTGTTTTTTGTGAGTGATGTAATTGAGTTGTAAGAAGTTGGTTTGCATCCAGGTTTGTATGAGGTCAGAGTTGCAGAGGTAACTGTGGTGATGGATTTGGTGGAGCTGTAGATCTGGACGTCATCGGCGTAGCAGTGAAAGTGGAGACTATATCTACGTATGATATTACCGAGTGGCAGGATGTAAATGATGAACAGGAGAGGACTAAGCACCGAACCTTGGGGGATGCCTTGTGACAGAGGAGCAGTGGAGGAGGTGCAGTTATTGATGTTGATGAACTGATGTCTGTTGGTGAGGTAAGAGCGGAGCCAGGAGAGTGCTGTGCCAGTAATATTTGAGTAAGTTTCCAGTCAAGAGAGAAGAGTTGAGTGGTTGATGGTGTCGATGGCTGCAGTGAGGTCGAGCATGATTAGGATGGTGAGGTGAGTTGGCAGAGAGGAGGAGGTCACTGGTTATTTTAAGGAGGGCTGTTTCAGTGCTGTGTTGTGAGCGGAATACAGATGGTGTTGAACAGGTTATTAGTGGTGAGATGGATTTGAATTTGAGCAGCGACAACACGTTCAAGGATTTTTGATAGGAAGGGGAGATTGGAAATGGGTCGGAAATTGGACATAATGTCAGGGTTGAGACCAGGTTTCTTGAGGATGGGGGTGACACCTGCAACTTTGAGTGTTGTGGGGACTGATCCAGATGTGAGGGAGGAATTAATGATTTTGATGATGAGTGGGGTGATGGAGGGAAAGCAGGTCTTGATTATGGATGATGGAATGGTGTCTAAGCTGCAGGTGGAGGTATTAATTTTTTTGGTGAATTGTGACAGTTCTAAAGGGGACAGAGGTGAGAAACAAGACGGTGGGGGGTTGAGGGGACAGGGGAAGTAGTGAAGTTGCTGTAGATAGCGTCAATTTTAGATTGAAAGAAAGACTGGAAGGAGTTGCATTTGTCCACTCTAAAGGTTGTAGAGATGTTGTCGGGGGAAGAGTTTATTTATTGTAGAGAAAAGAAACTTGGGGTTGCTGGAGCTGGAATGTATGAGGTGTGAGTGTAAGGTGGCCCGGGCAGTGTTGAGAGCGTTTTTGTATTGGTGAAGGTAGTCTGTGTATGCGTGAAGGTGAACTGTTAAGCCGGTTGCGAGATTTCATTTTGTGAAGTTCAGGAGTGTACCAGGGAGCTGAGTGTGTGAAGGAGACAGTTTTGGTTATAATGGGAGCCAGCAGGTCGAGACAGGAGAAGAGAGTGTGGTTGTAGTCCACAAGGTCAGAGGGATCATCGGACAGTGGGGAGGGGGAGGTAGATATTGCACTGGTGAGTGAAGCTGAGAGAGCCGAGGGATTGATGAGCTTGAGGTTTCTGAATGAGATTTTGCGCTGCCCTTTTGGGGTGGGAATGGGGATATTAATGTCCATTATGATACAAGATGGTCTGAGATGTGGAGGTTAATGCTGGAAATATGATTTAATGTGAGACCAGTGGAGCAGACCAGATCGAGCATGTGACCATGGGAATGGGTGGGGAAGTTGATGTGCTGTGTGTAGTTGAAGTAGTGTAACAGTTCCATAAATTCAGTGGTGGATTTGCAGTTGGTGTTGTCAATGTGGACATTAAAGTCTTCAAGGAGTAGGACAGTTGGTGATATGGCAGAGCACTGGGTCAGGAAATGAGAGAAGTCGGAGAGAAAGGTGGGGTTTGGCTTGGGGGGGCAGTAGATGATGGATGTGACAAGGGGAGTGGGCCCAGAGAGTTTGAAGGTGAGATGTTCAAAAGACAGGACAGCAGGGGTGGAGATGGTGGTTATTTTGATATCCTTTCTGTAGATCGTGGCCACACAACCTCCCTGTCCCTCTGTGCGAGGCTTGTCTGCGTAGGTAAATCCTTAGGTGTGATCTGGTTTAGTGAGAAGTAATTCAGGGGTTTGTGCCAGGTTTCTGTAATGCAGAGGAAATCCAGTTGATTGTCAGTGATGAATTCATTCAGGATGAGAGTTTTGTTGCTTAATGATCGAGTATCGAGCAGGGCCAATTTCAGGTGACGTTGTTTTGGGATTTATTTGGAGGACTGGGGGAGAAGATGGAGGTTGAAGAGATTTACCTATGAATTTTTGTGATGACATGGTGGCGAAATGCATTTTGACCACAGACCTAAAGAATGATGAGGGAGCTCGCGGTTTGGCGGGGCTCGGGTGTTACTGCAGACTCGTGCGGTCGGGGCTGTTGAGCCAGTTGCGTCTGGGCTGGAAGCCGGGTCCGAGCAAGGTGGTCTGCCGGAGCGTCGGAGCACGGCCTCCTTTAGAATCCTTCACCGGGCGGAGAAGATCAAGGTTGAGGAGGAAGGCCGCTGGGTTTGTTCTCCGGTGGGATCCCGAGCCACCCGTTCAGTGTCAGAGCTCTCAGCCGCTGGCGGGGAGGAGGCTGCAGGTTTGGCAGACGGTGCGGATGGGACTTGGCCTGGGGCAGGGGGATGCACAGGGGGTCAGCTGGACGGTCTGGGTTGGAAACAGCCAGTGGAGCATAGCGGTTGGAGAGGTTCAAGCAAGGGAGGGAGTCGGACCTTTCCGTGCTTTTCTTATGGTCCTTGATCACCACCTCAGCCCATGTTGACCCTTAGTTTGGGGTTGAGCAGGAGGGCTGATGACGGATGGTGTCCCGATTGGTTGAGCTCAGTTGTTTTTTTGAGTGCTCTGCTATCATTAAGCTGGAAAAGATGGGCCGAGAAGCTGGTCAGCAGGGAGTCCTTCCTCTGCAGTTCATCTGGGAGCAGATGAATGTCCTCCTTAAGGTCAGAGATCTGTTTATTTGCCTTTCTCAGCAATTCGCTTTCCTGGCAGGTCACATTAGACATCATTGTCATGTCTTGTCTTCAGCAGATGTAGGTGGTAGCTGATGAACAGAGATAAGAGAAGGCCAGTACAGGGCGGAGGGAGGCAGTTGTAGAAAGGTGATCTATTTATTAGCTGTCGCTACAAAGCGAAGTGCATGGACACTTACAAACTGGAGCCCACTGTGCTGGTATGGCTTTGATGGGGGGTCGAAGAAAGTTGGATATAAAACTTACACGAAGTGGACCCGCTGCGGATATGAGGCTTTGTTTGATCCAGGCATCCAATTTTTAAAACAAGTGGACCGGATTAAATGTGTTACTTTAAAACAAATCAGTAATAAAACTGTATCCTAAAACTATGGTGTAAGCTAAGTTAAAATCACTTTGGGAGAGGAGTAGTCAGTGCACAAACAAAACGCTGTGCTTCCGTAAGTTGCGCCGTTGTCCTGAAAAAATTATGATACCTGAATAAGACTCTCACAATTTCCTTCTTTCTTTTGGTTTGTTTTCTTTAGGCTTTGCTGTAATCTGATGCTGTTTCAACACCATTTTATGTTTCGGGTTGTTGAAATAAGCTAAAACGTGTTTTCTACAAGAATAAAAAAGAGAAATCATCGACCATGACGGATAAACGATGTTGATCACTATGTAGGTTACCATTGGCTATTAAGTCTTTTCTCTCTTATGCCATAACTCCCTTATATGCATATGTCTTGAACTGTCAGCAATAACTGAGACCCATGCGAGCTGTTACTAGTCTTGATAATGTTGCAGCGTGTAGGTTCACGTTTTTCCAGCCTTCAGCGATATATGATTAATTGATTTTACTTCAATCACTGATGCCGACAACCTTGCCTTAATAGAGGCAATGATCAAGCTGGATGACCTCTACAGTAAACGTAATGTATGATTTCAGTGTTTCCCACACAATGATTTGACGAGCGTTTTCTTAATATCAAAAATGGGCAGCGCATGTATTCGCTCAGCACCTCCTCTCACTCAGTCGCCCCCTCTCTCTCTCTCTCCACAGTTATGCTGTCATTCTGTGGAAACATTGTGTTTACAAACAATAATTGGGATTCATGTTGATAAATATGGGTGGGCAGGAGGCTGAGTGTGAGCCAGCATTCTCAAGCAAGACACTTAGCCCCTACTTGCTCCAGAGGCGTGCGACCTCTGACGTATATAATTGTAAGTCACTTTGGATAAAAGGGTCAGCTAAATGAATAAATGATTTAGATGGCCTGCATTAAAACAACACTGGACGCAGTGTCAGAGATGCACTTTTTGTAGTCCATCTTCAGAACATTATAGTTTCATTACAGCAGGTCACGTCAGTAACATCCGCCGTCGCATAATTACATTGCCTAGAAAAGAGCAGTCGGATTCTCTGAGCCCCGCGGTCCTCTTTTCCTAAGTCCTTATGGATTCTCCTTCATATCTTTTCTTGATCTCATGACGTTTTCCATCGAGGTCAATGAAAGGTTGTTAGCAAAGGAGATTTTTGGACACAGCCCCAGTACAACAAAAAACAAGGATGCAACGCTCAACTAACAAAACCTAAACAAGAACACAGAGCCAATGTGTACAACAGAAAGGTTATTTAACAAAATAACACCACACTCGAATTCAAGGTCGTGACAGAAACTGATAGTAAAACACGTGTTTCTTGTGCTTGACTTAATCCTGAACAATGCCACTGCAGTAATCAAGTGATTTCATCTTTTACTGTTTACCAGTTCATTCACAATATCTTTGGCAAATATAAATAAAATATAAATATAAAATTTGACCTCTCAGTCTTAATAGTAGATTTTTTTAAAAACATCTACAAAAATGGGATTGCTTTGCCCAGGTGTGTTTAATATTTTGCCGTTTTGCACACATACCCAGATATGTCAATACGGCCAGTTAGAATCTTGATGAAAAATGGCTTTGATGATTTACATGGGCTGATAGATGTGACGAGATGTGAGGAGCTCTCTGAACACATTAAAGGCACAAGACTAACTCTCAAACTGCCATAAATGGTAAGGTCTTTTCAGCCAGAGCGCTTTATCCAAAATGGGATTGATGCTTAAGAGAATGTGAACCTACAGTGCATTCTACTGTATGTGGCACTAATACATCCACTGCAGCCATCTCAACCACCATCCCACCTTATTACCTCTGTACGCTCCACCAGGCACCTCTCCCTCACCAATGTGGTCTAGTGCCTTTCATCAATCATGGCCAACTAGATATAGAGGCTGAATGGAGGCTTGGTGGGGGTTTAAAAGCATCTGGGGCAAGTTAATGTTACCTAAACATAACATACACTGTAAGCACTGTTTACAGATTTATGACATCTGATCTGAATTTTTTTTAGTATTCGGTAGGGTATAAAAACTCATAAGGGCTGTATTACAAACGCTTTGTCCATTCTCACTCAAGATTTTCCTCATGCATGTTTACACTCAAACACACACAAACACACGCTCAATGCCGCACAGCCAATGCTGTCAATTTAGGTCCACATCACACTAACACCAATCTTCATTAAGCACTTGACCTTGAAATTGACCGGCAAAATATAGATGGTATCACCTAGAACAAAGCAAGAGGGAAATTTTGCAGTTGGGTGTGTGTGTTGGTGAGGGTGTGTGTGTGTTAACATATTATTGTAGAAGTGTGTGAGTAAAGGAAGAGTCTAGATGCTGTTGTGTTCATGTGTGTTCATATAGAGTTTGAGCGTTTACTGTGCAGCACTGCATTTTTATGTCAACTTATTTCCATTTTATTTGCATCTTTCTTACAGAACAGCAAAAACAATAAAAAAAAAATAAATCTAGTTTACAAGACTATTACGGTGGTAATGCATGTCAACACAGAAATAGGCGCTGCAGTGTGCGCATACAATCAGGAAATCATTCATAGCATTATGATGAGTTTTTGTGTGTTTATTTAACAGTCTCAATTTATTTTGGATTCCTCTATGTAACTGGTATAAGCAAACACATTTGTGAGGAGACTGGATGTTTGTATATTATGATCACATATGCCAGCCACTGGGTGGGCAGCAGGTTGACCCTGCGTTTCTCATAAATTCAAATTAGGGAGTGAATATTTCTATTTATATGCCAGCACTGGGTGTACGATCATCTCAATTATTACTTATTACAACTTTTCCTTTATGGAACACATGTACTTTAGTGTACCTCACAGTACACAGTACATATTATTTGTTCAGGCTTTCAATTAGCTACTTGTGGGTTGATATGATCATGTACTGTCTATGCTTTTATTGTGTGTATTTTATGATATTAATGTTTTTGTTGTGAAGCACTTTGTGGCCCTATACCTGTGAAAGGTGCTATAGAAATAAACTTTTACTTACTTTTACTTACTTACATTCCACAACACACACAGTTACATCACTCTTTCTCCTGCTCTTCAAAACAGTTGCATGGCTGAAGATCATGGATGATGGCAGCTCTTTCTGACAGGAGGCGATGGGGCTCATGCTAATCTCTAAGGTTTTTGACCACAAAAGAAGCTAAGAGAGCCGGCTAAAAGTAAAAGTCTGAGTACGATTTTCATTTCTCCTGAATTACAGACTGCACTCTTTATTATTGATTCATGGACAGGGCCTGGTGAGCTGAGCCTTATCAACACTACAGCTTTTGATTTGTTAGTTATTGGACTTAAATCCTATCAAAACATTTCACCAGAGAAATTTTGTTGATGGTTTGTCCCTGGTAAGTTTTTTCACCATCCAATGAGACATCTCACACTTACAGCAGTCTTTCTAAATCACAAGCGGGAAAGTCCAGTCTGGTCTGTTAAAGTGCTTCAGAATCCCAATTACAGGAACAGATTGCTATAGATGGGGCTGGATTCAGGCTACCTCATTGTGACTTAGACTTAGATCAACTTTTTGATCAACTATAGGGGCCAGTGTTAATCTCACTGTCAAACACATTGCATTTCCTGTGATTACTTCATAATAAAACTCAACTTGTGTCTCACCAGTTAAATACTTAGTTAAATGTGAATGTTCAATAGCAGTAACTTAATACAGCATTTTTTCCAGGAATGTTGCCACCAACACAGAGTTTGTAAAACTGCAAATACATAAATATTGCAGTACTTTCACCAAAGGCTCCATCACCATTGGGTTACCCCATTCAGTGATAGTGACTCAACATACATTTATTTAAATGAAAATCTTCAAGATTGTTACTTTAATGTAAGTGGTGCTGCTATAGACCAGCAGCTGCATTTTACAGTGACAAGCTTAGAGGCAAACATACAAGCAGACACTTGTTTTGCTCTTACCCTTAATATGACCCTCTCTCTTTATCTTGTTTCTCTTTCACTTCCTCTGATGTATTCCGAGTGGCAGCAGCTTACCCTAAACGTGTGCTAAAAGAGCGAAGACAAAAATAGCCATCATGTCCACTTTTTTTCCACTTCTGTTCCTGCAAGACTCTGATCAAGAGAGGGTAATTGTTGGTCATCTGTGTCTGTTTGATTTGCTCATACCTGCTACAAGAGTAACAATGTCTGTAATGTGGCAAAACAGTAATAAAATAGATAATAAAGATTTCTGAAGTTTTGTGTTTGTGGACGTCTCATTCTATAGCTGCGTGACTCTCTTGCCCTTCATTTTCTTCACTATAACTCTGTGTTAACCCGGCAGTTGGATGTTTTTCAGGCCATTTGGTAACCGCTGTTCAACATCAGACAATAATAACACAAAATGCCTTAAAGGTGTTTCTATTACAGTGCTGTTAATATGTCATTATACACCTTACAGTTTTCTTAATTTATATTGTAGGAAGGTTGTTACATTATCAGTTTTTATAAATGTTTTAATTATATTATCCACAGTTATTACATTATCAGTTATACATTTGCATAGTTATAAGTAGGTTTCTTTTTCTACAGAGACCTAATGGCAAGGGTAACTTCAAAGCATAGTGCAATGCACAACAGCAAAAGCACCACCAGAGAGTCAATGAGGGAGGAAATCTGTGCTTGTTTCAAAGCAATGAAGCACAATACTTCAGGTCTTCAGAAAGAAGTACATAAGTTAATTTCAGAAATTAACATTTTTGCAGCTGCTTTCTTCATTTGATATAAGAGTGTGTACAGCAGGTCATTATTCGCATATCTTACCATTTGACATGTTGAGGTATGCTAAGAACAACTCTTAAGGCATTAATCATAATGAAACGAGTCAAAAGAAATATCCTCAGTCGTGGCTGCATGGTGGGAATTGAAGAGTAACTTTTTGTGGCTGCAACCAAGAATAGCACCTCCGTGAAAATTCACAGTTTTGCTGAATGACTGAATGATGGGCTCTAATGAGGTAGGAGATGTGTGAAAAATCTTTCTTTTCCCTCCATTCCCTCCCTCTATCACTGTTTTTTTAGTCACCTTTTCTATTTCACACACATGCATGCACACATTGACACCATCGGTTTCTCTCTCCCTAACACGGACACATACAAATGCACACACATACACATGCATACACAAATACTCCTACACCTCCAGAAATAGAGGCAGCAACAGTCTCACTGAATCTCTCAGCCCACATGTTGATAATGTCACCTTTTCCGTGTTTCATTACCTTGTGCTAACAATCAGAGAATATCTCTCCTTCTCTCTCCTTCTTTCTCTCCCTATCCCTCTCTCTCCTGCTCTGTCTTTATTTTGGGATCAGTGGGATGTTTGAGAGGAACTGCCATTCCATATAATTGCCATAGCTACTGTAATGGTGCTACACTGCAATTTCTCCATCACATCTGGAGAGGGTAGAGAGTTTATGATTCATTAATGTCTGTACTTTAACTTGTTGTTGCTCAGAGGAAACCATCGGACAAAGGGAGGACGGAATGGCAGCAAGGTCCAGAGGTTGTGGATTTACAGATGTAGGGGACTACTCGACTACAACAATTGGTTAATATTCATAACACAAAAGACCACTGACATATCCACAGATTAGTTCTCAGAGAAGCACAATCCGATAGGACTGCAGCTGAAGCAGTAACGTTATAGTCGTGACACTTGCAGCAGTTTGATTGCATGTCAGCTAAGTGTCACCTTATGTCTAAAAGAGACATAAAAAGGTAGATAAACTGAATGTCGATGGATTATCCCCTTGACTGTATCCCTGTCCACAATTTCTCATTGACCTCAGGAAGACAAATGGTCACTGAAGGGTCAGGTAACATTAGCAGAATTAAGGAACAATGTACAAAAATGATGAAACAGCATTTTACAAGATCTGCAGTTGTGTTTTGTTGTATTGCAGAGCTGGCTGGGATAACATTCACGGATCTTGAGAAATCTTTGGAGGAATATGGAGTGTAATAACTTGTCAGAATCTAATAAATATGTCCTGCTAAATGGAATTAATATGTAACTGTCACTGTAATAAATTACTAAATAATACCTGTTTACACATTAGCACAACACATTCCAACATTTGTGTTATGGTTTATGTTAACTACTAAGAGAAATTTTGTAAGATACAGGGATACAGATGTAGGAGCAAGGTGAAGAAGATTATCTCTAATGAAAATGTGTAAAGGTGAAGAAGATTATCTATTCTAATGAAAATGTGTCATCACAAGCTCTAATAATGATTACATACAAAAAGGAAAATAACATACATATAAAGACAATATAAACTATTGAGTTTTTCCCATTCTCAAATTACATGACATACATCTGTCATCAATCAGTCAATCAGTCTGCAAGGCTGTAAATTTAAATGGCCAACACTAAAATTTCCTGAAAGTTGGGACATTTTACTCGTTGAAGTCAAAGCATTTATTCTTTTTATTTAATATCTCATTATCAACAACATGTAACTTTCTTATTGGTTTGTGAACACAAACCTGGTAATTGCAGGCGCACAGTAATGATAAGAGCAAGCTTTTTTTGGTCTCGTCAGCTCATAAAGCTCCTGATATATTCATTATCTGTCCTGCAAATCAACTTTTGACATTAAAAACAGTGATCCCTTTGTAGAACATTTCTTCCTTAGGTTATGTCAAAACTGCACTGATAGCTTGTGTCAAATCTGGTTTGCAAATTTCTTTCCATCCACATATATTTTCTTGAAAATGAAGTTGCTTTAATCTCCAAGACTAATAGATCTGTACATAGCATAGTATGACAGTGTTAACATTGATAACTTACCAAGTGCAAAAGAATAGAATAATTTTAAATGTGTAGCTACACATAAGATCAGGCCCACCATTAGGAATTATGGACAGGAGGACAACATTTTTCAAACTGGGCCCCTCATCGACACCTACTCCAACACCATCTTAACCCACCCAACCTTAGTTCTAATATAAACACGGGCAATTTCAAAAAAGCTCTTGTCCGTTAGCCTTATAGTGACACAAATGGAGTCCCTAACAGCCTTTTCCAAATTCAGTGTTTTAGACTCATGCTCGCATTCAATTACTCAACATAAAGCACAAAAGGTCAATACGGTTATTTTTAATCTTTCAAATTAGACTGTGACAATAATGTTCCTCCCTTTAACTTAAAACAAGACAAGGACAGAAAAAAATGCCCTTTAATGCTGGTGTGATTAGAGAAAAGTAAAATCAAACTTTTAAAAAATTTACTGCAAAGAATTAAATCATAAAATCAAATTATGAGAAAACAAATAAACATACTTCATCTATCATATTCAATCTTGAGAGCTAGATTAATCAAAGTATTGGTCAAATTGTGTGCAGAAATGAAATACTGTATAGCAAATATGGCTGAAATGAAGATAATGATAATATAAACAGAGGTTTACCACAAGTATAGCTTAATATATTGTAACCATATTTGCAGCTGTGTCAGACTTGTGATGTGCTGCTGACTAGTGTTTACTGTACAATTTTCTTGAGGCTGTTACAGGGGAACTTGTGGGTGTTAGTAATCTTTAGAAGTTTGTAGTCGCTTCATGCCACACACAGAACTTAACAGATTAATATATTAATATTTGAATACACATTAAATGTGTATTAAAATATTTTCTCATGTAATATCATCCCTGCTGAGTCAGCACACATTGAGTCTTCCTTCCTCTTTTGTCTTTGTCTAAAGTAACCTCTTATGACTGTGGCACCTTTTCTCTCTGCAATGATAAACAAATTCTGCCCATGTTCAAAACTTTCTGCACATTCAGAATCTCTCCAACATATCTGTGTTCTCTGGCATGTCCAGAAAAAAAAGCCATTATACAGTATTTCGAGAATAACATCATCATTTAATGAGAATTCATAATATTTTTAAACAGTCTACCTGCTCTATACCCTGCTGTACATAAGCTTGCGTTGTTGCTCTGCTGATTTGGCCCCTCAGACCATCAGCAGACACGGAACCGTTTGTGACTGTACTACTGGATGAGAGGAGGTAGATAAACGAAACTAACTGAAAACACTTTTGATCAGGCAGAAATCTCACCACAAATGTTCACCTCAGCACCTCAGATAAAGTGCAGCTCACAGTCTCAAACAGAGGATGTTTGTGCTTCAGATTTTAGATGGTTATTTTGCAAAACTCTTTCAGTTATTTACCGCGACTGACAGCGCGAGACGCATCAGCTGGGTGACGCTCACTCGCCCCGACTCCTAACTATTTGTTGTTCACTGCCTGAGAAAATTGATGTGTAGCGTGAGAGCGTGTGAAAATTGTCAACTGCCTGAGAGTTCGCTGCTCTGGTGTTACATTATTTAAAGATTAAGCAAGCTAAACCTTTGCTAGTCTGCCTAACTGTTAGCTCCACACCTTCGCCTGTGGTGCTTTGTCCAAAGATTTCGCCATTGCCTCCTTATCATTTTATTTCCCTCTGTTTGTTTTGGCTGCTCTTTTTTGGGCCCCTGACAGGCTATAGTGTTCACTTAAAGCTTCTTGCTTTAGCTACATTTGCGGATCCTGCACATCTGTATGGCCGAATGTTTCAACCATACCATCGACAACATCAGGGGGGTGGGTTATCAGATGACAAGTATGAAAGAGGTTTTAATGATAATACATTATCGTGTAAATACATCTAAAAACGTTGGTATTCATATAAGACTGTAAAGTGTTGTACTTGATCACATTTAAGGGTCAGCCTTAGACCTTTCCCCCATCATCGTATTATTATAATAATAATTATAGCTCAAAGTGCTTTGCAGCAAGGAGAAAATTTGAAAAACATGAGCAAAAACAAATCAGTCAATGCTCTCTGATGCTAGAGTGGCAGTAGGGTACAGTTCCACTGGGTTGAATCAGTGTCCAGGAAAAGTATTTGAAGGAAAGCAACTAAGCAGTCGAACAGATGGTCACTGAGATTTTAATGCCCAGGCCAAACTAAAATGTTGCGCGTCGGTTGACTAAATCTCAGGGTTATAATCAGTGTTATGTAAACTGACAAGTAAGAGTGCTGCTGCTGTGCAGTCTGCCTCCGCTCCGCGGCCCTACTCGCTCGCATCCACAGACATACACACAGACGGCACTGTTTTTGAAAGGGAAAGGGAGACATGAGCCAGTACGGACATAAACCAAGAAAGATGAGACAGAAAAACCAAGACAGAGGTTAAGGCCAATATACACTGAAAAATGCAGCATTCATTGGAGATCAAATACGTTTTCTATAGCAGAGCCATTTGAGTGACATCAATACAATCTAAAGAGGACGTCGGTTCATCACAGTATGCGGCAACCACCACAGCTGAATGCTGAAGCCAATGCGGGAATTTCCAGATGAAGTACTAAGGAAGTACTTCCTCTAGTGGCCACTAGAGGCTGGCTCCAATAAGTTGTATTGAAGTCACACGGAGAAATCCAACATATCCAAAGGTACAAAGCCACTGCACAGGAAAAAAGTTTATTTGGGGACAAAATGAAGGAATCCAAAATAAACCAGAAAAACAGCTCTTTGAGAACTTAAATGAAATTAAAAAAGAAAGTGGGTCTAAACATGGGTGGGTTAAGAAACTATTGAATGTTGGGGCCAGACACAGTTATAAAGAAGAGAGGTCCATTTTTAAAACGAGTAAAAATGTGTTTAATCCAGGTTCTTCTCAATGATAAACTATACATTACTAATAGTTAACCTGTTTATTTGCGTTTTAGATCTCTTTATGGTATTATGTGTAGAGATTGTTATTTGTCTCTGTGTGGTTGTTTTGTGTCTTGCCTTATGTCTCATTTCACATCTCTTTGTTGTCATTTTTCATCTATTGTTGTTTTGCCCCACTTTGTGGTCGTTGTGTGTTTCTTTGCAGTCGTTTGATTGACTTTTCAACAAGAACAGTCATTTTGCATAGTGGATTGGTCCAGGGGCCCCTGGTCCTGTTCAGTAATCTTTGTACAACATAAAGAAGCAGTGTAATAGTTAACCTTGCTGGCATAGAAGACATAGAAGGTATTAGAAATTTAAAAAATGTATATAATATAAAATATATATAAAATAAAAATATAATTAAAAAATATTTAGTTTTATTTGGATCCCTGTTAGTTTCTACAAAGTGGTTTATAGTCTCCATGGAGTCTAATTTCTGCTATTCCTCTACATGTAGCATGAGGTTATACATCACTGATATGAAAACCATACTCTTGGCAAAGATTTGGAATGTTAAGGTATACATAGTTTATAAAATAATTTGAAAATGTGTGACTGAAAATACTGAGGAAAAAGCAAGTAGTGTAAGTAAAGAGTGCTTACACACATGCATTCATACATACAGAAAATCAATGCTATATTGTACTGTATTTACTTGGTGGTACAAAGCTGCAGCAGAGAGGCCTCTGAATCCTGTATCTCAGGTTAGCACAAACCTGTTTTCTAAACATAGAGCTGAACAGTTTGCTTCTTTTGATAATCATTCACACGGTGTATATAAATCATGACAATACAATGGCAGTCATGGGTATTTGAATGTGAAAAATTCAACTGGTCGCATAGTCCAACTGACTTGAGATTGGCAGACTTAGTTACTTATTAGCTATAGCCCACAGTGACTAGGGAACCCTACCCATCAAGATTCAGGGTTACACTTAACTGTAAAACTTAACTCTTAATTGTGTGTATATATAATATGGATAGCCATGATACATTTGCATGTGTGTCATATTTCGTGTTGGGCACATTACGCTGAAATTGTAATAAGTTACTTTTTACTTATTACTCATTAAAAAGTTTGGCTCTGTTGCATTTTGTTCAGTCCTCAGCACTGCTTCATACCCAGCAGGGATCTTTTCAGAAGCGGAGAAATTATGAATGCCTGGTTTAGTTAACTTGCTCACAGTTTGTTGATTTTGTCCTTGATTTTTGTTTTGAATTCTATCATGGGTACGTAGGTTACGTAGTTGAATGGTTTGTTTGTTTTTTGTCTGTTTTAATTGTGTTTTTTGTTGATGTACAATTGGTAGTCTGCACAAGGTGTTTTATTTTGAATATTTATCAGATTATCTATGCGGTTTCTGTGTCTGCTGGTAGGTTGTAGCTCCTAATTCCTCATTTGTCTAAGAAAATCATACCTCTCATCATACCTTGTTAAAATCTGTAACTTTTCTCGCACTGGACCATGGAAAATAAAATAAATTGAATCTAACCGGTTTTTCAGCTATATTTACACATTATAACCCTCAACATCAACGTGAAACTAAAGCTTAAAAAATGTTAATTTTAAAATTAATAAAATACATGGTTTGCCTGTTATTCTAATTTTTTAAATTTTTATTTATTCTGATATATATATATATATATATATATATATATATATATATATATATATATATATATATATATATATATATATATATATATGTATATATATATGTTCAATGACATACCCCATATTGGATTGATCTGTTAAATTCACAAAAAATATTTTTAGGGTTCTGGCTTTCAGACATTCTCCCCTCGACATGAACGCAACACAGACTTCCGACAACTCCTGACAACTTGCCGACGTCAGACTTGCGTATAATGGTAGTTACATCATGTAGCGGAGTCCTTCCTTCCTCTGTACAGTCCGGTACAGTCGTGCAAACTGAGCCTCTGAAGACTCATGTAACTTCACTGGATATTTTATTTATATTCAGATAGCGACACACGCATTTAAAACAGGTAAAAATCAGATTCAACCTACTGCGGCGTAATGGAGGTTTTATTTGCTGTTGAAATTCTCGCTCTCGATTGTTTTATTTGACTCTGGTGTTTTTGTTAGGCTATATAGCCTTTGATCAAAATGTAAGACACTTTAAAATATTATAACTTAGCATTGCACAGTGGTTGACGTGTCTCACAATGTGCAGGATATGTAACTTCTATTTATCTGGGCCATAGGATGTGTCTTCGCTGCCCTTCATGTGTCACCTCTGAGAGCAGTTAATGCTAACGTTATCAACATTAGCTCCAAATAGCAAGTTAACGTTATATTCCAGTTTGAGGCACGAATTTAAACATTAATTTAGTAGGCTTAGACTTCAAGCTTGTCCATAACTGTAATTGAGGTTCACAGTGAGGATTTAAAATGGATCCCACCCACACCGAAAGAGCTAGCATGCTATGTTTTTTTGAAATAATACCATAGACTGTAATAGCTAACTTTCCCTATCTTTGTTTCTTTTTAGTCAAGATGTCTGACGTTAGTTATGATGACAATGAGTCCAAGTTCCTGCGAAAAGCAAAGGAGAATCCCTTTGTCCCAGTTGGTGAGTAAATCTTGTGCCCTAATGGTTACATCATGAAAGAAAAACAAAACAATACTTGAATTAACTTGCAAGAAATTAAAACATTTTTATGTTTAAACAGGACAGTTTTGTTTTAAAGTAGCCTCTGTTGTACCAGCTGTCTTTAAGTTTTTGTTAGTCATCTATGTGCACTGAGATGTCTTTCTGCTTCCTCCAGGAATGGCTGGGTTCTTTGCCATTGTTGGGTACAGGCTGTATAAAATGAAGAATCGGGGAGATACAAAAATGTCGGTCCACCTGATCCACATGCGTGTAGCAGCCCAAGGCTTTGTGGTTGGAGCCATGACTGTTGGTATGTAGCCTGCAAGTGTCACGTTTCTTATTATATCTTGATTGCACTGTTTCAGTTTGTTACCATAATTGGTTTGGACTAAACATTTTCTCATTAACAAGTATAGACCTGAATCTTGGAGCTGCAGTAGATGCAAGGGTGATCGTGTAACGTATCCCTCTGATTCTTTGTTTTTAGGGGTCCTGTATTCGATGTACAGAGAGTACATTGCAAAACCCAGAGAACAACAGAAAGCAGCAGAACACAAGTGAACGTCAACTCTCACACTGACATTGTATGTCCCTTAATATTACCTCATATTAAGGTGTGTAGAAAGTTTATTTTTACAGATGTGTCATCATTTTTGTATGCACACATCCCTTCAGCAGCTCACTTCCAATGTAAATAGTTATAACTCACTGATTATATTTTCTGTCCTCTAAGTGAGGGTCAAGCTATCACTTCTGTATTGAGAAGGTGTACTGATCTGTTCTAACACTGTTTACACACTGTGTGCACACTGTTTGCAGTTGGAAACCCAGCTGGTTTGATATCTGTATGGACAGGTGACATTACTGATGGAGTTTTGTTGCTATGTTCTTTTATGTACTGATGTAGGGATTTTTGCCAAATCAAAAATTCTGCACCTAAGCCCACTTTTTTGGGCATCGCAGTGCAACAATACAATGTTATGGAAACCTTTGACAACATGTGGCCTACAGAAAAGGCCCATGCTTTCACATTATTTTAACAAGGACACAAATAGTTTTTGACTCCTTACAGTGTCAGATTGTCCTGCTAAACAAAGGTATAAAAAAGTAAATACATGGAAATAGGAAACGGAACAAAAAACCAATGAAACTCTGTATAACTAAAATTTAATAAATGCCAAGTCTTCTATTCATATTTGTATCATCATATTGTGATAAATAGCAGTCCATTGTTTCATTTTAGCAGCTTCACAAGTCTTCATGAGATATATCAGCTAAACAAACTGAGGTACACGATCAGACTGTACAGTAATCTATTAAACATCATATAAAAATAGATGCCTTGTTAAGTTATTCACAATGTTGAGTTTAATGTTGTGTGATGATGCAGAACGTTATTTTTGAGAATGTTAAGTTTGTGTCTTTAGCTTTTTCTCTGGAAATAAAAATTTACAGTCTCGTAATTCTAAAAATCAGTTGTCTACATTTTGAAACCTCCCCAAGTTGCACTTTTGTAGTTTTTTTGTTACACATCCCAACACACACTCAGTTGCCTATGTACACCTAGCAAAAGGTGAACATTACAACATAATGGTATGGTTCATTGAAGACTACACTCGTTTTAGTTAGGTTTACCTTGCTTACTGTTAATTAAATGTGCAGCTTTTTACAAATGATGTTCTTGTATGTTAAGTCAAACCTTGTTGTATCTCATGGTAATTGGACAATCCACGAAAGGTTGAAATCAAGGGCAATTGGACTTTGTTGAAGATCCTTGAAGATGTTTCATCTCTCATCCAAGAGACTTCTGGATGACAGGCAGGGAGACCTTTTAGCCTCTGTGGGGGTGTTGTCAAGAGGATCAATACTACTGGTTCGTTAGTGTTCCTGACTGTTGTAACAACAGTCGTTATGGTCTGTGGAGACACCCGAGGCTAAGTCTGAAAGATTATGTTGGTATCCTCACCTGAGGCCAAAAGTGAACTTGTTTAGTTTCCTGAAAAGAGACAATGTTGAGTGCTCACTTCATGTGAACCAGTCCAAAAATTCCAACCAATAAAACCATCACACATCTTTGAAAATTATCCTACCACTCCCATCAAATAAAACCGCTGATTTCCCTCATATCTTAACTTTATGCTTTCCTGTGTACTGCCCCGCCCTAGGATCCAATTCAATTGAATTGCATCACACCAATTTAAGGCAGCAATATGCTCTAACATGCTGTGTCATTGTGACTTTGTAAATGCGTGGTGATGAGGAGTAGGCTATCACTCAAGAGCACAATGACTTTACCTGAGATCCAGTAAATATTATGCAACTGTCATGTACCAGGTAACACTCTGTACCTCACAAAAATGCAAGTAGAGTGTGTGTCCAGTACCTACTTGTTTTGTCCAACACAGTAACACCTCAGGGTGCATGTAAGTAATGGCTATGCTAACCCCGTAGCTTCCATCACTCCCCATACTTTGTACACACAATTATACATGGATGTGTATGAAGGGATGACTGAGGTACTTGTAAAATGAGAAGAATAGTTCACTTTTCTGTTTAAAGAGTTTATATACCCCTAATCTACTCCTAAACCTTTGTCATTTTGTCAAAAGCTGCTATGTAGTGTGTCTTGCCCCACGATGAATGACCATCTTTGTTATCCTCACCTGAGGCCAAAAGTGAACTTAGTTTCCTGAGAATAGACCATGTTTAGTGCTCACTTCATTGTGAACCAATTGTTGTCCAAAAATTCCAACCAATAAAACCATTAAACATCTTTGAAAATTACCCTACCACTCCCATCAAATAAAAAATCTGATTGCCCTCGTGGATATCTTAATGTTATGCTTTCCTGTGCACTGCCCCACCATAGGATCCAATTCAAACAGAAATACATCACACTAATTTAAGGCAGCAATATGCCCTAAAATGCTGTGTCATTGTGACTTTGGGAACTGCTGTGATGATGAGACTCTTACTCACAATAAAATGTCTTTACCTGAGATCCAGTAAATATTATGCAACTTTCATGTACAAGGTAATGCCGTGTACCTCACAAAAATTCAAGTGGAGAGCATGTTTGTCAGGTACCTACTTGTTTAGTCCACCAAATTAACACCTGAGGGTGCACGTAGGCTGACAATGCTAACTCTGTAGCTTTGCATTGTTTACACAAATATTACATGGATATGTATCAAGGGATGACTGAGGTAGGCCTACTTAAATATGGATTTACATTTCCAGGAAAATAAGAAGAAGTATTCCTCTTTTCTGTTTCAAGAGTTAATTAAAACTAAGAACATACATGGTTTAAACAGGCAATGTTTGCATCTTTAGCCAGTATTTTCCAACCTCACAAAACAAAATGAATGTGCTATTGTGCATTTACCACCTATTATATCCCATAGTCTAGGCTATTTACCTTTGGCAGTTTGCAAAAAGCTGCGATCTTGCCCCCTTGTGGTCATGTAGGATATTGCTCAATGATAAAGGCTTGACTCTAGTTTTACATACTACTAGGCCTACTGCTAATATTATACATAGCCTACTTTACTTGTAGGTCTTTCGAGGTTTTCGACCACGATTCTTGCTGCCCTTGAGAGACGAGGCAAGTCTCCTCTGAGCGGGGACCTGCAGCAAGCATCTCTCTCCCTCACATCTGCTGTGACCTGCAACTCTTTTGCTAAGATTTTTGTGGCACGTTTGAACTCACCTTTTGCACCGTAATGTCAATAACAAGGTCAATATATTCGTAACTACTGATAGCGCTAGCCTACAGCAAAACCAACCGTACCACTATAGTAAAAGCTGGACATCACTTATTAATTTGGCATAGTTTAGCTAAGAATAATTCTTTAATCAATCAAGAGGTTTTGCACCTGTTAACCCATAGACATATACTCATTCACTACTCCCGTATGTAGAGCACTATATAGTGAGCTCACTCGCATTTTTAAAACAACACTTTCGGACACTACTTCCGATCGTTCGTTAATTTCCTCATTGCCGTCGGACAATCAGTTTTTTCTATCAGCGCAATGCATCATGGTATGTAGGGCTTGGTTAGTGACCACCGGTTGTAAACTACTTTTCAAAATGAATTCTGGGATACATTGAGTGGACTATATAGGGTATAATGACTCTTACTATACATTCGGACAGCACTACAAAATGGCAAGCTCAGTGGGTGATTTCGGACACAGCCAGTGTTAACCTAAAGTTAACTGTTAGTGTCGCTGACTTTACACCTCATTTCCCGCCTCCTACTTCCCCCAAACTACTCTCCAAATTAAAAAACGACTGATAAACAGAACACTTGCAGGTCTTCTTCCTCAATTTACTTGTGAAAAATTGAAAGATGTGTGAAAGATCGACAACTTGAAAAATATTTTACTAGAACTAGGGCTGAGCAATAAGACCACAGCCAAAAATGTCATCACAACAATTTAAAAATAAAATATCATTCGATATTGATTGTCACGATAAATCATTATTTCTTTTAAGTTTCAACAAATATGCATGACTAAAATTAGGTTAAATCTTTTTTTCAGTCCTTTTTCCTCAACAAAATAAATAGGTTATATCTTAATCTTATTCTATCTTAAGGGCTTAATCTTCACTTATCTTAAGTGCTAATCATAGACTGTATATAAAAAGGTGCTGATTTGTTTGTGATTCAAATGAATTAAATCAAACATTTAGCCTATTGAACATTTATTGAACATATGTTGTATTGTTGTTGAGGAAAATTATGTTGCGATAATTAGGTTGTCTTTTTTGTTTTATTGCCCAGACCTGACTATAACGTTACAGACTAGTAGTCCCGCGAGATCTTGTCTCTGGATGCCGTTGCTATAGATACCGTAGCGTCGCAATCAGGAAGCTGCTACAGAGTCTTCACCTACCAGATAAAATGATTCAATGCAAAACACCCTCTAATTTGTTTACAAGGGCGGTACTTGGATAAATTACAGGTGAGCTATTTTGCCTTTATACAACCTTAACGTATATGCCACTTAGTAAGAACTTGAAAGAGTAGGTTTAATAGAGTGGGAGGTATCCAACGTGTTCACAGTCACTGAAATGATCATAAACATTAATGTTATCTCGCTAAGTTAATCATCTAGCATGTTGGGGGATTTTTTCCCCAACAAGTCTGGGGTAATCAGTTTCAGTCTGTTTATAGGCTCATGACTTGCCACACTTAGGCTACAAGGGTCATCAACATACACACCATGTGATGCACAACAAGAAGGAGGGCAGTCAGATGCCATCTTAAGGAGCTATGAAGAGGACTAGCTAGCTATTGTTTTTGTTGCTAACGTTACTTTCACAAGGATGAATAAACATTTAAGGCATTTATTTAAACAACAAGTATTATAACTTGGTCTGTAAGACAAGTTAACAATGGAGCCAAGATTGCTATACTGGTAAAGGTGCGCCACTTAACTGTGCTGCAGCTTTCAAATAGAGTCCATGAGATTCTATATTGATTTCCACTGCCATTTCCCCCTTTAAAAGTGGATTATTTTCTCCTTATACCATAAACCAGAGATCATGGAGCATGATGATGAACTGAATGATCTGCGGCTTCAGTTTCAAGCGCTACAAAAACAGCAGGAGAAAAGAAAACTGGATAGGAAAAAGGAGAAAGTACCAAATAGGCTTAATAATGGTGTTACCCAGGATGATTTGGATCTGTCTAAGAAAGGTATTTTGGCAGACAATCTTGAAGACAGGTAAGTCTTGCAAAGGCTGAAATAAATGTTAAACAAAGTTTTTTTACTCAGTGACAGCTTAAATTGTTTGGACTAATTAAACAAAACATATAAATATAAATAAGCACACATTAGAATTCTTCAAGTGAAATATTCATCACCTACATGAATTGTCATGGTCTTAACTTGCAATTAGACACAATCCATTTTAATTACCTTCCCATAGACTGCTACAGAATGACAATCAAAATTTGATGGACCAGCTGAGGGAGCTTAAGGATGAAAATGGTCGGCTCTTCAAACTTCTAAGTGAAAAGGATTTTGAAATTCAACACCTGAAAAAGAAAAGAGAAGGAGAACGACTGTTTTTAACAGGTATAATAACATTACTTCCACTTATTTTGGACCACAGTGATGATGCTATAGATAGGTCACAGCTTCCTCATGACTCATCCACTCTGTTTAGGCACATCTGGCTTGGCAGGAGATATAGCAGCCACCAAGATTGTTGAGCTGTCCAAGAAAAATAGAGAGCTGACTGCTGAAATTGAGCGAGAAAAGATTAAATCCAAGCAAAACAGCAACAAAGTCAAAGAGCTTGAGAAAGAGGTATCAACGTTTTGTATTAGGAATATCATTTCATTTTATATGTTGGATGAATGTTTATCATTTCAGCACACAGCTGTTTATAATTTGTGTTAAACCATATATTTGTATAAACAAAGATACATTGTTTATAATATTTGTAAAATGATATGATGTATTACAGAGAGAAGAATGAATAATTGCAATATTATACTCCTTTCTATAGCTGCAGGCCGCTTTGGTGCACTCTCTACCTGGGCAAAAGGTAGACACAAAGTCACAAGACAAGAGGTCATCTGAAGACTGTGAGGTAATTATTGAGGTTAAAATTCACCAAAAGAATATTTTTATGCCTCCCTAACTTGAATGATTGCAACTCAATCTAAATCATATATCATTTTTTCACAAAAGCAGGAAAATCCTGTGGTGAAATCACTGCAGGAAAAATTTGCTGCTGCCCAGCTGAAAGTGATTGAGTATCGCAATCAGGTTCAAGCCGTCAAACAGGAGTTGAAAGTAGCTCAGAAGGTGGTACAGTTTTTTTCCTGTGTAGTCTAACTGTTTAAGAAGAATATCACATAATCATATGATTAGTCATCAGTGACTTCTGTATTCCAAAATATGAACTGCTCCTGCTGTTGTAGGTTTTGATCAGTGAAGTTGGAGAGGAGGTCAACCTTCAGCAATTACTAAGCTGCCCTGGGAGCTTTAGAGGTCGCTCTCAGCAGATACTGGCTCTTCAGACAAGGGTAAGATAAAAAATTTATTATAACGTAGATAATAATGTGCTTCTGCAAATAAGGTTACACAGTTATTTATAGAGTTAATAATGTGCTTTGCAAAGTCACTAAGATAGCAAATAAAACAACATAGAATTCAATGTTAACAATGTGAATTGTGCAACAGGTGAGAGACCTTGAGCAGCAGTTGAAGCAGTCAACACAGCGAAGACAACCAAATGTCCTGAGTATAGAGGAAGAGTTTCTGGGCATGGGGGTCCTTCAAAAAAAACCTCCTGAAAACAGGAACCTCGGCCACATCCGCACCATTGAGAAGGAGAAGAGGGAAGCGTTAGAGGTGTGTATCCATAAATTGTAAATTCATTAAAATGTGAATTTGTTAATGTGCCAAGGCCCTGTCGTCCTTCAAAAACTGTACAGAGGATCTCAGTGGACCATGAGGCCCTCCTGAAAGACCACGAGGATGTGAAGAAAAAGCTGGAAGCCTCTAAAGCCAGGAACAAATCTCTGTCCACAGAAATAAAAACTCTGAAGGTACAGATCTCCACCCTCCTGAAGAAGGGCAAACATGACGATGAGCTTGTCGATGCCCTGCTGGTAAGGAATTAGATGAGAGAAAAATATCTTGTTATATTTATATACTCGGTGTATGTTCTGTTATGTGTACACACAAATGGTGTATATCTTAATTAGGTATTGATTCAGTTATTATGTGAAAACCCTGTATTTCTTGTGAATCATCTTTTGAGCAAAAAATGCAGGCATGTTTTCAGGTTGACCACTGTGCAAAATGTGTTTTTTTTTCTGAAGCTCATGAGCCGAGATGACTATGGAATTTTGTCAACTAAACAATTATAACCCATCTGACATTTTGTGGTTTAGGAGCTACTCCTCCACGAAAGGCATGAAATGTTTTACAATAGGTCATTAACAAACTGGTTCTTGTTACACAGACCAAAAACTAAATAAACAGGGATTTCAGATTTATGAGTTAAAATAAGCCACAGACGTGGAAAGAAGGATCTTCTGTAATAAGCCCATGCTGCACTACATTGTTCTCAATACAATAATTACCCCTTCTAATTGTGGCAGAAGCAGCAAACCCGGATGCAGGAGATGCTGAGACAGCTCAGCCAACAGCAAAACCTACAGAGCAAGGAGATCCAGCAGAGCCCAAGACAAAAGCTTAGCAGTGAGCCTTCAGAGCACAACACTCTCATCCAGAATCTTAAGCAGATAGTTGCTAAGAGAGAGGCAAAGATCAAAGAACTACAGGAGAAAATCCAGCAGCTCTCTATCAAGGTAAACAAAACAATAGCAAAGCAAAGTCATGGGAATTACATCTAAACTCAGCAAGGAGAAGGTATTTGACGTCTTAGCAATCAGCACAAAATTTGAGTTGAAAAGTTATTTGTCCATTCATAGTTTTCTCATAATGCTTGGTCATTCACATGAAATGTGTACAGGAGGAGGGCATGGAAAGACCGAAGTCCAGCCTCAAGACAACAATTTGCAGTTCAGGATTTCCCCCTGAAGAGGGAGACATTAACAAGCGAATAACATCTTCAGGGTATGTGTGCTAATTGTAGTCATGCTAAATGATCACTGGAGTGTGAATATTGTTCATTTACTTTAATTAATTATTCAGTCTGAATACAAGACACTTATCTACTAACTGGTTTCTAATACATCTTGTCTGGCAAAATAAGGGTTAATAATTCACTCTGGCTGATGGGGGACTCTCTGTAATCAGGTTATTGATTTAGTTTGATGCCTTACTGCTGTGTTAGTGTATTTAGCTGGGATTTCTGTTAAAATCAACGTCTATCAACTATTTTTCCAGATCAGTTTCTAAATTTGGTCATAAATTGGTGCTGCCTGCTGTGGGAAATAATATAGAATTCAAGTAAGTGGACATAAAGCTTCTCTATTTATTCCTTTCTTGATACATTCATCAATTTCTGTACCACTGTGAAATGCATTAACAGCAAAACGATTGTTTTAATGTTGTATCCTGTTGTTCTCAGGGGTCCAAGTTCTTCAAAATGTCCACAGTGTTCAGCTGATTTGAGCACATTGATCACTAAGTGTAGTGAATATAAAATTATCTGCACAGAGAAGGACAGACTCCTTGAGCTGGTTAATGTCCTACAGACAAGGTAATATAAATTTTGTCTCCACTTTGTTGATCTCAATTCTTTCCTGTCACTGTTGCATGGTGTTTGGTGAAATGCCTATCTTGGAGAACAAAAAAACAAATATCACAACAAAACAAGCAAATAATGTGTGCCAGCAGCATTGGCCATAAGTCGTCCTCAAAAGCAATAACTTTTCCATTCTGTTACCTTTCTTATTGAGGATTTAGTCAGAGATTACTCAGTAAAATACACGTAGTATCTTTTTATTTATTGCTAAAATTATCCAATATTAAATTGTCTTACCCCTTTCATGCATGGTGTCCACATTTGTGGACAGTTATTTGAACTCCATTGTGAGTTAATATATCATGGTTATGTTCTCCAAGCCACTTGAGAGCAATGTCAGTTGATTGATAGCAATATTGTAACAGTGCTATCTTGGATTCCAAATATTCATTGTTTGATGACCTCAGCAGTCCAATGAATGGCCAATAGTGATGGCTCAGGCATATCTGTGAAATTCAAGGACGTCAATCAAGGTTAAAAAAGTGTAAGTGTATAAGTATTATTTACATGTCTGTTTTTTTTAAACAAAAATTTAGAGTGAAATGTAGTTTTTATACACCAAAAACCAACTGTCCACACATGTAGACATCATGCAACAGTGGAGTCAGATTGCATTAAGTTTGATTTCTGTGACCTGCTAGTATATCTATTCTATTTTTTTCGAAGGTGTGATGAATTGTATTATATTATAATAAAACAAATGTATGAACATAAATAATGCAAAAGTATATATTACAACATTAAATAGCAACTTTATACTTGCATACAGAGACAAATTTGCCTTTTTGATTTCCAGGTTTTTCCAGTTTTAACTAGCACTATGTAATCTTTTACATATTGGATGTAATATGTTATAACTGAGATGATTTAACATGAAGTTGGACAAGGATAACAATATAATGAGTTGTTACTGTATCAGCAGTGAATGGTTTTTATTATTTATCCATATTGCTACTAAAATTGCATTTTACACCTTTATTGCATATTTTAATTATAGCACAATTTTGGGTTGTATAAATCTTTAAAAATGGTTTTTCTTTTCAATAAATTATGTATGAAAGGGTTAATGAAATGTCAGTAATATTAGCTGCTTGTAAACAGAACAAAAGCATTAGGCTTATAGCACGCATCCTTACCAGTGGTGGCAGCATGTGAGAGTTTGTTTGCAGGTACAAATAAATTAAATTATTTACCAAAGGAGCTATGAACCTTTTGAAATGTTATATTTCATGTTTATATTTTTATTTCCTTTTTTAATAAGGTATGAGGGAACATTTCAATACCACTATAATATTCTATTAATTTGTAGTCCATATATGTTTCCATTTCAAGGCCATAGACACGTAATGCTTTCTGAGGATTGCAAGGTTGTTTCCACTTGGCTTTGGAGTTTATTTTATTTATTTAGTCAAAATCATGCCTGAGGGTGCACATCTCATTATCCAGCAATTCAAGTTATATTAGCAAATTACTTAAATGGGTTACATTGGTATTTTTCAACCTGGACCTTATAGTGTGTGTGTGTGTGTGTGTGTGTGTGTGTGTGTGTGTGTGTGAGACTAATTGGGACAAAATCATTTGAAATTGTTCCAGAATTGAGCGAGCGCACTGCAGTTGGCAGAAGTGAAACCGGGCTGCAACGTTAGCCTTGTGGGCAATTGAGCCCCATCAAGTACGTCCACTAAAATGCTTGTTTCTGTCACTGACAGACTCAAATTGTTATTACACATGTCTAACAACATTGTGGAAAGGATACCTACAGAGATTTTAAAGAGTAAGATCCTTTATCGCTCTTGTCAAAGCCATCAGGTTCTATTGACAAAACCATAAATTTTACCTTGCAGAACATAGAAGTTGCTGGTCTACCGCTGCCTTGGCCAGTTAGTTTGCTTGTGTCATTGTGTGACTTTAGTGTTTTAAAGGGTTAAAAACACCAAAGTCACATAATTGTTGCAATTGCCCGCAAGGATTATGTTGCAGCACGGTTTCGCTGCTGCCGATTGCAGTGCGCTCGCTCAATACTAGACCAATTTCAAAAACTGTTGTCCCACTTAGTCACACAGAGATAAAAACATGGCAAAATAAAGGGTCATTTCGGTATTACTTAAGTTTATAAATTTTTATTATTAAATAAGTCAATCTATCCATTAATCATCTTCCAGAGAGAAAGAGACAAACCAGATGTTTTTGGAGGCAGAACAGAAGTACCTGGAGGAGCGCCACCGGATAGTAATCCTGGAGCAGCAGCTGGAGAGGTCAAAATTAGATTCAAAGTAAGACCAATAAAAGCAGCAAGGGTAAAACTGGTATGCCAAGACTCAGTGACAGCATGATGCTACAATGTCAAGCAGATTTTTATGTTAGTCTTTTTTTTTTTAATGCTCTGACTCATCAATTTCTCCCTTGACTGTCTCGCTTTTGGCTATCACGACTCTGTCCCTCAGGAGCAGCATCCCTCAGTACCAGGGTGGCAGGAGTCTCTGAGCAACAGGGACTGTCCACAGACACGCTGAGTAAACTGTACAATGAGTCCATTGTTATTTGTAAACATTTTATTTCTAACTTTGACAACACTGTAGTTGTCTTGAGCTTGGTTCTGGGGAAAAAATATATTTTTACACCAGATGACAGAAATAATGATGCATGGCAATGGACACACTGCCTATGGACCGTGTCCATTCTAACACTCATGTTTGGGCTGCACAGAGATGTTCATGTTGCTCTTGTCATGGATGTTGTCTCCTGGCTGGTCATTTAGCTGGAGGAAACGGAGGCGCTGAGGGCACAGCTAAAGAGCACTCTCCACCATGACCTACAGTTCTGCAGTGACGTGATGAGACAAGTCAAGCATGTTTTCCTGCAGGCTCTGTGACAGCCCAGACAAGACACTAACCAGGGGACTGGCTGGTCCCTGCTAAGCCTCACGTCCAGCTGAGCCCTACCCTCTCCTGTCACACGTAACAAACAGCAGCCTGCAGGAAACCGGCTCTCCTTACAAGATCATACGGATCTCCGTGTTTTTCTCCCATTTGAACTCTCAAAGACGTGATGGGATGGTTCATTTGTGCATTCGATTACCTCGGTTTAACCAGTTGACCTTGGGTTGCAGAGCTTTCAACCCTGACAAATGTTCCTACTGATTGCAAAAATGTTGCTGATAGGATGTCTCCCCATGGTTTTATATCTTGTCTGTGTGCTATTTTATAAATGTCACTATAGATGTATTTTACTCCACTGGCAGCCTGAAGTGCATTACATGTATACAGAGCTGTTTTTAAAGTATATTTGTAAACTAATGAAACATCCAGTTTAATCAATAAAAAGGGACAAAATCTTCTTCTAAATCTAAATCTTCTAAATATATTGTTTTACGTTCATGGCCGTGACCCTCCTAGACTTTTTAAAAAGTGTTTTTTGGCTCCAGATAGTTGTACATAAACGTGAGACAGGCCAATCCAAATAGTCAACACCCCAGTTAAGTTCCCAAAAACTTCAATATTCCTTTTAAATTTTACTGCTAATTACTTCTGACTCGAAACCAGCTGTGTGGGAATAGTGGTTGAAAATGAATGCGGACTCAAGCTGCACGAACTCCCGCTGTAGTCCTTTATACACTCCCCAGAGCATGTCACATGTATGTAGATCTTAGCTTCTTAATCCAAAGGTTGTCTGGATGTGCGTGGCCTGGTGGGAGTGGCCTCTACATTCATACTAACATCAGAGTTATTTTCTTCCGATGTAGCCAAAAGGATTTCAGCAGAGCTCCCCCTCCTTCTCCCCTCCCTCCACATCACGCTTAATTTAAAACCATGGCTGAGTTAGTGTGCTGCTTCAAATACCGCACTATTTCTTCCAGGACCCTGTGGGAGATTGGCAGGTCCCCATTGGACTGAGCGAGAAAGTGCCACAAGACAAAAATATCAGTTTGGACAGGATACAGAAAGCCTTTATGCTCAGAGTAACAAAAAACAACTTGTATCGAATACCTCCTGGATATAAGGTGAGGCACCCTTTAATGTATTAGAATGAGTGGTGTCATTGGAGGAACAGATGAGATGATTAGATGAGCCGGATGACTACAGGCCCTGCGACATTGACAGACATGAATCAAATGTAGTAATGTGCATCAAAAAGGGTGTTGATGGAGCAAATACTTGTCATGGTCCCTAACTGCATCCGATTCCAGGGAAAATGTTTAGTTTAGTAAATTTTTGTTTGGTTGTATTTTTTATTTTTTTTAATCTGCCATAACATCTTAATATAAAAATGGAGTCCGTGTTTGTGAGCATTTACAATATTTTCCGAAACATGTAATCTAAAGCTTTTATTTCATGTGACAGTTGATTTTGATTTTAAATAAAGCTTATTGCTGTTGAATACTCATTTTACTGTGCAATTTCTGTTACTAACCAATGTTGTCATAGATTAATATGACTTCTCTTGACTGCAGTCATTAAAGAGTGTCATCACTTTCAAATAAATTACACTTCACCAAACAATTTTAATATTGTTTTATATAGCTGTATTACGCAGAAAGGTGTAGATTTATTCCAAAATGCCCAATAACCCACCAAACCAAACACAAACTTATGTAAACACAGCATACGTAAACAGCCTCACCTATTTGTCATTCCAGGTTTGAATGACTCCTTTCTCCATCCTTCTCCTCAGAGGTATTCCCTCGTTCTGGACCAATGCTTCCTGCAGACCATTGACTGCATCCAGAAACTAAAGTAAATAGTGGAGCTGTGAACGCAGAGGTTAAAGTTAGCCATCAGTATATGAGGGATCTGTGAACTTTACTCATGCCAGAAAACGGTTTGTGCCTCTATGAGTCCATTCATCTCTTAGTGCCTCTCATTTACATGTAATGGAAAGAAAATAAATAGCGGAGTCCTAATGTGCTCATTTACAGTAAGTAGAAATAAAGTAATGCGCTGTTATCTACTAAGACAGTGGGGAAGCAGTGATAAGCACTTTTCTGCATGTGAAATGTTGTTCAAGGTCTATAGCATGAGTTAAATTGGTGAGGACATTGATATCCATAATCAGGTATCAAGGTGTTCATTACAGGTATCAAGGTGTTCATTACAGTCACCCACAATTCATGGTGATGCATTGTCGAGACACGTTCTGTCAGATTGTCTGGTCTTGATTTTGATCTGTGCCTCTTGAACTCTTTTATTTCAAACTTTTGAAATTTACGGATTTTCAGACTCTGGCTTCACTAGTAGACGTACATTTGTGCAGTGATGTGTCACGTCAATACTGTATGCTATTTTTTAGTCATTTTGTTTATTTCAGCAAGTTTGAATACATTTAACATCACTAGATGGCAGTGTGATTAGTCATGTACTATACATCAACCACTTTTTCTGATTGTGCTGCAAGAATGCAATCTCAAGCAAAAAATGGACCAGTATGCTGAGCAGTATCTATTCAATACAGCACATTTTTATTTACCTAGTTGAGAATAAATCAATAGACTGTAAAGAAAACTAATCATAATGCTTCTGGAAGTGATGGATTAAATAAATATCATAAATGAAATAATGATGCAATAGTCATGTTCTTGTAGAGACAGTATTGTCTTTTAAACTAGATAAGCAGAAATAAAAATGCATTACTTTTAGAAAAACAAACTGAGCTCCTCATAGTGCATGCTCTACTAAGAAAATGCTGCTTTTCTCCTGCAATTGCTGTAATAACCTAGCCATCACTCTTGACTTGTTGCTTGTTCTTATCTGACCTACCCCGTAGAACGACGTTCGCACTCTAAATTGAATTGATCTCCATGCCCTGTCAAACTCGAAAATAATCAATTTCATCCGGAATCACTCCACCTCACATCTGAAGGCAGTGCTGCCTGTCAAAGCTGCTTTGTTTCAAATGAATATCGTTCTAGTATATAGTCCACTGACATTTTTGCATTTTAGCGTACCTCAAAAACTACCACTGTCACTGAAGAAAGAAATACAGTGTGTCCAGAAACACAGTGTGTACATAATATTAATAATAATAAATAATAATAGGTTTATTTGTATAGCACTTTTCAATACAGGTAACAAAGTGCTTTATGAGAAAATTTGCTAAAAATTAGAATAGGCCTCACACAGTGGTTTACAATAATCAATATAAAAACATCCAAAAGTCAAAATTAAAAAGATAAAGATAAACATTGGCATCAACAGTGATTTACAACAATCAGTGTATAAAACATAAGCAATTCAATATGGCCCTGACAGCAAAGGCCCTGTCTCCTTTAGTTTTTAGCTTAGACCTAGGAATTGCTAGTTGTGCTCTACCAGAGGATCTGCGTCTTCTTTACGTGGAGTTCAAAATACAAGTTCAGGTCAAAAGCTTGCCATGATTTAAATTCTGTAAGCTGGGGGACAAAGTACAATGACATCAGATTTTGTAAGGTTTCATTGTTGAAAGGGATCTAAAGGCATTTGTGAAAGGTTGCAATGTCAGACACATTTAGACAGACATACATTAGCTAAAGTGAGAAGAAAATGTACCAAAGCTGGATGTTTAAATCATTGTCTGTGTCATGTGTATCCATCACCACTGGTGCAGATATCCTTAGTGCGTCTCTTAGCGAACAAAATTGATCATCCATGCTGACACACAATGGCATTGATATTTTGCTCACAAATATGATCACTGCCAGTGGGATCTGTTGCCTTCTGAAGATGTGTGCGTGAGCACCACTATCACAGGCTGCTGCTTTTTGTAGCTTTACCTTAATCTGATAGTTCACAGCAGAGACAGACAGAAATAATTGGGATAGACAAAAGGGGATGACGTGGCAACAGAGCCACAATGACACTCCAGGAGGCTGCTTATTGCTCACTGAAAAACTGTCTGTGTATGCTTCATGAATATAAATGTGTGAAGCTTTGTTTTGATACAACAATCACATCCACTGATTAATACTTAATGGGTCATCATTGTGTCTGTACAGATTCTGTAGCTTCTCCTGCGTGGCACCATGTCAAGGTGGTATGCAATTCAAACATTTTCAGATTCTCAGACATTTCAAGATGTTTTGAAGCTTTTTTTTAACAATCCTAAATGAACGAGCTCTTCTGCCCTTATTTCCCATGTGACTCATTCCTGACACTAAAGACCAATAAGAAATAAAAAGAAAAGACATATTTATTAAATATATTACCCATTTCTAGGCCGTAAGTGGAGGCTCTACCACCTTGTCCTCTACCCCCTGAGACCAGGCGTTAATAACGCCTGGTCTCAGGGGGTACGTGCACATCCCGGCGATTGGTCCACATTCATCAACCTATGGACTTTTCATTTCCCCATCATTCCCAGGCAGAGGAAATTCAGGAAATTCATTCAGGGTAATTCATAACAACTTTGTTGAAGAGGATGATAAAAAACATTAAAAAAAAGTGCTTGAGAGCAGGAGTCAAACCATCAATCCTTGAATTATGAGTCCTGCACTCTGAGATAACCTGTGACACAGTAAAGTTTTGGAAATTATCCTGAAGAAACGCACCTGCCAACCCCTGCATTCAACTATGGTTTGTTATCTTGAGATCATGAGAAAATGATCCCGCTATCACAAGAAAACAACATTCGTTATCTCCAGATCACAAGAATATTATCCTGTTATCACGGAAAAATGGAGTAAACTAAATATTTGAATCGATGGCCGCTTAGGGCTTCCGTAATTATATTATACACATTGGAAATGAAAGATAAAAATTTATCTTTATCTTTATATGAGAGCCATCAATTACGCCTACTACTCCTGTGAAGCCGGTTATTTGCATGAATTGTGTTCTGTTGGATTACAGAGGGTGTTGTTGGGAAGTCGATGGAACACGTGACAATGAGTGAAGCTGTAAGTGCCATAATTGTTTTCATGACAATTCCACTTATTGATGGCTGTGATGGCCCTAAATCATCAGAATTGCTGCGTTTGTCTTGTGGCAAAGAAACAAAGTGTCATTACCACCTTCAGTTTAGCCGAAAATTCATTACTGCGTAAATTCAGTGGTGAGATGACTTCCGTAACCAACTGGCTGACAAAGATTATGCCTGTGCTGTCTGACCCCTTCTGCGCGTTTTCATATAATTCAGAAACGTTCTTCCTCTCCTGAAAGATTTGTG
This sequence comes from Micropterus dolomieu, assembly GCF_021292245.1. NCBI lineage: Eukaryota > Metazoa > Chordata > Actinopteri > Centrarchiformes > Centrarchidae > Micropterus > Micropterus dolomieu. The sequence continues at coordinate 12,208,945 of NC_060155.1, read as the reverse complement.
CATTTCTCTGTCTCAACAGTGCCATCTCAAGCCCCCATTGGCAACTCCTAACCACTTGAGAGACCTCTCAAGCTGTCTTAAATAACTGGGAGAGTAAGAGTGATTCTTAGCTTAAAGAAATTTGATAACTTGCTTTTATTTTTAAGTTTGAAAGTAAGAGTAAATTTCATGAATTCTCAGCACTTAAGACTAAAATGGCACTTTGAGAAGCTTGATAAACACCAGCCTAGGTCTACTAAGTGCACTCTTTTATTTTAGCATAGAATTCAGTATGCATGAATCAGTCTATATGGTATTGGCACGAGTGCATCTATCAAATAGAATTTTTTAAATATTTATTGTCATTAAAATAAATAGGGTTTCTTGAATGCTATTTTAAGTGTTTGTTGTACTAATACTCTTCTTGGTGCAGATATCCACAAATAAGAAATAAGAATACACAGTGTCATACATGCAATGTACTACTCTTACAGAGAACACACAGAACCACCAATGGTTAAAAGAAGGACATGGGGCTTTTAAGATATTGTTGTTTTATATTTAATATTTGGAAAGAGAAAGGCCCAGTATGTGCCATGTGGGTCATGAACTTGCAGGCTAGAATTTGGGTTAGTGATAGGCTAAAGTCAGGCTTCCGATATGGCAGCTTTGGTTATATTTTATACACAGTGTTAACATGCATTCCTGTGGTTATCGAGATATTTTTGAACATCACTGACAAGTGGTTGACAAACAGTATTGGTTTTTAGACAGATTTGAGATATTTTGTCACTGTTAAATAAAAACTTTCCAGGACCAAGAAAAGGTTGGACAAATGGAACTATAATGAGATTTCACTTTGACTAATGGCATTTCTTATTAAAGGGCTTTTGAGACCTGCCTGAGACATGAGGATGAAACTTGAATCCACGCAAAAAGCATCTCTCTGAAATATCTCTTAAAAGTCATTTAACTGAAACCTTTATCTGTAAAGTAAGTATAATATCTCGATTTTTTAGTTGGAACACCGCCCCGGCCCTGACATTTTGACAACATTAAGCTAGAGAGAGCATCTGCGCTGATGCCCCTTGGATCAGGGTTGTGGATTGCCAGGTTGCGATGACAGATGGGTTGAAACTGTCTGTAGTGTGTGCATTGTGTGTAGATTGGGTTTCATAGACGATCTGGCAACTTGGGTGATGTCAGACAAACATCCTAAATTTGGATCTGTGTATGACGATTATTCATAATAACGTTTGGAGGGCCATGTATATTATGGGAGTTTATTGGGAGAAACCAAAAAATTTGATTGTTGGCAGGTATGCCCGTAACACCACAACATGTTGTTTTTACACTATGGGTTTTTCTCTCATTAAACAAACAACATATAATGTCTTAATCAGCAAGCTTCAGAGGGGCTGGTAGACATATTTTGGACAGAGCCAGGCTGTTTCCCCCTGTTTCCAGTCTCTGTGCTAAGCTAAGCTAACAGTTTGCAAACCGATTTGCAAACACGCCATATCAACTAAATAACTAAATTGATAATATGTACATTTTACATTACAGCTTGTTTCTACTCCCAAGTGGCATTATAAAAAGCCCTACTGACTATTTAATGGTATTGGTGTTTTATGTGCTATTTCTACTTTGTAAGGAAATTATATTGTCATTCTTTCGCATCTGATGGCTACTGTACTGGGTGGTTTACACATTAAAATTTCACTAGCAAACCATAAAATAACTTCATAGAAAATTATGCATTGCTATAGTTTAGGCCACCGTCAGTACTGTACAAATTAGTTAGACCTGGCTACATAACCTGGACCACCTCTAACATTAAAATACAGATTTACAATTCAACAGGCTGAAAGGTATATATATTTATGTTTTTGTAGTCATGTTTAAGGGCAGAATGAGTAGGATTTTCCATCCCAATCACCACTATGACCCACTAGAAATGTGTGGTGGTGTCTGCGTCCGCAGAGACATTGCCCTTTGCCTGCATTTTGTTTTTTGCTGTGTTTTGCTAGGTATCAACCCCTTCCCCTCGCTCTGCCTCTGCCTCTTCTCCCCTGGGGCTTTGCACTGGCTTACACTGTAATTGAAAATCACTAATTTTCCCGCAGGTAATCAGAAGAGTCGTTGCCTTATGTAGGCATGTGTTGCTGCAGGTGGTACACTAGGCTGTGCTCTGGCAACCACGGTCAGGGGGCATGCACTCCGGGTATTGTTAAGCTGGGGTGGAGGGGCCAACTTATACTGCTGTCTTCACAAACTGCAACTCCTCCTCATTCTGCCTTAATGGCAGAGGATAAGACACATGCCTTTGGTGTGAGAGACACGGGTTCAATTCCCCACTGTGTCACATCCACCAATGTGTCCCTGAGCAAGACACTTAACCCCTAGTTGCTCCAGAGGCATGCAATCTCTGACAAATATAGCAATTGTTAGTCGCTTTGGATAAAAGCATCAGCTAAATAAATGAATGTAAGATGCTGTTTTACTTTTCCATTGTAGTGTGGCTTACTAAACTGAACTAATTATTTTCCCACCACTGGAAACGTCATCCCCGCGACTGAAGATGGATGGATAGATGGATGGAAGCGTCATAGAAAAATATCCTATAGATTAAGGGCAGCCACACACACCAAAAAAAACAAAACAATAAACCTTGAAATAACATTAACTTAATTTCTGAGTTGATCACAAATGACTGCAACCAAAGCAAACTGACTGTGATGTTTTTGCTCTTTCCTTAGGCGGGTGCATATTAAAAAGGTTGGATTCCACAGCACCACTAACCACTAACCCTTTTGCCACACTAAAGGGACGAGGCTGTGAGGATTTTTACGCTCCAGGTTCTAAGGCAGTAAACATGATGACGCTCACAGCCGTTTGCTTCACTGCGCAGGCCAACCTCATGGTTAACTATACTGCCCATCCCCCCACACTGTGTTAACTTCCTGTCCTCAGCAGGACGAGCTGGCTGTAAACCACACCAGGTCTATTAATTAATTAATGTACCCTAACAGCAGGGTTGGCTCTCTCGATTGTAGTAGAGCTGTTTTGAGCTGCCTGCAGTGGTGATCGCTGGTGTGTCTTTGGGTTTCTGCAGTGTTGTGGGAGAAGAGCAAGATTTAGAGGAGCAGAGCAGCAACTGTGGATGGGAGGAAGGCGTCAGCACCATAGTAACCATTAATCACCCAGGGCCATTGTGGTCCTGTCCTGTATACGGCGCCAGTGCAGGCAGGCAGACAGAGAGAAAGAAGAAGAGGCAGGGGAAGAGGGAGAGAGGGGGCAGGGTGGCTGCAGGGAGAAAGAGGGGCAGAGAATGTTTGGGGATCAGCCTGTATGTCCACCTCAGCTCCTGCCATGGGGCTGGGGAGCAGTGCTGCTGTCTCAGTGCTTGTCCTCCGTGTTCTCCCAGATCCCGGATCCTGAGGTAAGAGATGAATCACCATGTCCTCCACAGGTTCCTCTTAGGAATATGCTGAGGCTTTCTCTGTGAAGGGTGCAGGTGTTCTGCTTTTTAAAAGGTAGCTTTATGTAACTGATAGTTTTTGTCTGATTGCCAGAGTTGTTGTTTGCCTTACTTGATGAGGAGCATGTTGAAACCTGATACATTATATGGTCTGTCGTCAGCCAGCCAGCCACATGTGTTTTAATGGGTGCAGGATGATGAATATGATGAGTCCTAGCATGGCAAGTTGTTTTTGTGCTTTGGGGATGAAGAGGGTTACATTGCAGAGAATATGACTACAATCTGACTACAAAAAAGCAGCTGAAATCCATTATGTTTTCTAAAAAGCAAGGTGATAAAATAATTCTGCTTCTGAGAAATAGGACATTTGCTTTATTTCTATACAGGACACCGTGTACATGACTGAAAGGACAAAATACCACATTCATTACTGACAAAACATCCCTTTAAATTAGAATGAATCATCAGCTGTGGTACTCTACAATAAATTGCACATTACAATAAATTGCTGGGGGGCAAAATAGATTATGAGTAATCCCATAGATTACATTACATAACAGATAATAGATTGTCATTATTCATATGTATACTGTTTTTTAAATGTAACATCCACGTCCACTGAACTTTGCATTGCAGCAGAAGATTATTATGTTATAGAAAGTCAGAGAAAGCACAAGAAACTTCTAGAAACAGCTTCTATGGTAAATATAAATATAATGTTTATATTGTTTATACTGAAGGCTAGATCAAAAGTCTCTGCAGGTGTCATACAAAGAATGCTTGGGTGACGTTAGTTTTACTTTCATGTGCATGTGATTGATTAATTTTTTCTTCAGGTAAAACACACAATAGAGTAACAACAGAAAACACCAGTAAATATAATCTAAATACTGTAAACATGGCACAAATATGTGAATCTCCTTTACACAGGATATCCTTTTATAAGTAACTACTTAGTAATTGGTCCCAGATAACTAAACCTGTATCCCAGTGCTGATTTTTCTATTTTTAGACGTTAATCTTCCGTTCAATGATATTAATCTTCCTTGATTATTCTCCAAGGATCTTCTTAGAAAAAAACAAAACACTTGAGGAAAAATATCCAATCATAACATTGAACATGTAATGAATCAACTAACCGTCCGTCAAACAAAAATATGTAATTAATGTGGGTATAAAATGATCACCATGAGTTAACTTGAGGTCAGCATGTGTCTGAGAATGTGCTGAAAAGTTTAGGCTTATATCCTTGCCACATGAAATTCCCCTCCAGAGGAAAGGATTTAGCATTACATAATCACTCTTGAGGCAAAACATTTTATTATTTAAGAGCATTGTTAAATATCCCCATCAAGGCTAATCCTTCCGTGGGAATTGCACAAATAAGAGTGCAAACTCATTCAAACCATTTTCTCTGCAGCTTTCTCGTTCAAGTTCACAGCCCCTCTTGTGTCCTCCTCAGCAAACAAACATTACAGAGGCCCTGAAGACAGCTTGTACTGTCACATTTGGCATGTTAGCTTGCTGAAGCCTATCAGGTCTGACAAACAGCCAAAACAGGTTCTTTCTTCTTCTCACAATCTCAGCTTATTCTTAGAACATAGTTCCTTTTTTACCACATAATGGAATTATCAGTCAAGGCAGCAAATGTGATAAGTATCCACTTTCTAATCCATCGCTTGTTGGTTGATGGAATAAAGTATAGAGTTTCCTAGACAACCTTGTATCATCCAATCAACTGATCAATATACAGTAGACAGCGAGAAATCTCACAGTGATTTTGTCAGGGAGCTGATGCTCTGTTGGCTCCGGCAAAGTAGTCATTCAAGCCATTGAATTGCCACAAAGGCACACACAGTTTTTATACGTATTCCCCAATCCCCAGCTCTGGAGAAAGGTGTTTTGAAATGCGAAAAATGTATGTTTAGGACACTATCGACTGAGCTTTGTCCAGCAGAGAATTGAGACACCTAAGACCATTGCGAAAGTTCAAAGAATGCAGGAAAAGTCTGGAAACCAGCCTACTCTAGTTGCATGGTATCATGCTGGTCACGTTTGCAGATCTCAGTCCTCATCGGTGTCAAGAAAGGGGAGATTCCAACGGAGGTGAGACAGAGCCACAAAAACCCACAGGTTATGTTTGTGTTGTTTTCTTGGCAGCCGCATAAGAAATGCTAAAGACCTTTTCTTTTGGGCCTTTTGTTATTCAACATTTTGCTAATGCCTTGAGGAAAAAAACCTGACTTTTCCTTCAAGTCAGTTCAGTTAAATGTCATAAACCTAAAGAATTTGATATCTAATAAAGTAAATGAATCAATACCAATAAAGTATGACATCTTGGATTGACCTTCACAGAGTTCAGAAGTAAAATAAAGGTAGGGCTGTGGACAGATTGCGTTCAAAGGAAACTGAAATTGAGCATTTTGGCCATTTGACACTTGTGTGATAAGAGGGCATTAGGGAATCTGTGCCCTTTAGAGGATGTTATTCTATTATATTTTAGTTAATGTATGACTCTAATATGTATTAAATCATTTTTTGTCAGAAAGATCAGGAGTGGTTAAAAACCTCAAACCAATTGCTGGCACACTACACTGAAGATAAGATCAAGACTAAAGAACAAAGTATCACAGAAAACTGAGCATGATTCTTAAACAATGGAGATTTAGTTACTCTAAGATCTTGTTTACTCCTTGAGCTTTGCTCTCTGTTGTAAACCCTGCTTTTGAAGGTTTCTTTGTGCTGTGCATATACATAAAAAAATATCTATGTTGTCTCTTTTTTCCCCACAGCTTTTACCCACAGATCCCCCAAAGAAGCCAGACCCTGTCACATCAGAGACCGTTGTTTTCTGGGGCCTGCGGTTATGGCAGGTTATCGGTATCTTTGCTGTGTTTGCTTTAGCAGTTGGTCAGTATATCTCATGAAATCACTTTGTTGTCACTTTCACAAACTGTTCCTCAAATAGACAGCTATCTTGAGAAAGAACTGCAGGCCAAAGATGTCTGTGCATTGCAATTATGCATCCACAGTGTGATTAGTGGTAATGACTCAGATATTATGTCAGGAAAGAGAGGGATCACTACAGTGTTTCCAGAAGGGAGTAATCTGAGTAATAGTAGCAACTAGGAAAAATAGACTCTCACTTTGCTTTTCACCCTAATGGTTTTAATGTTGGTTTAAACAAAATGGCAAATGTTGAAACAAAAGATGTTGTCTCTAAATCTGAACCAATTAATTGTGTAGTAAAATCATGTAGGGATAAGGTATACCTGAGACACCTTGTGATTTGTTACAAAATTGTCAACAAAATGATCTTTGGCCTAGTCTTATTTTATTTATGATCTTTGTTCATTGATTTTTTACACACAAATGGACCATAATGTTAAAGCTTTTGAGTGACAGTGTCACGTTATAGCAGTGCAAAAGAAAAAAACCCCAGAAACATAAAATACACAGCAACTATAAGGAAAATACAACACCAACAGTCATTTTTCACATCTTACAGAAAACAAAGCAAGTCTTTGTTTAAAGGATAAGTTCACTCAAATTAAGAAAACAAATATTTTCCCACTAGCCTCCAGTAATATCTAGCCATGCAAATAACTGAGTTTTGTTTGCCCAGGTTTTGACATATACATCTCTGTGTTTTTTGGTTCAACCCCAATTAGAGTGACCATATTTTCAAACCCCCAAACCGGGACCCTGAAGTGTACTACACATTCATGCACACACACGTAGGCACTTATGCACGCACCATCAGTGTTTTCATCAGGATAGGGGACAATTAAAAAATAAAAAACTGACTCTCTTCGGCATGACAGCTAACCGTTACTTTAACATACTGACAGCTTCTGTAAGAAACAGCCACAAGCGGCGCTTGCCTATATCAGCTAGTAACAGCTAGCACATTGATTGATTGACACACATACAGAGAAATCAGTATTGAATTCAGGCACATGGTACATTGTTTAAGTTTTTTTATTGGGTTAGGTCAGGGGTTTTCAAAGTCTGAGACTGCAAGCCTCCCCTCAGACAAAGCTTGGGAAATGGGTACCCCCACCACATCTTAAGTTTACTTGGTAAGTTTCGCTCAATTCCTGGATGCTTATGGGATCATGATTATATTATTAGATCCCATAGACACTCAACATTTGAGCCAAAATAGCCTTATACTGCTGTTTGACACATCTTCTCACTACACCAAATAGTTTTTAAAAAAAATGTCTGTCCAAGGGCATTTATTACTTTCTGAGTCTGATGTGGGTAAAACAGTTCCCAACAACTGTATCTCTGTATTCTCATACATGTAGGCTATTCTATGTGATCTCCTTTTGATAACTAATGCAATAACTAATGAAATACTGTTTCTCTTCCATTCACTGAGCCTCCCCTGAAACAGTTTGAAGCACCCCAATGGAGGCCCGCCTCACACTTTGAAAACTCCTGGGTTAGGTAATAATGAGTAGGACAGAATATAATAAATTACGGTATGTAAGCACTGGAAACAAGTATAATATTGTAATTATTATTTTAATTGTGGTAAAAACTAGTAAAATTTAGTGTTTTATAGATATTTGTCAGGACTTGGGACACGCTGCTTGAAATTTTAGTTTAGCATGTTAGCATTACATTAGTTTGCAGTAAACATAAAGTACAGCTCAGAATAGCAATGTCATTAATTTAGCAGGTTTTGCAAGTAAAAATTTTGACCTGGTAATGATGCTGGATGATCAACCAATTATAAAAATTAATCCAGAGGGGGACATTTATGTCTGTACCAAATTTCATGGCAATCCAAAACCACATGTGTGAATTTCACAGAGGCGCTGGAGGAAGAGTCAAGGGATCACCAAAATTCCCAAATGCCATGGTAGTCCATCCAGTCATTGTAGACTGACCACCTAAGCAACAGACAGACAGACCGACATTCCATCTCTACAGTCATTCTGCTAGTATGGCTAAAAACAGTAACATCTTTTCCATAAACAATTTCTTTGTCACTCTGGATAATCCTCAGACCTTTCTGTTTTCATTGGGATGATTTTTTTTGGTGGAAAGTGGTTCCAATAAATACTGTTGATGTATGTGGATTGTCCAGACTAATGGAAACATTGTTGTTGCTGTAGAATTTTGTAAATGTCAGTTCTTCTGCCGCTGTGAGCATTGCAAAAACTGGCAAAACTGTCTAGCCCAGAGACAGTTTTTGCTCACGATTACCACTAGAAGTAACTTAAAAATTAAATATGTATGTATGTATGTATGTATGTATGTATGTATGTATATATATATATAAGATGTTGCATTTATTGTAATATAAACTCATCATATCCCTGTTTTTCCCCTCTCTCAGTTATCACTCTATGTTGTATATTCAAATGTCGAATCCCAAGAACTAAAAAGGAAATAGAGGCTCGGCACGCGCAAAGACAGGCTGCCAAGAAATACGCCAACACATTAGAGACAGTGCCACCTCTAAATGAGCTGACCGAGATCCCAGGATGTAAGTACCTCTCTTTAATATCTTTTCAATATTAATATGATTATATTAAATTGGTAATAAAAAAATAACAAGCTGAGGTACTTTAAGTCTGATGTCGACTGTGCCGCTGTCCTGAAGTGGCTCTGCTTTTTTTCTCGTGTCACCATTTCTTTTAATGCTCTGCTGCACTGGGCAACTTCAATTGCTCCAATGGGAGCCACCAGCTCCAAATGGGAGATAAATGTTTGAAAACTGTTTGAACCTTCATACACTGAAGTCCTGTGACATGAATAAACTGCACAGAGTACATTATGCACGCTTCGCTCGTGCACCAATCTGTGATTGCTTTATACAAAGAATTCCCAAGAGATCTGAAAAACAGGAGAAATAGTCCAAACAGGGTCGTATAAGACTCTAGTGCCACTTTATGATTGAGGCTAAAGGACAGTTGTATTTCTTGCATAACATAATTTCTAGGGCAGCTGTAATTCCTTAAATCTGTGTCTTTTTTACCTCACAAACCTTACTACACTTGTTTCAATTCTTCTGCTCTGTTTTGTACTAAATTTTCTGTTCTTTTCTCTTCCTCCATTTATCTTCCCTTCTCTTCCTTCCTGCTTTTCTTCCAGCTACCCCAGAAGTGTCTGCAGTACAGACAGTGTCTGAGCAGGTCCAAACTCAAAGTGCTAACAACAGCCAGCTCTCAGTAGTTAGGCTGAGCGAGGAGCACCACAGCTCCCTCACTTTGTCAGAGACGGGGTGATTTTTTCTTCCTTTTCTTATGCTCTTATCTTCTTTCAGACACTCCTGTTGGCTAAGCGACTTTATAAAACATAGTTTATACATTGGCAGACACTCGAAAAGACCTACTCATGCTTCTAATGCCCATCCTGCAGTCAGTCCATCTGGTCTTCCATAAATGCTACTGCTGCGAGTGGAATTTTGGAGAAATTCAAACAAATAAAAATGCATAGCCAGAAAAGAACAATTTGAATTTTCCAAATTTTGCTTGGAAGTGGAGTTGTAGTGCAGCAACTGGGTACAGCAGAAACTTTTACTGTGGCTGTGAAATACAAACTGTGCTGGATTTTGCAAATACGATTTCTTTAGGGCAGCTGGACTTTTGTAGTTTATACTTTTGTATTTTGTGAGGCTCTCTTCTTTCTTCAGGCCTAGGTGTTTTAATACAGCTGTACATATTTTGCTTCATGCATATTTGCATGAAAACGTCACAAGCATATGACTATGATAACTTTGAGGAAATTATGAGGCAGAAAATTGCTATTACTACAAGCATTGGAAATGGTAATACATGCAAAATGCCTGTTTGTTCTCTGTGTTTGTCTGTTTCCCTACCTGTCTGTTGGCTTTCCTGATACTTGCCTTGAATAAAGCAAAACATTCCCTCCTGCCAGTATAAATTAAATATGATCATTGATGTCAACAACAATGGTCTCATTAGTGATTACATGTTCCTGTTTTTACACATCTCTTTCTCTTAGGAATTTGGTGTGTTGCCATGTGTGTTTAGCTGCTTTGCTGTGCCTTTTTCAGGTTAAGAAATGTGACAAATAGGGACTGACATCTGTCTCGTTCTGTTCTTCTTGATGATATAGTATGCATTTATGTTCACAAATCCATTAATTGCTCATTGTGTAATTAATTATGGGAGAAAAAACATGGATCTGTCAATACATTTTTCTTGACTGTATGAAATAAGATCACATTGAAAACCTACTGTGGCAAGAGCATCCAAATCTCTTCATGTCTAGTGTCATCACAGAGAGTTGATATAATATGCACTGAAGTAAATCCTCCTCTGTGACTATATAACTAATCAACTGTGTGGCTGGGAGAGGGGCTGAAGGGGAGGTACACTGACTGCGGCCATTATAAAGAGTCACGATTAACACATATTCAGCTGCTCTCAACCATAAACTCCAAACAAACCATACTGTAATGCTTGCTTCTGGATTAACTAAAGAGGAGGGCAAAATAATTGTACAAGCAAATATGCAAATTGCTGCTTTGCTGCAGTAATTCTGACATACTTAGGGGACACTGAGATGATATTTGCAAGCGTATCAGACAAACCAAATGACCACATACAGAGAGTACAGAGGGAATGTAGTGTGGTTGAATGTTAAGCAAAAAAATCGTAATACAAAATGAAATTCATAATCAAGCCTTTTGTGAGTTTCTTTTTTATATAACGGCTTGATTATGCAAAACAACAGTACACTTGCAAAATGTTTCCCAGAGCAGTCAGTAAAAACAACGAATATAACTTAGCAGTTAATTAACTCTCCCAAATGAGGAGCAAGAAATGCCCACTCTTATCTTTTGGATGTGCTCGTGAATAACAGAAGCTTATCAAATCTGTTTATGCGTGTGTAGAAAAATATCCTCTGGTGCATTCAGCGATTTAAAAAAAAAAAAAAAAAAGGATGTGTTGTGTAAAAGTAAAAGCTTAGGGAAAAGTTAAGATGTTGTGACAATGAAAGTGAGCTTATACCAACACGTCCTCATACCTAAACGACAAAATAGGTTGATTGTCAAATGTCCCAAAAGGTCATTTAAGATGACACATATGACAAAAACAACAAATATGTCCAAGTACAACAACATATATGAACATTCCCTACAAATGACTTGTATGATCATTGGCAAATACCAGTCCAGAGACAAGCTTACAGAACCCTCCATACATTATGCACATCATGTGACCAAAGACCTAACATGCGGTAAACGTTGTGAAATGGTGGTAGTTTGGTTGGTTTTGGGCAACAAAACTACTTGGTTAGGTTTAAGAAAAGATTGTGGGTTAGGTTAAAATAAGTACATTAAATAAGTCACCTACAAAACAATATTTAACTTCATACATTTCTACTGCGACTTTACTCGATCGTGAGTCTCCTGAGTCCTTTGCTTACTTGACACATGCATCCACCCCCTTACATGGACTTTCTCGTTTTTTATACGTTACCTGACTGCTTCTGCCACTAGAGGTCGTGGCCTAACGAGACCGTAAATATGGGTCGCAATCGGTCCTAATAAGCTAACCTAAATCTAAATGGCTGTTTTTCTGATGGGCCGCTTATACTTATATCAATCAATCAATCAATCATTTATTTATATAGCACTTTACAGCAACCAACAAAGTGCTTTACATCAACCGAGACTACTAACCTAGGTCTGTTTCATGTGATAGAAGTGACAAGATTCTCCATTAAGAATTTCTCTGCACCTCCATTTACACATACTTACCAGGCTGTTAAAAGCATCTGGTACTAAATACGAGAAAATAAATCAGTGAGCCTTTCCAGTTTCACAGTCAATATAAGTTATAAACACACACACAGGAATGAACAAAGCCTTAGTCTCTCTATTGTCCCTCTCTCTCCGCCTCCTTCACAAGCACTCACACAAACATTGAAAAAAAGACACTGAAAAGACAGAAATTATTAAATTAACTCCTATTTGCCATCTTCACTTATTTGTCATCAGCTCTCAACAGAGCAGCTGCTTCTACAGTACGAAGTGCATAGTATGCAAGTAGCTGAAGATGAATACTTTTTCGGTGTCACCAAACAGTTGCAGCTCTTGTTGTAACAACATAAACACATTTCACACACATCTGTCTCCCAGAGCTCTCAATGGGCAGCGGGAAAAAGGTCATTTGAGGTTCACAGCACGCCGACTGATGAGTGACGGACTTGTGAAAAGGAATTTGGCCCTGTTACAAGTCACACTCCCTGCATGAAAAATGCAAACTTATTTGAATTGAACTGGCATTATTTTATGTATCAGTAAGACAGCGGAAACATCACTTCTGGGATTACATTTACAATTTTGACATTTATATTGCCCCAGTCAGACTGTACCAGTTGTATCTGAGCAGGACTTCTGACATTTGGTGATGGTGTGAGGGTCAAGGCTTTTTGTAGAAGGCAATGTTAACCTTTAATTATTCCATTATCATACACAGTATATAAACAACATGATACATGGGCAAATAGGCACCAGCAGTCTCAGTTTGACCAGATTTGGAACACATCTGGGTTTAAATGTTTGACATTTAATAACAGCTCATTTAGCCATCACTGACCCAGACTTTAACCCACTGATGCATCATCTCTCCCAAGTTTTGTCAAAATCAGACTGTAGAAACAAGAAGAAAAAGAGGCAAAAGAAAAGAGCTTATGAGTGGAGGAGAAATCCAGGCAAGACAGTTTCAGAATTTAGTCAAAACACAAAGAAATCTATTCACAGACATTGTGATGGTTGGTTGATTATTTTAAGTCAGCTGGATTCATCCAAAACAGTAAAACACAGAACCAAAATATTTTCAGGTTTCCTCTGACCCCTTCCGGCAACTTTTGGCATTTGGTGTGTGTTTGTTTCTTGGCCTTCGTTTGTGTATCCAGTGTCTCTGCAGCATTTGTAGAGCACAGGGAAAATGTTTGCTTTCCTCTTGGGAAAACATGCAAAAAAAAAAAAGAGAGGGAAAAAGACAAAGAGCAATGAAGCTCTGTATGGCCCCAATCGGAGTCTTTCTTTTGAATAATTTTCACAGCTTTTACACAATAGTTGCTGAAGTATAAAATCACATCAATGTTTCGTTTTGATCTATATTACAGCCAGGTGTAATTTGCAAAATACAAAATAAATGAGGCCTAATTACATGTATAAAAGGATACCACTCTCATACATGTGGTTTGTTGAACATGTAGCTACAGCAGGCAGACAGTTAGCTTAGCTTAAAGACTGGAAACAACAGCTAGCCTTGCTCAGTCAGGAGGCAACAAAATTCACCTACCAGCATCTAAAAGCTCTCTAATTAACATGTTGTGGCTTGTACAAAAACCAAAGTGGAAAAACATCAACTTGCTGTTTTACAGGGGGTATGTGCTGCACTTTATCATGGCTGCGAGCAATAACTTCCTGAAGTCATGTCCGGAATTAAAAAAATTAGATGTAACATGAGCTTTAGAGGTGCTGGTTTTGTTACTGTTGGACAGAGCAAAGTTAGGTGTCTTCCTGTTTCCAGTCTTCATGCTAAGCTAACCTGCCGCTAGCGTTAGCTCTGAAGTTACCGTGCAGACATCAGAGTGATAACGATCTTCTCATCTAATGCTCAACAAAAGTGAGTAAATGTTTTTTCTGAAAATTTCAAACTATTCCTTTAACTGCATACAAGTTATTCCATTTTAAATATTCATGAAATTCTATTTGCTTTTTACATGTACCTTTCCCCAACCTTAACCCAGTAACTAACAAGATATTCACCCTCACTACCTCTGTTAGCCATGTACATCCTCAGGGTGTCACCTCCTGAATAATTATGAGAAAAACAGTGTCTCTGTAAACGCACACAAAGCTGACTACTTTTTGCTCTTCACTTCTCATACAGAAAGCACTTGACAGATGTGCCTTCATTACATGCAACCTACTTAGCCTGGCATTCTGTTAGATTAAATTCTCCCTTCCAATTAATGTCACAGGCAGTAGCGTAAGGTAATAACAACGGGCCCCAGTGCAGGCTGTTAAGATGGGCCCTTGGGCTACGCGGTTACGAAGCACACGTGCACGCACACACACACACACACACACAGTGTTCGTGTCTAGAGGGGAACCCTATATTGGCAAATTTGTGTGCCTTCCTCGTTGTGGTTTAACAACTGAAAAGATTAGATGCAGCAAATACCTAACCTACTTAATTTAAAGCTCCTTAAATCGATTTCTTTCCATATTAACATATTAAATTCAACAGTTCACTTTGTGTGTGTCTCTCTCCACCCACGCTGCCTGGACGCAGCAGTCTAAAGTACCGTCATGTGATGGATTTTAGAGTCGGACTGTGTCACCTAGACTTTTGTATTTGCAAATTACAGAAGTCAAAGAGAAAGTTATAAGGAGCATGACCAGTTATGTAATTGTCAAAATCCTGTAATGTCACTACAAACAGCTAAGTGCAGGTGAGGTGTCCACTGTGCTGAGATGACTTTTTCGGGCAATTTCAGTACAATAACCTCCTGAATCATGGCAACCACATTCCTCTTTGACAGAGAAGCAAGAGATTATGATAAATAAGAAAGAAAGGTGGCCTACTCGTAATAAACACCATGTCCTGAAAACAGGCCAGCTAAGGCGCACACATAGTTTAATACCCACAAGCACATCCACACAAACAGGTGCTCAGTGGCGACCTGTCCCCCGAAATGATAACCACCTTTTAAACAGGGGCACTACAGCCACACCAATTCCACTGAAAAAGCACTTGTAAAGTTACCTTACCTATTTGAATGGCCTATTTGAATGAATCCGATGAGGTTGCATTGAGCGAAATCTTTGACAAAATCCAAAACATTATTTGGGAGCTTTGCGCCCCTCTCCTTCTGTTCTTTTCTCTCCTGTCTCTTTTTAAAACTACTTTTATGTTTAAATAGCATGACTGCTAGCTTGCACGTGTGCTCTGCTAGTACTTGTCAGAGTTTGCGTTTCACCAGATGTCTGGAGTCTTGTCACATGATCAAATAGAAACTTAAGATTGGGCAGCCATACACATATTACCCAGCAATCCTCACTGCATATGGAGCTAGTCTGCACTGTCTATACCTACGCCCCTGGTTACAGGCAGGCCAGTGATGATACCTAATGCTGCTAGGAAGCCTTTAACCTTTTTTTTTCTTGGTTTCCTGCAGCTGCTAAAGCAGAAGAAAAGGAGGAAGTGACAACAGTCTCAGGGAAAGTGGATGCCGATAAAAAAGAAAAGAAGACCAAGGAGGGCAAGAAAGAGGGTAAGGGTGCCAAAGAAGGGAAAGGAGATGAAAAGGATGCATCAACAAAGAAGAAGGGTGAAAGGGAAGCAACCAAGAAAGAAGCTGGTGAGGGGAAAGGGAAGAAATCTGGAGAGAAGGGAGACAGAGGGGAAAAAGGAGGCAAAGGAGGGGCTAAAGGAGGATCCAAGAAAGCTCAAAAGTGAACTCTGCCTTTCATGGACAAACACAGAAAAAGATCATTTCATATTTTTCACTGCAAGCATTTTGTGTGCTTTTGTTTTCTAAAATGAAATTTGTATTATAGTATATTTAAAATAAACAAAAGGTTTATATATAAGAAAATGCATCATTTGTCTACTTCAAAATCATGAAAGTTGCAAGAATATCAGAGTACAGTAAAATTATAATCATTTATTGTCTAATTCACAATTCACTGATGAACATTAGATACCAGAAAACATCTTCCTATTTTATTCCAAGTTTACACTGATATTTACAACATGCCTACAGTACATCACTATAGAATGATAAGAAGGTGAGATGTGTGCAAACACTGCCCACATACTGCATCTAAAGAATGAAGACCAATGTCAACTCCACTGAGTACATTTCGGTACAAGATAAATAAAAGACAATGAAAGACATTTTATACTTCCATGAGAGGTATTTGAAAACAGTGAAATACAACAGCTCGATGATTATTGGCCTTATTGTACACTTGATTCCAAAACACAATCATTTTACAAGATACAATCAGAATGAAATACTGTATTATAGGGTATTAAAGTGCTCAAATATAATTTTCCAAGTGTTTAAAAAAATATTTTCATGGTCTGATACCAGCCGCCTTTTAAATGAAAAACTGTCTTAGTAACAAGTGGAAAGCCAAGTTGAATTTGAAGCACAACCACCTCATCAACAGCATTTTTAAATGTACATACTACAACTGTACTCCTTAAAGGGATACAAATTCATACATTTACAGAGAATGGTGAGAAATGCAATAAATACCAGCTAAAAGAAGTCAGTTAAATTTGAACAATTATTAAGTGAGATACTGTATTATCAAGTGACAAAGGTTTCCCCCAACCTCAGTCTTTTCCTTCTATCATCACTGTGGCTTGCAACGTAATTAGTGTTGTAGTCAATCCACACAACCTCAAGACGCAATCACGACCGATCCCCATGGAAATGTTGAGTCCAATTTGAGTCCATTCTGAGCCAAAATGCACTTCTCAGAATTCCACTGCTAATTGTTCAAAATGCACAAGTGTCTGAATGGATGTCTGAAATTAATGTGGACATTTCTAAAATAACTGCAAGGTTGGAGTCATTCTGTATTTTTCTTACTGCTAAGAAATGCCATGAAAAGATCAAACCCGTCAACGTGTAACTCCATCTTTCAGTGCTTCCCTATCATGTCTTTGGCTCTTATCCAAAAACCCATTTTAATTCCAAATCTTTAAAAATGGGTTACATACTTAATTGTTTTAAAAAGGTTACATGATTTCCAAAAACAGCAGGGCACTGTAGCTATTAGCAAACATGTGTTAATGGTGAATTTGTTGGCGACTTTTTTTAGCTTATTACATTTGGTGTTTACGCACCCAGGACGGTGTTTGTATATAGACTCAAAATAAACTACAGCGCTCACCTTCATTGTAATAAAGGAAAATGTCACCCAGTGCAAAAGTGTACCTTCATGTTGTGCTTTTCAAAGCTTTGGACAACAATATGGCACAGAGGAATACGCTATTTCAGACAATACCTAAAATTTACTTAATTGGTTTTGTTTTTTTCATGGGATTTGTTGACAATAAGAAACATGCATAATGGGAAACCAGTGAAAACGGTTTGCAAAGTTGTCTGATTTATTTATATTAATCTAAAGCAAGTATGGACTAAATTTAGTGTCATCTACTCCTTTCGATGCAGAATAAATTTGCTGAATGGACTTGTTGGCAGACTTTCAAAACTGAGCCAAAGCACACGCCTTAATGCATGTAGCATCAGGGGGAGCAAAACTGGGAATCAGTGAATTGGGAGCATAATCCAGTCAGTGTGAAGTCACCAAAAAGATAAATACAAGAATAAACACAATAACAAGAGGGACAGGTGAGCTTGCCATCGAACGGTGGTCAATATTGTATGATCAAAATAAAAAATGTGAGACTGTGTTTAAAAGCAAATATTAGCATTGGCCACATATTAGCTGAAATTATTGTGAGGTAAAAATCCATTTTGCTGAATATGATCTAAATCAAGCAGACATTTTAGTCCAAACCAAATAGCGACTTTAGCATTTGAGACGAAGCTGAGACTAAGTCAAGTGGAGGATTAAGAGCAACAAAACTGCCACTAATATTTATGGTCTCTGCTTATTGTTACTAAGCTACTGAGTGTTGTGAATGGTTTTCTCATTTGCCTCACTGCTGTTTACATGAAACTGAGTCTCTATAAAGAAACGTCAATCCATGTGTGTGCTCTGTTTCAACATTTTTGTCTTGACATTTTTCCCAACAACCAGCAGCAAATACTTTTTTGGAGAGTGAGTTTTACTGCAACTTTAAGACTTTTTGGTCACTGTAAACCAGATGGTGGATGAAAATCCAAAGAAATGCTGCAAAATAACCTTTTCTCTGGCAACATATCATCAACCTTTTCTCTTTGGTATAATAATGTAATAATGACCCAACCTGCAAACCACGCAAGTTAAGTGCTGTAAATTACAAGTTACAGAGTTTAAAATTTTTTGTGGAATGCTTCATTAAATGCTAGTTTGAATGCCCTCTGTCGCCTGTAAATATATTCACCGGTTTTCTTTTGGACTATATACATAATCAAATATTGCAAACATTACGTAAACACACACGTGGAAAAAAAAATACATTGAAACATAGCTTTATAACATACGCATGAACACTATTAGCTCACAATTAGAATGTATTTCTGTTCTTTGTAAACATTGTGACTTGTATATATACATCAAAAAGCAGCATACCACCAGACTGTCTGTAAAGATTACTGTGTTATACATTTTTGAGTTGAACTTCATAACCACCACAAATGTCACCCTTGGAATTCCAGCAGAATTTGAGATTTTCTTGGATTCCTCGTTTAATTAACATTCCACTGGAAAATATAACCATTTCCTGCACCCTGTGTTTTTAAAGGGTCTCTTCCTTTGAAAACTGTGTGAGAACATATGATACGTTTTTTTTTGTCAGATTTCAATAAAGTTCTTCTTTGCCTCAACTAACACTGAACCCGAGGAGAGAGACAGAGTCTTCACAGAAATATTCTTACTTTGGCATCATGTTGCGTATGTATGTGTATGTGTGTGTGTGAGAGTGTGTGAGAAACAATCATTTGAACTCTTCATAATCTGTTGTAATTAGAGAGATGAATACTGGGCATTTCTAATCAACAAAAACTGTACATTTTGAAAAAGAATATTTAACACAGCCTTATATAACAAAGCAATACCCTCAGAGAAATGCTCACCATGCTAAAACACCACTTAAAAAAGTATAAAATTAGGTGTGCAACAACAGAGGGCTTCAATTACCTGAGTACCTTCCCTTTTACACTGAAGTGGATTTAAGTCAATGCAGAACAGATGAGATACCATGCCAGAAAGCATGATCAGATGCCTCAAAATAGTAGCATTAATAATTATTTAATCCGAGCCAACGCATTGTCTACTTAACGCTGGCTTAATCCGAATACTTTCTGTTAAAATTGCCCACACGTGTGATTAAGGCTGTTCCTGGTAACTACTATAACTAACCCCGATTCGATGAATGCACAAAAGCAAACAGAAAACATGATAACAGTTATGGCAGTGAAAAAGAAATACGAAACGGCAGTCTGTTTTCATGCTTTTACACATTCACTGTGGCAGGTGGGAGTAGAGCTGCCACAACAACGAGGGTCATCGTTCCTTAAAAAAGGGCTGGCCAGCTCACAAAAGTGATACACCCTTTTTGCCTTAGAAACTCATCAGTCGGCAATGTTCTGGCTCGATTCACAGGAGATAAAACTGGCAGTGTTGAAGTATGCAGCCATCCCCTCCAGACCACCCTGAGACTGTTTCATGATTTGATTTTTCCTCCCGTTTTCATCTCTATACACAGCAGTCCTGGAGGTCACATAACCGTCTCCCTCTCCTCCTCCACCACAGGTGAGGGTTTCTCGTCCTCGCAGGGCCGCGTGTGAGTTGAATTCTCCTCGTCAGGAATGTGAAGCTCCTGTCCTGATGAAGGTATAGAGTTCTCTGAGACAGAGCCATTCTTCACGTACCCGGGGAGGTTCCGGTGCCCGTTCACAGGCACCGGCCCCAGCCTCGTGGTGAGGTGGAGGGCCAGCGGTCCTCTGGCAGTGACGTTGGTAACACTGGTGTGTGATACCATAGGTCCATAGCTGTAGGTGTTACTGCCGCTCCGAGCTTTTCTTTTGAAGTCTAGGGCCAGAGTCCTCCTGCTCCAAGACTTTTTGATCTCAGCTTGCACCTTAGAAGAGAAGAAGTAATTTAGCTATATAAGAGCTTAAATGTCATGCAGGAGTTTTGGAGTGAAATGCAAAACGTTCTGAGTTCTTACCTCCCCATTGCAAAAGCAGTATATTATTGCCACTAAGAATCCCTGGAAAAGAATAGAGGGTTATTTTACTTGCATCATCCATGAATTTCCAGTGCAGCTATTATCTTTAGTGTGCACTTAACATGACATTTTAGCTGTATAATTTGATATTTAGTATGATATTTAAATCATCAGCCACCCCATGTCTTCCTCTTTATCTTAATTAAGATCTAACCACCAGACATCGCAACAATAAGCATCTAATAGACATGAGTTAACTGATCCCTTCCAGTGTTTTCCTGAGACTTTGGCTGTGTTTTTCAGTGATTAAGACACGTTAACCCTAAGTACTCAGGTCAATCTGATTTGTTCAACTGGAAATTAAAATTGTTATTTATTGGGACCCTCACAGTTAGAATAGCATTTCTGGCATATCTACCACAACAGCTTTACCTGGAAGGAGTTGAACAGCATTTCATAGTGCATCTGGATCAGCCAGGGAACTTCAGACACCTCTGTGTATGGCATGGCATTAAATATGATGTAGTGGACACCAAAGAGTGGCATCAGCACCAATGTGGACTTCAACAGTTTCCTGTAAAAGTTACCAGAACAGTAACATTTACACAGTAGTATGTCAAATTCTGCACATACTGCACATTAGTGAAGGATTAAGTCATTTATCAAGCAAAAATGCTAAATACTCTCCAAATAGTTTCCGGGTTCTCAAATGTGAGGATTGGCTGCTTTTCTCTGAGTGGAATATCTGAGAGTATTGGACTGTTATTTTGACAAAACAAGCAATTTGAAGACATCACCTTGGAAATTGTGCTAGGCATTTTTACACTAACATTTTTTTAGACCAAACAATCTTTAAAAAAATAAAAAGTCTAACTGATTGTTTTAGTAATGATAATAATCATTAATCGCAGCCTTATTTGGTTGTTACATACCATTTGTAATCCCCACTTTCTCTCGATGCAAATGCAATCAGAGTAAATACATTCATGGTATTGTCACGCTGGCAGTGATGAATGAATCATGAGGAGCAGTTCAGAAATAATAATTTTGCACTGTGCTAGTATTCAGTACCTGTACTGTTGTCGTGTGTCACACCTTCCAGCATTCGTTTCTCGTAGTTTAGTTGCCAAGACTCTGATGATGTTCAGAAATAACATAAAATTGACCTGAAGAGAATATAGAAACATAATGGTATAGCTGAGTGTTACTGCAAAAATAATCAGTTGTCTTATCCAACAGCTGTAATGCCACAGGTGCAGTGAAATACTGTTATTTCCTACACAGCAGGGGAAAGTTGCAAGCAGAGAGCATGCACTCACCACTACAGCCGCCAGGATAGGCACTTGATAGATCCATTTCAAATTGCCTGCACTTAAGTCCCAACACCTGCAGGAGATAAACAACAAAACAGGGATCAGCCAGAGATAAGTAAGGATCAAGCTCTCTCTGTGTTCAACTGTGGTGTTTCCAATGATCTCTGTCATCATTTCACTAAATGATCAGATTTAGAAAATACATTTACTCGACCTCCCCTGGCTCTTAATGTATGATCTGTCACAAGTATCATTTGGTACCATTCATAAATTAATTAAATGTAATATTTTCAGCCTTAATTCCTGCTGAATTGATACAGTACTTCATTGAAAGCCCCTTTGTGTCAAGGTACTGAAATAATAAAATCCATGCCTTTTTTTAGTTGGTACCAAGACAGTTCTCTCAGCTTAAACTGTCACATGCCATTAACTAGGACTGTAGCTACCAATGTGGACACTGAGGTCATCTAGTCTTTGTTTTTGTTATTTAATATATTTGTGTGCCCTTTAGGGACAAGATTCATAGATCTGGGTACAAAAAGCATTGAGAGGCAGTTGATATTAACTAATGGCATTTACCGTAGATAGATTAAATTTTCAACCAAATGCATGCATGAATCTACATGCCTGAGCTATGGTTATCATCGTGCTTGGTTTGTTTTTCTGCCTATGAAGGCTTGGATGGGCAGTATAAATCTTCTGCTACTCTCTTGCTGACTGAGAAATGAAATATGTGGTTTAGTTCCACTAGACAGCAGCTGGGTACCAGCTTAGCCGAAAGCTTTCAGCTCCAGCGTCCTTAATGTTCGACCATCGTACAGGACAAATGTGGAGACTACAGATAGTACCAGTAAGGGAAGGTTTAGGGCCCCTCTTGAGGCACTTTTCCCCCTGACAGGTGTGCACATTCAGAAATGGAAGGTGTCTTTTTAGCTTACAAACTTGTTCTCAATCTTTACTACAGAAAGTCATGGCATGTTTGGCGAGCATGAATTGTGAAGAACGCTGATATCTGTAGGCTTGTTGTTACAACTTAAGGCATTGAAACGTAAATTTGTGTGAACTGCTGCTATGTATACACTATGCATATACTGTTGAAAGACACTTGCCACATCAGATCAGCAAAACAAAATTACAAAATTGACTTTACCCTTGAAAATCTATCCAACTGCCTTCTTTGCTACAAGGACCTCATGACTTTTTTATTTCTGTATTAAAGCTAACAAGAATAATGTAAATATTATTTATGCAGATCACGTACTCTGTGTCTGCAAATGTGGCTCTCACAGTTGCCCAAACTGTCACAAACATAGCTGGTACTCCTGAAAAAGAAAAGAAAAAATATTAAAACTGTTGTGATAAAATGGCCATCACTATGCGAAAAGATTCTAAATTATTCTATACAAAGTCCATAATATGTTCATATGGGTAGAACCTGGGTAGCACAGCATCCACATTGTATGCGCTGTGCTTATGTGACTTATACGCACAGTGTGTACAATGCAGGAACTGTAAAGCCCATATTCATTTACACTGACATGAGTCATTTTCCATTGTCCTCACCAACGTATCAATACAATATCAGCAATGCATTTGACAGCGCCACTCATTTTTCCCCTAAAAGTTTTTGTATACTAAATACCATCAAAATTAAATACCTTTCATATGATTTAATTTGCATGGTATTACATCTACTAATCATATAGTAATCAAATGCATGCAAGTAGAATGGAAATGAAGCAGAACTCACCCCATCCAATCAAAGTAAATCCCCACAGATACTTTCTGTCTGAGAAGAAGGTCATAAAGATGAGGCTGTGGAGATACAGACCCTCCACAAGGATCCAGTAGTAATTGGTCGCCAGAAAGTACATGAACAAGGTCACAACCACCTTGCAGCCAATCTATACAAAAATATCAGACATGAAGAACATATTTAATCAATTCCCACATTGACAAAAACTCACAATTTTCAAATATTTGCTAAAAAATATATTGTATCTTCTTCATCTCTCTTTTCTTCCCTTTAAAACAGCATACATTTACACTGCAGTAACACAAATTTAAATAGCTGAGAGCGAACAACAACGTTTTAAAGTGGAGTATAATATTCAGTAATCTGTACTGGAATATTCCTCTGCAGATTACTGAATGCATACTCCCTGATGTAACCTGAAATAAAATCCAGTCCATTCACTCAGACAGCTGCAGCTGATTCAAAATCCTGCTGCTAGACCAAGAAAGTGGGTCACGTCAGGTCCAGGTTTCAGATCTTTGCACTGGCTTCATGAGTGTCAACGAATTTTTTTGAAAATGCTACTGATTTAAAAGGCACTGGATGGTTTAGGGACAAAATACATCTTTGACATGCTGCTACATGATGAACCCTCTTCATGGTAATCTGGGACAAGTTTGCTTAATATTCCCAGCGTCAAGACTTAGCAGCAATTTGAGCTCTCCTTCAACTTATTTCTTTTAAAATAAGCCTTAAAACTTTTCTGTTTGCCACTGCCTTTTACTAAATGAAATTTGTCACCATTCATTCATCATCCTGTGTTTCTTTTAAATCTTGTCTTAATGCCTTTTATGTGCTATAATGCATTTTGCATTGCCTTGATGTTAAAAGGTGTTGCCTTGCCCTACTAAAGGTCAGTAATGCTTTTTAATTAATTTTAAAAGAATGTGAACAGTCTGCAAAACCCCAGATAAGGTTAAATGCCAAAGTTTCTGAGGGTGGCTGTCGTCCACCACTTTGGTCCACACTGAAATATCTCAACAGCTATTTGATGGATTGCCATAAATGTTGTTCAGACATACATGGCCACCTCCGCTGACTTTTTCACAACATGAACAGCATGTGAAACATTTTCATTTATACAGTGAAATAGCTTCACATCTACTAGATGGATTGACACACGTTTTGCAGAAATTTATGGTCCCCAGAAGATGAACCTTATTGATTTTGGTGATCCCCTTACTTTTCATCTATTGGCACCAGCAGGCTGACATTTTTAGTTTAAATAGTCTAAACAGCTATTGAATGTACTGCATTTGCTACAGATGTTCAAGGTCCAAGGAGGACACATTTGAATTACTTTGTCGATCCTCAGATTTTTCCTCTAGCTCCATCATCAGGTAAAAATTAAATTTTGCCCAATTCATTACAAAATAATAAGGGAATGTTACCATGCTAACAGTCTAAACTAATAGAGTAAATATGGCGGGTGTGATACGATAATAAGAGTGATTAAAATAAATTCTTAGTGATTTTACTCGATATCGTGAGAGCTTATTGATGACAGACTAGATGACGTTGCTTATTCAGCTTCCAAAAATGTGTTCTCCTTCTATTTTCTGCTGCTCTGCTCTCCTCTCCAACAACAATAATAAACCATGACTTGTCAAATAATCAAGATTAATGTTCCATTAACTAGACCAGATTTGTCAAATACGCCACTAATGTTTGAGGAAATTAATAAGTGAACCACCACCGTTGATTTTGAGTTTCCTCGATAGCTTCAGTGATGTTGATAGGTTTTCAATTTATTGAGTCCCCGTGACCCACAGGTGGTCATTTGAGTGGGTCCCAGGGAAATTAAGTGGGTTCCCATTAAAATGTATTTTCTGACAAATTGAAAGGGTGTTTAGGAATGGGTATCATTAGGATTTTATTGACACCACTGCTCTTATCAGTTCAGGTTCTTTATCAATACTCGTAATGGTTCTTTTTCATTACTAAAAGTGCTTTAAAAAATCTATTATTTTAAAAAAGAATACATTCAGAACAGGATTACAACTGAATAATTTAAATATAACTAAATGTTGTTTCAAGAGCAGCAACAGTAATGTGTATTGGAGCTAATCCTAGCTGACACTGGGTGAAAGGCAGGGCACACCCTGGGCAGGTTGCCAGTCCATCTCAGGGCACACAGACCCTGTTGTAATATGACAAACAAATTTACCTTCAAGGACAATAAATTATATTCGTTTCATGAACACGTTTTAGAAACAGCATATATACCTATACATGATTTCCCTCTATAAAAAAACACTGAATATATTTTCGAAATCTGAGCAGGAAAGCAGTCGCTCCCTGACTTTCAATTTCAGAAAGGCATTCCCATGCGTCCCCCCAATTTCCAAAACTTGTACTGACTTGCATGCCTTGATGTAAGCCATATTGATTTGAAATATCTTTACTGACTTGTATGATGTACATATGTTGTGTAGATCTGATTGTGGAAAAAAAAAAGATTGTTTTCGATTAAAATACAAAATTACTTGTTCTTTGCTTGTTCTCCTTTTTAATTTAAGTCATGTAAAAAGTCTGTTAAATTGAAACTTTTTATAATTAGTAGTAATAGTAGTGTAACTTTTTATTTTAAACTAATTTATGCAAGTAACCAGGTCAGGGAAGCGTTTTGGAAAAGTGGTTGTGAATTAAAAAGATGGGAGATGCTTACATTCCTAGCGGGAGGCCGATATGGTGTTGACCCTGAACTAGTAAGACTTTCTCTTTGTACTCATTACCAGTCTTGTAATTGCCATTTCTATCTTTTCTCATCAGTTTGTATTCTAACAAGCATTGATGGGTTACAGCAGGGGATTTGACATGGCGCAGCTTTTTAATTGGAGTTTTATGCCTTTAACAGAGACAAAGACCATACCGACATGGGGCCAACCCAGAAATGGTAAAGACCCACCGTGCTGCCTACTCAGAGCGGTTAAGTCAGACTGTATTTAATCCTATCGGTATAAAAAGTCACACAGTGGCAGACTGCAAGCTGAAATGGTTAAGGTTCAAAAACTAAAACAAGGGAAATACAAATATTATCATTATTGTTAATTATAGTCAAAAGCCAACATTTATTGTTGTTTTAAAAAGGGCACCAAACTTTGCAGGTTGAATGCTTTACGCGTCATCCATTTCTCTGACCTCACCACAATGATCATTCACCACGCTACAGTTCTTTTATTGGTACGTAATAATTGAATGGATCGTGTACTGCAGAATCATCCAATATCGATGTAATCCCTAGGGATACTGAGCTGCTTTTAAAATACTGTTAATAAATGAGAAGGCTACGGCAACAGAAGAAAAAGAACTTAAGGTTATGTTTGCCTTTTATTTGTATTATATTCAAGTGCATCTAGAGCAGATATGAAGCGAGGCCATGCAGTGTAGTGAATGGACAAAGAATTTGCTTTTAGAATAGAAGAAAATGCCTTTGGCTCTCCTGACAGTCCAATCCTAAACCGTGTGTGAGAATCAGCCTACAGTATACTGTAAATTCACACATTTTAAATGACATTTGTGCCTGTGTTGTTCACAGCCTGTTATTTTTCTCTGAGACAGTGTTTTGATTCTTTATTACCTACAATTAACTGGAAGCCCAAGCTTTATTCTGAGCTTATTGTTTGAAAGTGTTATCACTTTGATTGTTAAACAAGTGAACTTGAAAGTAATTGAATGTTTTTAATTAATCATTTGCAGTTCAGAAATGATGTGACTTATCACAGTGTAACATAAAAACTGAATGTTGACATGGATGGAACCGTCTATATGCTAACTATGTAATGATTGTTAAAACAATAAATATAGCCACCACAATATACAGTGAACTCAGAGATCAGGGCAGAGATTATTGGAAAACCATAGGTGTCACAGTAGCAAGTCGCAGCTTTGTGTGTGTTTTAATTGCTTTTGGGACCATGTGTATTTCCCCTGGGCCTTGCTGGCTTGTATTGGAGAGCAGTAAAAATCGGGAGACACATCACAAAAGTTATAAATTGAATTAAATCGAAAACTAAATTAATTAATTAATCTGTTAATAAACATCCAGGTTCAAAATGAGTATCCAAGAACTGTGCTTTTACTGAATGATATTAAAAGTGACATTCCTTCATTATAGATTATTTTTGTGCAGAGTTTAATAATAATTCACTTAGTATTATTGTGTGCTATTGGTTTGACAGGAAGTCCCAGGAGCCCATAATGATTCAGTCAGCTATCGATTCTGCTCCAGTTAAAGACAACTTCCACACTGTATTGTCATGCAATGATTATAAGAAGCCAGTTCCTCTCAGTGCTCCTTTCTCTCCGTACTGATTACCAGTCTTGTAATTGTCATCTCTATCTTTTCTCATCAGTTTGTATTCTAACAAGCACTGATGGGCATCAGCAGGGGTTTTGTCACGTGGCAGCACTTTTACGCCTATAATAGAGACACAGGTCTGTGATTTGAATATTTTTGTTTCTATGAACATTCTGTATTTTTAAACACGTATAAATCTACTGATTATTGAGGTATTGCCAGTGAAGCTTTGTTGCAAACCATGTGCTGTGTAACTGCTGAGAACAGACCAGCTGCAATAGACATAAAAGATAGGTGTGTAGGAAGCAGACAGGTTGATCAAATTATCATGGATATGCAGTCAGTCAGCAAATGAAATGTGCAAATGTAAAGGGAATGATGAAAACCCAAACACTGTCCACACTTTTGTGAAATAACCTGGTTATGGGAGGTAATTTTCATCTAGCTTTAGACAACTTTACATTTTTATTGATATATTTACAGTACATTTAGAATACAGGCTTGATAATGTGCCCATTTTCATTAGTGCACCACGTCTTATTTGATACATGCACTACAGTCTAGAGAATGCAAAAGCACAAACATCTGTGTACCGTCGTGGTGGCATATATGTCACCTACTTTAACAAAGCAGTTTTAATCCAGTATAACCCAATTTGGAGAGCCAGAGGATAAAAGTGTCCACTAAATATATTGCACAAATTGTTTGTTTGCATGTTAAAGCATGCATGAAAAGGACCCAGTCTTCACCCATTTTTTAAACTTGACTCTGAAAGGGAAAGCCAAGTACTGGCCTAGTAAAAGCTTGGCATGGTGACAGACAGTACAGTTTATTTGCTCCAGCACTGGAAAAGCAGGTGAGACTTTACAAAATACCACTTCCCGTTTGGAAACAAAACGTCAAACGCCCAACTACACTACAAGTCAAATTATCTGCGCATTTAATGTAATCAAACAAGGATGATTCCTATTGTGATTTTATCACAATAGGAAATCACAATACATACATGCTGTTTGTCTTGCTTAATATTGCATTTAAATTGAAAATTCTTTTTGAAAAGAAGTTCATTGAGTGTTTTTCCTTCTCTTTGTATATTTTCAAGGACAGAATGCTTCATGTTGATCACACCTGTATGTGTGTTTTAGATGTGTTGGTGTACTCACAAACTGTGTTTTGTTGGCTGGCGGAGCCTCAGTGATGGACTTGAGGTCTTCCACTGTGACTCTTTCCATGTTCTCTAAGGCTGATCCAGAGTAGAGCACAACATCTTTCACAAAAATACTTATAGCTCTTAGCATGTAGGACACAAATAGATGCATGTGGATGTAGTTCCTTGTGCAGTGTAATCGTCTACAGAGAAAACAAAAACAGAGTGGCAAGGTCATTGAAAATTGTGTGTCTGTGTGTTTTGTGTGTGTGAGTATGTGTGGGCAGGCACACCTTCGCGTAAGTGTGTGTAAGTATTTTCACACAGACGAACAATACTCATCCTAATTAGAGCCAGCTGAATTCCACGCTGACTATAACACATTCTTGAGATTTAGGGGCTTCAAACACACAAATATTGAATTGCTCGGCTCAAAGCGAGCTGTAAAAACAAAATTGCAAGCATGTGTCGAGAAAAGCATGCAAATTTCTTTCCAGACAAGCACACGTTTATCTGTCAAAGATTCTTACAAAACATCCTGTCTGTGCGTCTGCGGAGTGGGCCTTTGAGGTCATGCACAAGTATTAGCATCAGGTTGCTGGATCAATGGCCCTAAAGGTTATGTATTTACAAACACAAGCAAAGAAAGTTCATGATAATACTGAATATTCATTGGCATTTTAATAAATACCAAAAGCTCTTGAACTTGAACTATTCTCATGAAAAATCATAAAAAAAATTACTGGATACTGAATTTAGCCCACTGCTATCCATTATTAACTGTGTATTTCTCTAAAGCCTTATTAACAAGCTTAAAATTTGATGAGCTACCCTTAAAGAACTATTGATTTCAGAGTGGTTTGCGAAAACTAATCTAGCGTACATTTCCCTGGTGAAAAATACTGAACACAACTGCTAATGTGAAATATCCCTTTGCTCTCCCTGGAAAACATTTATGAACTCTTCTGTCTAAAAGCCGACATGTTGAAGGGAAGAAGTGGCTGGAGTGCTCTGGAGCATGGAGCCAGAATGTCAGATGGGCCCCTGGGATAACTTATTAAACTCATTTGGTCCATAGATTTCCTGGTGCCAGTTGGGAGCATTCCTCAAGCCTTCTGACTGCCTGCCTGTATGGTAAGTCACACTGGTAGGAACATTGGTAAACAGCGCCTTCACATTGATTCCTGATACTCCCCATGCTAAACAAAATAAGCAAATAATGACATTAATCAGCCATGAAAAACAAAAACAAAATCTGACTGCTGCTGCACAAAAAAAGGAATTTAAGCAGTGTTGCCACTAAGTCAAGAGAATCCAGATAAGGCTGCGTTTGTGACAAATCCTTTCATCTATTATATTGCTACAGTAGGAGAGGCAAAGCTGTTTAAATATAATAATTGAGTATTTTACTCAATAGTTTTTTGAAAACTTATTTTATCTTCTTTGTTTCAAGCCGGGGGGTACACTTACAGCTTAAGAACTATAATCTTTGTAAGCTTGGTGGAATTGCAAAATCAATATCCAAGCTTTGGTTGTTTATCACCGAAACCTGAAATCAGTATGAAAATAACAAAGAACCTAAATGTCAGACAATGAAGCATGCATTACTGAAAGCCTGGAGGCAGACTCCTCCTCAAAGGTAGACATATCAAAGTCTGTTAAAAGTCAAAGTAAAAGTCAAAGGTAATGTTTGACACAATTTGTGTGCTTCATGTTGTTGCCATGACACAATACTGAATTGCATGCTTCATTAAGTCATCATGAATTTAATATGCTCTGTGCTTCTCTGTATGTTTGCGACTGATAAAATATTTGCGACCGGCCTTGGCATGGTAATAAATTGTACCATCACACCATTAAACATTTAAACTCCCTGTTGCGATACCTTCCATAATTTCTATACCTCAATTTCGGACCCTGTATCTAAATCCCTCTCTTGGGAGCGTCACTGGAAAAAATCCAGTGACATCGACTCACCGGAAATATCCCAAGATGACGACAGCCACCATGAGTGATCCCAGAGAGATGGAGTATCCCACTGTGTAGATGAGATATAGACGGTGAAAGACCTCCTGTTGGAAGACGATCTTTTGTTAGAATTTCAATAGGGCAGCAAAATGAGAGAATGAGAGGACTACTGCATATCCTCCCAAATGTACTGTACGTTTGAGTTAGATGACTGCATTTTTGTGTAAAAACAAAAGCCTCAATTATCTTCTCTTTTTAGCCACCATATATACTGCAAGAAAACTGATAATTGAATTCCCATATTTACGTGAAGAAATGGCTAATAATATTATATTATCGGATAGCAGTCAGCACCAAACTTTGGACAAATCCATACTCATTATTTTTCTGTTCATAATAGCCTATATTTGCCATATACACATCGCTCGTATGCTCATATACATTGGATAACAGCATGAATATATAGTTAGTATACACTATATCATGTTTTTCTCTAAATTGTTGGAAAAGCACATGTACTGGCAGGCCTTTATTCAGTTTTAGTGATGTTTGATTTACATATCTTTTTGTTAAATGTTACAAGACATGGTTACATGGATACTTAGGCTTCAGGGTTACTCTTTGTGTTTAGTAACATCCCATTATGTTCACATTTTAGCGGTCACATTACTTTAGGCAAGTGATTTCATTACAAAGAGCATGTTTTCACAAAGGGCAAAGTAAATACACATATTAAGAGGAAAGTTCACATTATATTGGCATGTTCCCCCCAAAAACGACAAAATGTGTTAACTTCATTGTGTGTGAAAATACATTGCTACTTGGTGACAGAAATGTCTCAAGCACACAGACATTACTGATGGAAACAACATTTGACATGGGTGGCAGAGCTTGGAAAGGCTGGGTGGGGCAGTTTGATCTTCCAGCAGTGAGCTGGCAGCCAGAGGACATTGTAAGGAGAGCCACTAACCAGACCCTCTGTGCGTCAACATGCTGAGGAGGCCAAGAGCCCAGTGTGACGTAACCAGATACTCCACTGCTGTTATCATTTAGCATCAGGATCCTGTGCCAAAAAAACGGGTGTCTAAGTTGTGCTGGTGGTCCGCGGTATGGAAGTTTTGCTGTGTGGGGCTTTCCTTCGTGCATATGTATTTGTCATTTACTGCTGAATCCGCTCCCTCAGGAGCCCATCAATATAAACATCTGAAGTCAGAAAGAAAATGAAGGGCTCCATGATAAGGTATACCCACATCCTCTACACCACATTCAAGCAGGGGAAAGTAAAATCTATGTGGGACAGCTGATATTTCTATCGTCTCATGGCAAAAAGGTTATTACTGAAAAGCTTTCAGACTATAATTTAAAGAAAAATGCTGTTAAAAGCCTTGTCAGCATCATTACTGTGCATAATGCAATATTTCTTATACAAGAAAAACGTGTTCATATACTCACAGTAATGGTTGAGAAATGCTATTTTTCCATTTACAGCCAGGCTATAGCGGTTTTCCACTCTTACTATACCCAGTTGTCCTGTTCAATGCTAGTGTTATGTTCTGACATCCAACACTCACACAATGATGTAGAAAGAAACACTACATGAGCAACTACGAACAGGGTCACATCTACCTCTGTCAGTCACATGGGGATCATGCTAGTAAAAGGCTGCTGCGCTTTTTCTACAAAACAATTTTCATAGCATGCACTGAGGAGCATACAGTGATGTTACAGTGGCAGTAGTGCACTTCCAACTTTATGGCCACAGTTTGTGGAAAGCTTTTCTGCTTCAATGAGACAATCCCCCCTGTGGCCATAAAGAAATGGCTATCTTAGTTTGGTGAAGAAGATCTTGATAAGCCTGCCCAGAACAAACCCCATTTTACACCTTGAGGACACCTGGGACGCGGTGGACCGCCGACTGTGAGCCAGGTCACAGTGACCTAAGCGATGCTCTTGTGGCTGAAGCAAATTCTTGCAGCCAGGTTTCAAAATCTTGGAAGACGTTCAACACTCACACATTAGTATAAAGTTTAGCGCATACAGCTTTAACACTTTAAATATGTGATACACAACTTAGCATACTGGTAGCCTCAAATGGAAGTGAGACACTCCTTCTTGTTTGATAAAATCATTATCAGGAAAGCTACATCAGTACACTGCAGAGTCCTTGGGTCTAAATGGCTCCTTATCACTTGTCTAGTTGCTGTGAATGCGGCTTTGAGGTTTAGTCATGATTGGTGAGTTTTTTGAATGAAATCATTTCTGGGAAGTTTTGCAATTTGCAGTAATGTGACACTGTTTCAGTTTATGTTTGAACGGACATTTAGCTAATTGCATCCTCATATAATCACAAAGCAACCACATTTCCATCCATCCACATTACCCCCCCCCCCCATGATCATCTGAACATTTCATTAATGGGCATGTCAAAAATGTGTTACACATTTGAAAGGGATTGTAATTGCAGGGTATAATACAAAATACAATAGTTGCCTAAAAGGTTGTATTCACAACAGACATGCTCTTAATTATTCAGAACTGTAAGTGTGTCTATGAGTATGTAAATGGTGAAGCGATGTACCTCACCTTTTCATGGCTATGGTTGTAATGGTAGAGGAATTTTGCACATTCGCTATAATTGGCCCATGTCTTGTTGGTTGTGGCCTGCTCCCACGTTCCGTTGTTGTCACACCGACGGTATGCTAGTCCTAGACACCAAATAGAAAAGTATATTTTTAATTACGGATTTTGCCAGCGGTTTGCCACACAGTCAATTACTCATCCTCTACTTGTTTCTTACAAGATGCTGCATAATTGTATAAATTGCAAACAAGGTTTCAGAGAGAGCCCAGTTATGATTGTCAGTGTGCAGAAGCACCCGTAGCCTGGTGCTCTTTCACCAACTGAAATTAAACTCCTGGGTTTCAACTGCTGACTTTATCCAGGACCAGTCTTACCTTTATGGTTGAAGTCATAGATATAGTCTGGACAGGAGGTGGATACAAGCTTTCCCGGAGGCCCTTCAGGCCAACAAACAATACCGTCCCATTCTGGTGAGCAGAAACCATCTGTGGAGACAAAAAGCAGTGCTGACTTTTAAAAATAGAGACACAGAGTGCTGTCCTCCCTTGGTCCCAACATTACATTTCCAAGAGTAGCAATACTGTATGTTTTGAAGGATTCAGTTGTCCTTTAAAAAGTAGGTCAGATACATGAACTTTACACAGTATGTAAATTAGCACTGTAGAGCAGCTGTGCAATTAGTGGTAGGCCTGTACTGTAAATTAGACCTTTTTTGTTTTCTTGAATGAAAACAGGGGTCATCCAAAGGATACCCCCACCCCCCATCTTTTGTAATATAATTAAAACCCATAATCATGGAATTCCCAGGATGCAGATAACAAGCTGTCCACTGAATCTAGTGTGTTCATTAAAGCGTGTTTGTTAGCTTATTAGCAGATTTCCATAACTGGTTTCAGAATGGATATCATTAAGAGGAATTCCTGCAACACTGGCTGAATTGTTGTATCCTTAGCCTATTTTGGGAAAAAAAGTGCTATTTTTTATATATTATATATATATCTATATATATTTATATTTAACTCTATGTACAATAAGGTTGTGTTTTTTGACCTGCATCAAATACATCTTAATTAGGGATGCAACTAACAATTGTCAATTTCATTATTGATTTTTCTATTTTTTTCCAAGTAATCAGTTAATTGCTTGGTCTATGAAATTTCATAACAGCTGACAATTCTTAAAATGTCTTGTTATGTCAGACCAACAGTCCAAAATCTGAGATATTCAATTAGAAATTATATCACACAGAATAATCTCAAATATTTACATCTGAGAAGCTGCAAACTTATATTTACCATTTTTGCTTGGTTAAACCATAACATTTGGTCAATTACCAAAATTGTTGCCAATTATTTTTCTATTGATAATTGAATCGATTTATCAACTAATCATTTCAGCTTTCATCTTAATTGTCGGGAAACCCTGGTGGTGATCTTTTGTCTTCTCTCTACTGTCACTATCTAATAAAAATAAAAATATTATTAACAAATAAACTTAATTGATATTAATTATCTTATCATATCTTCTAGAATTTCTTTTGTCATCCTTGCATTTTTAATGAATAAACATAACCAGGCAAAGCAATAAAAACTATTATAACATATCCTGTATATACATTTTTGTTTCAATTCCAGGACTGGCTGATCAAATAAAACTTTCAATTAAAGTTTTTAGATTGTGGTGAGAAACATTTAGCATGTAAAAAGAACTTCTCAGTATTTTTCTCACTTTCTTCAGACTCCTACAAGATTGCTGATGGAGCGCTTTTCCTGAAGATCACAAAAAAACATCTATACTTCGTTCAGACAATGAGCTGCAGGTTCAAAGGCAAAAAATGCCATTTTGAAGCGTAGAGCCCCTTAATTGTCAGCTAAACCATGGACCTCAGCCCTCTGATAGTGGGAGCAAAGTCCCTTTCCCCACAGATTCCTGGCAAAAGCCTCCCTTATGGCTTGGCATTTATGTTGTATTATTGAAAACATCTGCCCCACTTTGACCACTAATAAGTAGCTAAGGATAAAACTAAAACTATCCTCTCTTTGCAGTAGATCCATTATTTTCTCATTCCTGTAATCAAACTTACAAAGAAACATCTGAAGCAATGACGACATGCTTTTTATTTGCCTGTCACTTGAAGCACAAAATTAAAGAGCAGACTGAGTGGAGCAGACTGATTCCTACAGACCTCTGGTGGGAGAAAAACAGCATTTAGTATTGAAAATCACACCACACATCCTGGAAGTAAAACTAGAATTGCTGTTCACTTTTGCAATAGGTTTTATTACCATAGGACCACCT
Organism: Micropterus dolomieu; assembly: GCF_021292245.1. Lineage (NCBI taxonomy): Eukaryota > Metazoa > Chordata > Actinopteri > Centrarchiformes > Centrarchidae > Micropterus > Micropterus dolomieu. Next base: position 12,173,219 of record NC_060155.1, on the reverse strand, counting down.
ACTAACAGGCTTAAATTAAACACTGAACACAAGCACATATATAATTTCCCATATGTTTCTTGACCACGATTTAAATATAAATGTGACTATGGGGGGACTTTGGTATTAGTGATGTCACTGGGTTTTTTAATAAGGTTTTATTTCCCCCAAACTCATTTGATTCTGACCTGCAGATGTCAAAACACATATTGCATATTCTCATGATGCACGCAACCTTTTTATAATGATTGCTGATGTTATTCTACACCCAGACCACAAGCTTGAAGGCTGAGCTATTTTCACACTGCAAGGTCTGGGGCATTGAACCCACATCCCTCCACTGTAGTCTCCAGGCAAACCTCAGTGTTTCCCTCAATGAAAACCTTGTCTTAGTCACGTAATGGAGACTTTTGTGTATTTAAACACAAATGAGAAATAAAAACAAATAAATACAAGGTTCAAATACATCCTAAAACGACATTTTCGCCTCACACAGTGACCTAATCCTTTTCTCAGTGAACCTAGAATTGCACGATCAATTCATTACTCAGTCAGAAAAAATCCTACATTTTACACAAGCATTTTAAAATAGTCATCACTCCACATCTCCTATAATAGCTCAGAAAACCACAAGTTTACAGTGCCAGAAAAAAACTCTGAGGGTGGTCAGGCAGGACACAGGCAAGATGAATACAGATTTAAAGCCAAAGTCCTCAAAAATGCACGCTAGCTGCTATTCTCTGACTTTACCTCAACCCACACATTCAAAGTCACACCACAATACAGGAATAAAAAAAGGACAATGTTTTAAAAAAATGACATGACTGAATTCTGTCCAAATCCTAATGACCACTTCAAGGAAAACGCTTACATGGGTCACCAGAAAGCACGGTAATTGTAATGCTTTCCTTTAACTTTATCTGAAATCTCGACAGTCTCCTAAATTTTACTCAGCATCACAGACAAACCACAACCCAGATTTTAAATGATTTCCACATTACATAACTGCAAACAAACAACCAGATGAGACACTTGAGTTCAAATCAAGTTCAATGAATTGAAGTCAAAGCAATTCATGTGCCATTAAGTAAACAAAATCTGAAATCAAGCATGGTTAATGAGCACATACGTGCTTATCCATGCGTACAACCACACCAGGGATTTTTTAATTTTCTTTATTAAGGTAATATGTTTATATTAATTCTGCCAACTGTTATGCGATTGAACACATATGTGCAATCTTCCAAAAGAGGTCAGAAAACAGCCATCACATGCAGGAGTCACATCACCATCATCAGGTATGCAGGTCAGCTCTCATGTGCTGATGTACCCCCAAAACACCACCTCAAGGCGTTTACAGAATCCCAGTCAGACATTCCTAACGGTCTTGTTAAGAGTCCAGATTCAGTATCAACGTCCTCCCAAATGTACAGGCAGAAAAATATGCCCATGAAAGAGTATAGTGCACTGCATAAGACCGCAGCTAACTATTATTTATATTATACAATAGTTGTTTAGCCTACAAAAATGTTAATAATACTGAGAATTGTTTTATCCACCCAGCAGTTCAAAATACCATCCATCCATCCATCGTAAACCGCTAATCCTGCGTACAGAGTCACGGGGGGCTGGAGCCAATCCCATGCAAATTCCACACAGAAAGGCTGGGGCAACCGGGGTTTGAACCCATAACCTTCTTGCTGTGAGGTAACAGTGCTAACCACCGCCCAAGTTCAAGATACCAATTTATTAAATTTTATAAAACTTTTTCATCATGTGAAACAAAGAGTACTCACATTTGAGAAGCCGGAAAAAAGAGAATATTTGGCACTTTTCCTTGATAAAAGACTTAACCAGTCACTAAAATCACCTGACTAATTGTTTCTACACTGCATGGAGAAAATGTAGCAATTACACTGACTCACATCAACAATTAAAGGAATAGTTCATAATTTTGGAAAACCACACTGTACAGCAAACATGAAGCTACCAGCAGCAGATGGTTAGCTTAGCATAGCACAAACACAATGTGTCATTTGCATGCTTTTTTCTACAAAAGGTTTAGCACATAAGCACATTTAAGCACATTTCCCAAAATGCCAAACTATTCCTTTAAGTAATTATAAAATGTGACATATGTGCCACTCATCTAAGTTTGGCCAAGACTGCATGAAATTTCTCACTTGGTTTCATGCAGCAATATTTTTAAATTCTGACATTCAAATTAAATCTACAAACATTATGTAAATGAAAAGAGAGCTGCAAATGTGCTTGGTGGTGGCACCAGGCTTGCCAGTCACTACAACATGTCAGGATGGATTAGGCATGATGGTGGTCAGATGAACAGCACAGACTCATCTGAGAGAGGCCTAATGTTTGACTGCTCTGCATTAGCATCTATGGCCGTCTTGGTAAATGCGCTTTGAGAAAAAGCACAACGTTGTTATATAAACCCTGGACATCTTATGCAAGCTGCTGTTTGGCGCCTGCAGTTCTCAATAGTAGCAATTCTGTCATATTTTTTCAAATCCAATTTTGAGATCTGTGGACATTTATCAAAACCATGAAAAGTTGGAAAATACCACATGGGGCAATGTAACTAACTAGTGGGAACGGTCAACAAAAGCTTTTGTCCTCTTACCCTGGAAGTAAACATTTTTAATTATGTGTTTCATTTACAAGGGGTATCGTTTGGAGGGTCGAAGAACTCGATGTGACCACAAGGCACTGGAGTTAATGAGAAAATAATACGATTGGTTTGGCTGTGGAATCTAAAATCCTCCTCTGAACAATCAACTGGGAAAATGACAGTAACCACAATGGGATACAGTAGAAGCTGGGGTCTGCTGGAAAATGGTGCTCTTCAGACACCCATAAATACACAAATACACCCCAGGATCAGCTTCGCCTTCAATCCCAGCCCTTGGAAAGCCACAGGGAGGACTGAGGAAACAGAACAGCATTTTATAATGTAACCATCAAACTACAGTACACATTCAACTGCCTGGCAACTGCTCCAAAAAAGGTATTTGATTTGAACCTATCAGCAAAAAGTAGGTAACAGTCTCCAAAATCTGTATCTATCTTGAAGTTTTTTAATGAAGCATCAAGGTGGTTCTCGTAAAGCGCTGAAGTGTGCTACATCAGCTGATTAGTATAAGCTCTTATAATCAACAATCACATTCAAGCAAGTCACCAATCACGTTCAATCAAGACAACAACGCAGTCTTTGCAGTCTGACTTCCTCTCACTTTCACTCTTGTGATCATCATGGTTCTGTTGTTTACTTACACAGTTCCTAGAAAAACTTTACTTTTTCTGTTGATTTCTTCAGTCCAGATTTTTCCTGATACTCCTCCTACGTCTGATGGCATCCCCTGCCTTGCACATTATGTGTATTTCAAATCTGTGTAGCCCCTGGGGGATTTATTACTCTCTCCATCGAACCTCTCGCTCCAGCTGTAAGTCATTGGGGAGCTCCCACAATAGCTAAGCTTATTCTGACAAATAAAACCATTCTGCTGTGATACATGGCTCGGCCTACTATAAACACAAGTGTCTCTGACAGAAATCTTTTAAAAGCAACTTGTTGCACGTAGTGGAAAATCACACTATTAGAAACCTAATCAAGACTAATGAAGTGGGTCATTGCCATCACGAGTCACACATCCTACAAAATTAGTTTCCTTTACTGTTGCTCAAGTAGGCATTTTTGTCAATATACACAAACTATGATGGACATGTTTATCGATTTAGTCTGATATCTATTTACCACACTCATGTAATTGCTATGCTATGACAGAAATCAAGATCCAGTTAAAGAAGAAAAGCTACCAGCACTTGAGAGATTACGGATGTCCTTGCAAAAAAAATCAGATCAGTGGCATAAAAGACATCCCACAATAGTCATTCTTGCTATCCTCAGCAGCGTTGCTACAATCGGTCCACTACTTTGGTCTTGACTGAAATATCTTAACAATTATTACATGGTTTGCCATGACATTCATAGAACCTTGAGGATGAATCCTACTGATTTTAGTGGTCCTCTGACTTTCCCACTAGCGCCATCATGAGGTTGATGTGTTAAGATTTTGGGCCCTACTTAAACTATCTAAGTGCACTGCTTAAATCGCATGGCACAGTTGTGTTTAGGTTGTGTCCAAATCCAATTTTGCTAGTTTAATGGTTGAAAAAATAGTTCAAAGGGGTTGTACTTTGTCTGTGAATTAGTCATTGGTGTGTTTTGGGCTTAACGTGCAATTAACCAATGTCATCTCCCATTTTCTTGTCATCTCGCTTTACTACTATTACTATTTAAATGGTGCATGAATGGCACATTAAAAACTAAAACTAAAACTTAAAAACTGTAATAATATACAAATAAATTAAAAAGTATGATGCAGACTTGCAGAGAGAGAGAGAGCTTATGTGGACGAGCAAAAATGTGTGAGTATGGACTTAAGTGCCGACATGACATAAAAACTTTCTTTGATCATGAAGCCTAATGTTACTTTACAGTTCTGTTCTTTATATGTGAAGTGCATGAATTACACTGTGGACTGGAGTGCCTTTTAAAAGTGACAGACAGATGGATCCATGTTATATTATACTCCTTTTGTCTATGAAACATCTGTATCCTCAGTGCGCTGCATTATTACAAACTAAGATGAACTGGTCATGGGTCACATTTCTCTCTTCCTGGTGATTTTTTATTGTGTTTTGTATTGATGTATGAGTGCATTCTTTAACGATTTACTTTAATGATTAGAAAGGCTGCTGTCAGTGCATCCTGACTTGTCTTGTCTGCGTGTCGGGAGATTTAAATAATCAATGAAGTTATGCTCCTGTAACTCATGAGTAAATGTGCACAGCATCTTTCTTAATGGGGAGATGAAGTGAATGGGTGTTACACCCGGCGCACAGCCAACTACTGACTGGACTGTTGTGAAATTTGGCACACACATTCCTATCCCCCTCAAGATTAATTGTAATAAATTTGGGGATCCCCTGACTCTTCCTCTAGTGCCATCATAAGGTCAATAGTTTTAGCAATTTGTCAAATACTTGGTTTATGACCAAATACCGGCAAAACTACTGACATTCCCATCAGCCTCAGCTGTACTGTGTTCAGGGCTTATTAACAAATGTTAGCAAAGTTGTTTAACATGGTAAAAATTATACCTGCTAAATCAGCATGTTAACATTGTCAGTGTGAACATGTTAGCATGCTGATATTAGCGTTTAGTTCAAAGCACTGCTTTGCCTAACACCTAGCATGGCTGTAGACTCTTATTCTTGTTTCTTTACTCACCAGGAATCTTGTGCTTTGACTTGATATATCCTTCACATTTCCGTTTGGCTCTGAACAACAGGCCTATCTGTTCCTCTTTAGTCAGTACATCATCTGCATAAACCTGCAAAAAAAGACAATGACATGGCATTAATAGGGGAAATTTTTAAGTGTAAATGGCAGCGATGTTCAAAATGCATGTTATAAACCCAAATCAATAAACAACATCATAAAGCAGTATTCCATTTTTGATCCATCTGAAGAAGACAGTGTGGTTCCATCTGGATCTAAAGCAAAGGTTCTGGCTTTACTCATGCAGTGCGAATTAGCATTAAGTTGGCTCTCAGTTTGCAAAATATGAATCATGAATATGAATCAACAGTGAAATATTTTCAGGCAGAAGTACTGAATCCACATTGATGCCTGACAGTGAAACCAAATTGAAAGCACTCATTATGTTTAATGTTGGATAAATGTCAGCTTTTCAATCATGACTGACACTGAATCAACACTGATTCACCCATTATATGAAAGGGTGCCTGGAATTGAATTTCAGTTTATTTTAATATATTGAAACAATATTACAGTAAATAACTACAAGAAACCAGACCTTTTCATGACATCATGTGTACATGATATTTTTCTCTACATATATAATAATAAATTATAAGAAAACTTTACTAAACGAAAAAAATTAATTGGCTAACTCATAAACATTTCCAAAAAGTAAGTTATAGGATCAATTACTAAATGTGGGATATTTATAATTCTACTCTTATATCCCAAATATATTAAGTGAAATATTTTACACGTATATATACAAATAGAAGACACAGCATACCTTGCAAACAAAACACTGAGTGAAATACTTGGAGAACATAGAAGAAGAAGACAGATTTTATTTATTTATTTTTTTACATTGTTAAAACCTTTATGGCCAGAACCGTTCTGCTAGTATTCAAAACAGGAAATAGTCATTTGCAAACAAAACATGCTTAGAGATCAGGTAACAGGTGGTTCCAACTTTGTGCAGCTGGAGAAAAGCAACTGTGGACACCGAAAGTTGGACACAATTTCTAACTTTCTAACTCATGAACTCAGACGCACCTATTGTCAAAGTCTGACAAGTCTGACTGATTGAATTGCAGATACTATTAAGATGAATCCTGAAAATGAACCAGCAGAAAGTTTACCTTTAAGCAAAAAGATGACTTTATAATGCTGATGAGTCTTTTATGTTCTTTTGATATCCATGACATCCATTCGGATCCCTTAGGTCAGCATGTAAGTTTAAAAGTTTGAGCACAACCAGCAAAGGTGACATTTAATAGCTAAATGAAAATGTTTAACTTTTTTTTAAAGTTTGCTGTTAACCTAGCAAACATATCTGTTTTCACCAAATTGCTAAGCAGAAAAGAGGCTGTTTTTAACCTTACAATATTTGGTTGTAATTGCAGGAGAAGCCAGGTATATGCTGGCTTCAGTGAGACTGAAAATGAGACCCTTTGTCAACATAAGACAGTAATGGATAACATAAGCCTAACGCTAGCTAGCTTTACAGAGTAAACTAGCCTAGCTTTACAACTATAACAATCAATCAACCTAAATAACAATGCACCTATTATTTGACCTAGCATTTTCCTTACTTAAAATTTTTAAACTTACCTCGGTGAGAGATGAAGAAAACGTTGGAGTTAACGTAGTTGAATATAGCATTTTTTAATTTACCATTTCCCTTCAAAAACAACTTTCAGATTTCTTCATCACATATAAATTATTTTGTATTCTTTTTAATTTTAGACCAAACAAGTTGCATGCATCACAAAGAAGAAAATGCTTTATTGAAAAGACATGTGTCCCACACCCACCTAAAATTACTGCTCTCAAGTCCTCATTTAATTTAAAATATATATATACAGGAAAGGTGGCAGTAGGCACATTGAGACAATGTCGATTAAATGTTTCTACTTCAATGTTGAAACAATAGACTGTATATGAAGATGGATGACATGACTGCATGACAAAACATCTTGATCGGCCCCTGGTGGCTGGCTGCTGTCGATCATAAACCCTGCCCCCTCCATATTAGCGGATGGAACATGGGCCAAATAAAAAAATCATGTATAATAAAAGTTTTAAGTGTTCATTTTTCTGGTAGGTTTGATGTTAATTAGTTATTTCATGCTATAAAAAGGGGGTTTCACGTCACAACTGACCTGCTTGAGATTGAGTCCGCCAGGTGTATGGGCAATACCGCGGCTACAACCTTGATCACTTCTATGCCGACTCTGGCACTGGTGGCTTGACGTCACCAGTGCAAGATGGCAGTGCACATATCTGGGATATTTTGGCGTCATTTTTGTATTAGATTAGATTAGACTTTATTGTCCAGCTTAGTGGAAATTTGTCTTTGACTTCTCCGAAGCATAGAAATATAACCATGACACCACAGTTATCGTGTGTGGGAGGAACTGGATAAGTGTCATCCATCTTTAGTCCATTGCTGAAACCATGACCCAAATACAACGTCAATTTAATGGCAGTTTTGTAACATTTAAACTGACTGCTGCTGCTTTTTGACCATATCTCAATGTTGAATTAACAACTTTTGCTATCTCCAGACATGATTTTCTCTTCACAGTTGGTTCACAACCCTCTAACCACTGCTCTTAGCATCCCTGGTCTTAGTGCTGCGGACAGCACTAAATCCCTAGGTGAAATTTTCCTCAAAATGTACACTACTAAATCTCTTGGTGAAATGTTTCTCAAAATGTACACTACTGACATTTTCTTAAATGGAATATGAGTGAAAGCAACAGTGTGGCATGAATGTTAGACAGCCTGTTCTGTATCTGGTAGGTCAGATTAGATCGTACTTTAACTGCAACAGTCTACCCATCAAAGTGTTCATGAGCAAAGCGGTAAATTTATTTCTGTTGTAACATTCATGAAGCTAAAAAAGGTTGTACAAGACTGTTTTTCCTTGACTAAACAGTGTCAGTTTCACTTGGTGTTTATAGCCCCAGTTTATATTCCTGTGGTTATATCCACTATATGATCACTAATCTGGCATGACAAAGTTATAACATGGACAAAAACAACATTTTATTTCCCAACATTTTCTTATACCATATATTTTCTTAGCTTTTGAACATTGTGTTTGAGAGTGGGTTGGTACCTCAGGTGTGGTTTTCCAGTCAAGGAAACATTTTCCATTCTAATAGGTCACACTGACTGGCTCGCTGTTTTCCTGTGGATCACTTTTGAGCAATGACAAATGTGACTGTATTGAAAATGACCACATTTATTTTTAACAGAGCATGACAAGAAAAGTGGAAATGAAAACGCAGAAATTAAAGCCCAGTGCTAAAACTAAAGCATACATCAGCGCACACAGCACCAGGATTTTCTACGGTCTCATATAGGGTTTTTCATAGTGCTTTGAACCATACTGCAACAAAATGAAATATGTATCCACACAATGAAAGACAAACTAACATGTATGCCATACAGTGCCTGGAGGTACAGCAAAAAAAACTCCCAGTCTTGTTTTTTTGGTTCAGTGATGCAGAGCAAACAGCGCAAATTAAAGACAGACGTTTGCTCAGAGCAGCTGACTCCCTCGCTGCAGTTGCATTTGTCACTTTCAGACACAAATTACATGTCTGGATGTAAAGAAATCAAATTCTGCTCTAACTTATATCAGAACAAGAGGTGGGAAGTGATGGAAAATCTATTTGCCAAAAGGCAACAACACACAGAGAAGTAAGAAATGAAAAGAGACAGAGAGAGTGAAGAGGTTAAATGCATATACCGATGCAAATAATTAAACAAAATGCATTACTTCCATTTTCAGGTCTACTTAAAGTTAAAAAGTTAATAAATGACACAAATTAAAATGCAAGATTGAACCACAGCCTCTGCTCCAGCTTATAAAAAGCAAAGGCAGTGTAGCGATTTTCTTAGGATATTCTTATTATGAGACAATGATTATTGTCTGTCCAGTCTGTCCAGAATTTGATGCCACTGATTTGTTCATGTCCCCCTTTTAAATGAGATTTTAATGGCCTTGATTAATTTTTTACTTGCTAGAGACAAACTAGCATTTGAGAGTAACAATAAACTGAGTATTATTTTGAAAAAGCAGATGATTGCATACTAATATTTGTGGCATCTAATGAATTGAATCCTACAGTACATAATAATTAGAACAGATTTAAATATTTAGTGGAGTAAAAAGTACAATATGTCTCCCTGAAATGCAATAAAGCAGTAAAAAATAGAAATATTCAAGTATATTACAAGTACTTTACATTTGTAGTTACAATAAGTACAGTGCTTGAGTAAATGTACTTAGTAGTCATACAGTTACTGTTGTAGAAGTACTGCATGCTAAGCAGTAAATTGTTCTGCTGCAAATGACATGAGAACCAACTACTGCAGTAAAGCAAAGTTTTTATATCTTCCATACTTTTTAAGCCCTCTTTGGTGCCTGTTTATAATCTGAAATAATCAGCTAAGGAACTTCTAAATCTGCATGCTGAGAGAAGGAGTTATTTGGGAACAAAGACGTGCATACATTGTCTCTGATGCTTAAAATGAAACTGTAAATACCAAGCCAGCGTGGATCTGGTGCACACAAAACCATAATACCTCAATCCATCAATATTTTCACTACTTTCAGCCCTGAAATAAGGATGTCCAGTCTGAGCGCTGAATAAGGTTACAGAATGAAGACATTTATGGCTTTGCACAGCAAACAACCACAGATGGAACAACATTTGACCGCAGGCGAACAAGGATAGATACTACCTGTTTACTGTACTAACTATGCCAATATAGAATATTCCACTGAACGCTCCTGAGACATTCACGCTATTTTCATCTAAATAACTGTCTGGTGTTACTTTAGGTGAAAGCTCAACCAACAGAAAACCAGAAACAGTGAATCTGGATGGTAACTGCTCTGAGAGCACTTGTTATTATCATCACTGTAAAGTACAGTGTAGTATCAGCTTGATTCTGTAATTTTGTAAGTGTGTATTTTCACAGTTGAGTGGAAATATATATTATGCATCTACTTTATATCATATGTATCATTTTTTTGTCATTAGAGTCATTTCTACTTTGGTTAAACAAGCCAACGACACTTTGAAATCACAGGGTGCACATGAGTAACAGTTTCCTTTTTTCAGCTTTTTTTTAATACAAACATGGTAAGTGAAGCTGCTCATTAAGAATAAATATCTTAACCTTTACAGTGCAGTTTGAGCCCCTGTGAAACACTAAACTAAATGAGGTATGGAGTTTCAGGGGTTCATTTTTCTCAAAAACTAGGGAAATATGTCCTTCATCTGCTGATTACTGCTCACAGGGACGTAGAAGAGTATCATTTAACATTTTAAGAAGAGAATCCTGGGTAATAAGTGTGCCTCCTGATTATTTCTGAAAACTATTCCTCCTCCACTGGCCAGAGTCCAAACCTCCAAAGTAAACACAACTCTCACGGGGAGAAACATGGACATTCTTATTTACTGCATTTCATTCAAAACACAGTCATCTTTTTGTTAAATGCTTTTGAGTGTGTGCCAAAATGAAAATTAGAAAAATACACACCATATAAATATATATATTTTCATCACTGGTCGCTAGAATACAAACTCCACTTGAATAAGCCACAAGTTTCTATTTATCTTCACAAACTGCGGCTTGATGACTTAAACTGGAGTCTTATATTCTTGCAGTCCAACTCTGCAAGGATATAAGACCAATATTGAGAGAACTGTATTTAGGTTGCTGTGTCAAGACAGTGTTTAACACTACGACTAAATACTGACACTATATAATATGAAAGTGCAGGCACATTTACAGTTTAATTTTTTAACTCCAGCATTTAGTTAATGATTTTTTTTAGTAACTTAATGCTAAAATATATTTAGTTATAATAGTTTAGCTTGCCTGGTGCCACAAATAAATATCTTCAGTTTTCAATTATTGATTTTTTAAAAATTTTGTAGCAAAAGGATAAAACAAAGAGAATCTTGCATCAAAAATTGAGTCTTTTCGATAGACGGCATGCATACATTGAGTGGAGACACTAGGTTTCCGGTGCACTACCACCAGTCTTGATTGTGGACAGCTTTGCACTTTTTCTTTTTTTTTTCTCAAGAAAGTTGTGGTTGACCAAAGTCATTTCCTGAAATGCCCTACAGTGAATAAGAGAGTCAGATGCTGGAGCTTGTTAGGTAGACTTTCATTAGAAAGCACAAAACAAAAAATTTGAAGACCCAAAAAGTTTAAATGAACCATAAAAAAACACGAGTTCAATGGAGTATAATTATCGATAATGAGTCAACAATGAATTGTGAGTCAAAGTACAGCCCAATGATCTCATTAGTAGTATCTCAGACGTGAACAAAACTCAAACCCATATTCAAGCAGATGATTGGACAATGTTCGACAGCAGAGTTCTATACTGTATTCCTGGCAAAAGGCCAATGGTTCAAAGAGATGTGACCTTTGCACTGACCTCCCTTAAAGTCAAGTTAAAAGAAAAGATCTAATGGGTAGTTGATGCAGATTTTTTAAATCACAAACAGCATATTTCCACATTTCCACAGCTCCCAATAAACAAATATGTAGTGTTACAGTAGATTACTTATTAGTAGGTTACGAAGAGCCAAAAAAACAGTTTCTCCATCTTTTTCTCCAACATTGGACAAAAAATATGTTAGTTTGAATGCAGGAACCAACAGCAGAAATCCTCAAGTGTGATGTGCCTAAAACATTTCACTGAACAGTAATAAAGATAAAATGACAATTCATGTCTCAATTATCAAAGAGAGAGTTTGATGTTCTAGCACATTAGCTATTAACAATGCTAAGTGAATCCCTAATGGGTACATCTTTACAATTGCAGTTTTTGCACAATAGTTTGATCATGTGACATTCTGTATACAGTGATGGAGCTTAATGGAAAAAATAACACTTACTTTTGTTCACCCAGTGTTTACACAAGAAGCATAATTACATATTCCTGTGTTATGAATATATTGTAATACATGCTGAAACATCATGATATACATCATGGCAGATTCTTTGCTAAGGTGAACCAAATGTGATGTTGAATGTTTTACATAAATCAGATTTTTTTTCTCCCTATTGATAGACGCTTATAACAGAGATATGTTAAGTGTACCATACAGTATCTGGAGATGTGTTTGTAGATGTTATGGGTTTTCATTTCTGGTTACATTTCACATTATTTTGTTATACCTTGGTGTTCTGGCATGTTTGGATTGTAAACATAAAACTCTCATCACTGTTACTATTTTAACTGGAAACACAAACCATATTAATTTTCTCTATCGCTTCAGTTTTCCAATAATGCCTCTCTCTGTTGGCTGATTCATCAGTGAGGATGAGATTTTTAGGTAAATGGTTGCATAAAGTGAAACTTTCCTTTCCAGGTCACACTTCATCACATGGATGATAAATAATATACAGATAATATTTACTCTGGTCACTGTAAAGCGCCTCTATTATGGGAATACAGTCGAATGTTTGTTTTATGTACTTGTTTTGGTCATTTGCCATTCTTTACACCATAGGCTAACATTCACTTCCTTGTTGTTGGCACATATTCAAAATTTGATCCCAAGGGCTTTTGGACTTTCCTGTAAGTTTTTTCTCCACAAAATAAGGGGGTCTAGAAAATTATAACTCTGCTGAATCTTGTTTTTAATGGCCTGTTCACTATCTGGAAAAAACATGAATATGTTACTTTTGACATATTGCACCGCATGAATGTTTTAGCGGATGAGGTTCCTGGATATTATAAACTCTATGAGTCAGTGCCACTCCTCTTCAACTGTGCAATTTGCATTTGATGATAAAAACCACAAACCACAAGACTGGTTGTCCTTTGGAAATGCTTGCGGACCACATTCTGACTTAAAGCAGCATTTAGTTCTTAATTATACCCTGCTCTGGTCATAAGCCTGCAGAACAGCACTTTTGTCCTTGATGGAAACATTGTGTGTGCTCTGAGAGGCAGCGTACATTTCATGGAGCCCAGATAGCTGTGATAGTTTTGTTCTATCCAATTAAAAAAAGGCTATACATGCTTTATATAAGTGATTTAACAGACAAAGTATAGGTCATTCCTCCAATAAAGCAATGCAAATGCAGCATTTTAATTTTCATCAAAAGCTTAAAAACTACTAATGATTATGTAACAGTCAAATGCACTAGATATTTCTTAATATATTAATGCATGTCAGACAAGTGTGACACTTGTGGCAGACCGCTAGCAAGAGAATGGGTTACAATACATATAAATATAGTCATTTTTTATATATGGATTATGAGGATTATGGGTTAAAAATATATGTTTTAAAGTTGATATATAATCCGTAAATGTAACAGAATGTGTAGTTTTACTCCATACACTAGCATCAGTGGAATATGATACCCTCTCCAACACAGCTTGGCAACATCAGCAGTAATCCTCTAAATCACAGCAGTTGAGGATAAAATATGAGATGTTGACATACAGTATTAGAATTCGAAAAGCATCATTTATTCATGTTGATTTTCATCACTGGACAAACACTGATTCAAATAAAAAACTATCCACTACATTTTGCCACCTTGGAAACAAATACATCACACATTCACACATTATATGTTGAGAAATAGACTTAAGCCATTCAGACTGGATTAATTATGTTTTCCATTTGTTTGTATCAGCTTGGATAATGAATGAAGCGTCAAGTTTGTAGGTTAATCTAATTACGTACCTGCAAATCGCCTTGACCTACAGTAATTGTGAAAACAAAATAGGTGAGGTTGCACAAAATAGTTGAGGTTGCAGAAAGTAGGGCACTACAATATTTATAAGGATTGACAGCAGGTACTGTACATTCTAATGGACTCATCCATTTTTAAGTGAAATGTTCACCAAAATACATACTGCTGCAAGAAAAAAAACTGGACGAGTGTCTGAAAGCTTTCCAAAGGTAATCAAAAGTTTCATAAATGAATGATGACAGTGAAGTCACTGTCTTGTAATGTGGCCTGATTTATTGGTTCAGGTGGAGCATCCAAACACAGTTTTGTTTCTTTTCATTCATATCAGCGTCTTCACCACTGCCACACATTTTTCAGTGTGTAATTAACAGCAAATTCACTTAACTTAATATGCAGAACCTTACTCCAATATTTGAGTACTCGATCTAACTGTCAACATTATATATATTATTAAGTAGTTGCCTGCAGGGAGTTTTTTTAAATTCATATTCCACTTTGTTTAACATCACAGCATCAAAGCATTCACAAGTCTAAATGAATTCGAGTGTCAGCCACCATCAGCATTCTCAGCATGCAGATCGTTCTGCTTGCTTATGCATTCCTGTGTTCCTTATAGAGTCAACAACAAACAGACAAATGTGTCAACAGTGATAATATTTTCCCTCATTTCCATATGTCCAGCAGCAAAATAACGATAACTTTTTAATAAAGGGTTGAAAATTATTAGGTATTATATATTAAAGGACTGCTGTGCTGAAGAGCATTACATTACAAAGGTGCAATTGATGGTTTAAAGGCAGCTATTCACAAACAGCTGAGATTATGTTATCCTTTTTGCAGTGAGGTAGCTGTTCCTGGTTGTATTAGGCAGTTGTGGGCAGTGTTGCAAATAAATGAGCAGGATTCATTTATGGAAATAATGGATTTACATAATTTTTTCATCAAATTAAAGGGCTACCTTGATCATTCATGTATTAAATCCATTGAATTAGGCAAAACTAAACATTACTACGTGGTTATTTTATATGCAAATTACTTCTCAATATCATTTACCATGTCATGGTCTGTATTTGTATAGTCTTCCGACCACTCAAAGTGCTTTTACTCTACATCAGATTGACCCATTCACACACCGATGGAATAACCATCGGGCCCAATTTGGGGTTCATGCCCAAGAACACTTTCACATGCAGACTGGAGAAGCCGAGGGATTGAACCGCCAATCCTCCTGTTAACGGAACACGAGCAACCGGCTCTACACCCCTCACAATTTAAATAAATCTTGTGATACTGTATAAATGACATATATTGGCACAACATTTTTTATACATATCACCAAATCCTACTAGAGAGATGTAACAATTTCTTGATTGACAGGAAAATAAATTGATTATGCCAAAATATTAATTGGTTTCAGCTTCTCAATTGAAAAGATTGCTGCTTCCCTTTTTCTTAATGTAAGTGTAAACTGAATGCTTTTCAGTTTTGCACAGGTGGTTGGAGAAAATAAGAAATTTGTAGAAAAAAATTGTCAGATAGGCCAATAATTAAAATACCAGTTAGCTGCTGTGGTACAACTATGAGAACATTGTTCAGGTTGATCTTGTGCTTTAGTCATCAGTCAGATGCATTGATGCCGAAAAAAGCTCAGTGAGTGACTTAGACCACATAATGGTAAAACTAATTCAATGAGCGAGAACACCACATGCATATCCTGTCCAAGAGGCAACACACATGCACAAAACATTTCAGGTGCAGACGCTCATGTAGTGTGCAAACAGTTTGACGAGTTTGACCGGTAAGAGCGAGCACAATGACGCACACTTTAAAGCCACAAGCCAATGCGACTCTTGTCCATCTGACCTTACAATCCTGTTGAAAATCATCATCTGCGACAAGTATATCACACGCCATTACCAGTGAGAGCAGAGCACAACAAAGCAATCAGTGTTATGGACGTATTTTAACATTTGAGTGAAAAAAGAGCTGAGTACAAAAAGGTGACATGTGTAGAGGGCAACACTCCAAGCAATCAGTCCCTTTTTCACTGTTAACCAAAGGGGCACCAAGCAGCCCGCTGCCTACTAAGAACTAGGACAAGGACACAGTTTGTATAAGAACCCTAATTGTAACTGCCTTCCCAATAAAACCTCTAAAGTGTAGACAAATTAGGACCAGCTTTAATCATCCAAGGTGTCTCTCTTTGCCTGCTAATATTTCATCATTTTGATTTGCTTATTGAAGAGGCTGCTGAGAGGGAACCTTGTGCAGATGGCCACCTTGATTAAGGCGCTTTTTAAAGAGGCCATTCTAGCAGAATTTAAAATCATGAACCAAAGGAAAAGTCATGTCAGAGCTCTCTAATTTGACAGAACAGCAAAGAATAGGAATTACCCTCTAATTATTAAGCTAACAACCATTATAAAATATGTATCAGTTTAAAAGTGTAATTAATAACACTGAGATGTGGCCAAATTAGTTCATAGTATTACAATATATTTTTACCACAAGGTTATTCTTAATATTTTTTCTGAATCTGTGGTTCAGAAAAAATTCCTGTGACATAGAAATTAATACAACATGATAGTAACAACACTATGACTACTATGACCTTCAAAGTGATATTTAAACTGTGTATGTGTGGCATCTTCCCCCTAAAGCACTGCTGTAAAGGGTTAACATAAATAACATGTACCATAATTCTCTCTCTAATGACTCCCAGGAAAAAGCATTCACACGACAGAAGTCCACTTGAAACACAAGCTTTTATAGAAGATCCATTTGAGAACACTTAAAACAAACGTAAGAAGCATACCAGGTAGTCCCTATTTCGATTCTCTGTCTATGACCAATACATTTTTGCATTTTTTCATATAACTTTTCCAATGCTGCTCACAGGCCTGCTGACTGATTCTGTGAAGCCACTAAATGACGTGCTGAGCCATTAATGGATTAACTGTAAAGATAGCCTAGATATATACATTAAAATTGTATTTAAAGTATTTAATACATATCCGAGACACAAATGTTATATATAGTTTAGGGTGAAGATGCTCTGAGTGACGAAAAGCAAGCACACATGGACTACACTCTTCACGATTTATTCCAACTGAGAGGCCTGCAACTGGCCTGCCAGCATGAGCTTTCCACTTTCCATATACTACAAGGTCACTGGCACTGAGGTCTTTGAACCATGTTTTTATTTGACTGAAAATGACTTGAACTCATGGGTAAAAGTCAGAATCTGTAGAAAAAGGCAAACAGTGTTCACGGATGAGAACAAGTTGATATCATACATTTGGCTCACTGTAAATAAAGTAAGACAGTTTAAGTGAATTTGCTTTCCACGTCAGTCACTAAAAAGGAGCACTAAAACACAAAACTATGGTTTTGTTTAAGTTTTTTAAATGTCTGGTGTTCTGCAATGTTGCCTAATGACAAGAAACTATTGGGTTTAAACATAGATAATGTATTTTACATCAGTTGTTTAAACGCAGTGGTGAACTGAAGTAGAACTGATCTGGCACATCAAAGAATCATTCAGTACCAGGGTTTCTGAGCTTTTCCTCATTGGCATAATTGTTAGCAGTCCCCAAATGTACCCCAGACATCACTCCATCTGTCTTGTCACATACTTCAAACTGCAGCCAAACTAATTTACCTTGCAGATCAAAATAAGGTTCATTAATGCAACATTTATATTTTTTACTGACAGACAGAGATTATGGTGCATTATGCTAGTAGCGGCTAATGTAGCTTCAAGCCGCTAGCCTCAAGTAATAATAATAATAATAACCTTTATTTATAGAGCACTTTTCAAAAACAAGTTACAAAGTGCTTTGACAAGTGTAAAGACAATACAACACATAAAAACAAATGAATGATAAAAGCAAGAAAACACTTAAGAGACAAAAATACACGTTAAAAGTAAATTTAAAATATAATCAAATCAAATCAAATCTAATCGGGAAAGGCTCTCCTATAAAAGTATGTTTTAAGAAGGGACTTAAAAGAGTTCACTGACTCAGCCGACCTGATTTCCTCGGGCAGGCTGTTCCAGAGCCTCGGGGCCCTGACAGCAAACGCTCTGTCCCCTTTAGTTTTCAGTCGAGACTCTGGAACAGACAACAGACCTCTGCCCGAGGATCTAAAGGTACGTGCTGGTGCGTATGGGACTAAAAGGTCAGAGATATAGCAGGGCAAGAGGCCATGACGAGCTTTAAAAGTGATCAATCAAAACTTTAAAGTCTATTCTAAAACATACTGGGAGCCAGTGTAATGAAGCTACAACAGGGGTGATGTGGTCATATTTCTTTGTTCTGGTTAAAAGCCAGGCAGCTGAGTTCTGGAGAGTTTGGAGAGTTTGCAGTCGATCAATCGATTTTTGGGTCAAGCAAGTAAAAAGGCTGTTGCAGTACTCCAATTTTTCTAAAATCTTTGCTATAAAAGCTAGTTTGGAAATTGGTCTAAAATTTTGAAGGAGGGAGGGATCTAAACCAGGTTTTTTTAAAGTGAGTTTACACAAGCAGTTTTAAAATAATCAGGGACACAACCAGGAGCTGTTAAAAACAGAAATCAAATGGGGCCTGACAGAATCCATTACTTTTAGTAAAAACTTTGTAAAAATTACATCAAGTGAGCTGGAGGACACTCTCATTTGTGATACTGTTTTTGAAAGCTCAGGCAAGTCAATGGGATAAAACTGGCTAAAACTATCTTGTTGTAGAGATCAGGAGCAGGCTACAGAGATCTGGTAAGCTTCATCAAATTGACCTTGTCAGTTTGATGAATTAGGAAGCTCAATACTAAAACACTTGCTAAAACACTTGCTAAAACACTTGCTACATTACATATAGTAAGAAATCCATGGGCTACATTTCGAACAATGCTTTTATTTAGTGCACATTTTTACACATGCAAATGCACACATGACTACCACCAGACATTGTATGATTGGTGCAATACACTAATTCACCAACATGCTCTTGCTGTTAGTCAAACAACACACGCTCACCAAAATAATCCTGCAACAAAATTTACAGACATCTTATATACAATAAAACACAATACAATCAACAAAAGTTAGATTTCATTCTTCTTAATGAACTTATTCACTCACTCATTCATTCATTTCTTACTATCCACTGAGCATACAGGGCCACAGGGTTGGTTGGAGCCCGTTCAAACACATACGTCACCAATTTACCAGGCAAAGACACAGTGAACTTCGACCGATGAGCAATGTCTTCTAAGGTTGGAGGAAAAATTCAAGCAAAATAATGTGTGATTACACTTTTAATTAATCATCCATCTGACTTTCAATATACAATTAACATTAAACTTGTAAATGTCAGTCCCAAACATCAATTAAATCCCTCCAGGACTATACAAGTGTATTCATATGAAGCACTTTAACTTCAGCTCTGCAATGACTTGAACTATAACTTCAACTAACTGTATTCAGAGTTTGTGCACTCATTGACTCATGTGTTAAATGCCATGCAGCTAATGCAAGAGGGTCCAGCTAAACTTTGTAGTGTTATCTCAATATAAATTGACTGAGAATTCTCCTCTACTGCTGTTTGGGGATTTTTTACTTATTGCTGAAAAATCTGGAGCTGTGAACTGCATACTTACAAACCCATAAGCCCTAGAGTTTTGCAATGAAACTAATAAAGGTCCTTTTAAGAAATCCGGCCTCCTCTAAGCCATAAGCCATGTGCCAGGGGAGTATTCCTGCCCAAGATTTGAGCTGCTTCCAAATCATGTAAACAACTGGATCAGATGTGTGAAATTCTACTCTTACTTGATCATTTAGGGAATTGACTGCAAACTCAGTTTTTGTTACACTTAGGAGAGTAGAATGAGTCTGGGAGCTTCTGTATGTTTGAAACTCAATCCCTTCACCAACAGCGGGGGAAGGGCTGAGCAGAAGTGCCGGTCAAGGGCGAAGGCATCTACATAGCTGAGAATTTTCACATGTCAACTCAACTGAGGTACCATGGGATTCCAAGCATATTGCACACAAGTCTGCACCACAACATTGATACAGCAGGTGACTGATGAAAAAGGACCACATAGGACACAAACTCATCATAGCACTGGCAATCAATCAGCGTGTGCCTGAATTTTTGAATTTTTGAATTGTTGAATTAAGATATACTGCTATTCTTCTGTCCACCAATTTTTTTGTGCAATGCTTCAGTGAAAACAATGTCGATACTGGACATTCTCAACACTAAGTGAGTAGAAGTCAGAGCACCTTATCAAAGACTGACAGAGGAGAGGCAGAATATCACTCTGAAATGTGTCAAATGTTTGACACATGGTTGTGGCTTTAACCTCTCTGAGATAACTATCGCCACATATGGCATCTCTCAGGTATTCAGCTGAAACTTGGAAACTTCTTCCTGTCTGTAGAAAAAAACCTTAAATTTCATTAAAGACATGTCCACAGTGAGAAAAAGAAAAAGTGAGAGGCGATGAGTTTGTGAGTGAGATGTAGTCAGATGTATTTGCATCATTGTACAGCCACTTTTGCTTTCACTGATCTTTGTCAGACTGCTACTCATTAGCTTTTGAAGATGCATCATCCACAGGATCACTGAGTACAAACGAGCCACTTTAAATGCATCATTAAGTCGTCAAGGTTAAGAAAATAAGGCAGGAAGAAACCTGACCAAGTCAAACTCATAGAGTGCGCAGCCAGACGGCAGATATTTATGAAAGCTTAAGTTCATAATGCAGAGGCACATCATTAAAATATGTTAGAAGTGTATGTTTTTCAGTCAGGTGTAAAAGTGGCATTGAGTTACGCATGCTCTAGCATTCTTCAAGTGGAAACGTTAAGAAAAAAAGCAGAGGTCATGGTAAGTCAAGAAAACAAGCCCTTTCCTGAGTCAAACACAGCCATGGTATAACCTTACCATGCTGGTGAAACTGAAGACTCTCCTACAAACACACACGTTAGGAGTCTGACTCACAGGCCCTCTAAAAAATGAGCAATGTCAGTCAATAAAAAAAATATAACCATGGCATTTGTAAGAGAAAATTTGATTATTCTACATTATCTTAGGAATCCTCTCAGCTACCGTAAAGCTCTGCGGTGAAATACAGAGCATAATGATATGCGTGTGAAGGGTATTTTCCCACTACAAGTTGCCTCTGTGAGCTGAATCCCAGGCTGATCCCAGGAAAATTCAGGCAAACATGTTAGCTGACCAGTGACGACAGCGAATGACTTACAATCTGGAGCTACAAGCCATGTACAGCAGCTGATACAGAGTTTACACCTCCATGCTGCTTAAATCCACATTACGTGCTGTAAAACTAAATTATAAATCTGGATGTCTCAAATCTGCTATTTGGATGGAGTAATTACATCTTACCAAGGTGTGTACAACTCACCTGTGCACTGAAATATACCCTGGAAAATCCTTCAGCTTTATATACAAGTGCTGATCCATGAAGCACAATTACATGATACTCTCAAAGCTGAGACTGTAAACATGTTATTATTGGACCGTTTCAGTGACTCGATGAGACTAATGGCTGATGTGACATTTCATTTTAGAAGTGAGCGGTGTCTCCACACAGCTGCAAGTTTCTTGTGGTTTGCAGCACTATCCATAACTATACCTCAAACACAACTTCAAAAGCTTTACTGACCTATTGTCACTACTTATAACTGTTAGTTCACATCTAGCCTGTGGTGGGTTTTTGTTTATTGTCCTGTAGAGTGAACTTTCTGGGTAAAAGAGCTCACTATAATTGGTTGAACCTTCTTTCTAGCAATTTGTTATGGACTAATTTTATGATCGGTTCATATCAAGTGGCTAGATCTGCAATGATTAGATTGCCACTATCTATAACAATGTGTTGTAGTATTTATCTAGTCTTTATCTCAGTGGTGGGATTTAACTAGTACATTTACTCAAGTACTGCACTTAAATACAAATATGAGGTACCTTACTTGAGTCTTTTCTTTTCATGCCACTTTCTTCTTCTACTCCACTACATTTCAGAGAGAAATATTGTAGGCTACAGCTGAAAAGATTAGTCGATTGATATAAAGTCCTGATCTTACATTACTGCAAGACAAATAATAATCTAATGATATATAACAGCCACAGGTGCCATTTTCAGCACTGTTGCCTCACAGTAAGAAGGTCTTGGGATCTACCCTTGGTCGTCCCAGGCCTTTGTGTGTGGAGTTTGCATGTTGTGCCCATGTCTGCGTGGGTTCTCTCAGGGTCCTCCGGCTTCCTCCCGCCCTCCAAAGACATGCTGGCTAGGTTAATTGGTGAGTCTATATTGCCCTCATGTGTGAGTGGTTGTTTGTATATGTGTTGGCCCTGCGATCAACTGGAGACCTGTCCAGGGTGTATCCCAATTGGCCGATACATTTCAACAGTGCAATAATGTGAACTCACTGTTTGCACTGACAGCACTCCAAACTGGAATTAGCACGGCAGCTGGCATGCAGTCTACTGTCTGAGAGTAGTCTCACATTTTCAATTTTAGCCGTTAATTATTCTTTTCGTGGTTTAGGAAAAAGTTGCAAAAGTTAAGTGAATGTTCATAAACTAGCTAGTACAAAGACAAATATGTCACATTATGGCAAATGTATGCAAAACCACATATGAAATAATCAGACTGATGTTCAACGCAAAGAATTGTTTCACTGTTACACAGTGAGACTGACACTGAGACCAAACTCCTCATTTGTTTAAAACAAAACCCTGAGCTGCACTAATCAACATCTTGGATAAAGAATGGATCAAATGACTATGTGTAGGCTGATGTTTAAGGAGTTACTCATAGTGACAAACTCACAGTGAATTACTGCCATTCCCCTCAGCTTTACAGAGTGTTCAGCTCATCGTTCAGCTCATTGTTTTGGTTTTATAGCACACTTATGTCTCAATGCTTTTATCAACCTCATTTTCAGCCACAGCAGAAGGTTGTTTTCCTCTGACAAACCCACTGTATGCTACCTAGTCAGCAACAAGCGTCAGACTTTGAAAACTCCTGATTAAGACAATACAAATGTGCAGAATGATAATATAAAAAGATCATGATACCATATGATTCAGTGGGAAATGGTTTAATCATATTAGGTGAGAGACTGACATTTTTAAACCTTCATTTAGCCAGAGTAACATCCATGAGACATTTTGAAGTAACAGTAGTACTATTCAAATTCTCCAAACAACCAGATACTCTGTGGGAAGACAGTGGGAGTTCCCTGTAGGATTAAATCATTAACTCTAAGCCTAATTAAAGCTATAATGAAATGTGTTCATGCTTTAGTGTCACAGTCAAATGAGCCAACATAAAAATATGTCACAACTACCTTAGGGCTAGTTTCAAGCTCACTGTCTGTTTTGTGTTTAGCAATAGGCAAGAATAAAGCAAAGCTAATAAAAATATATATGAACCATACAAAACCATACCCAAGGAAACTGACACACAAAAAATCCAATTTATGACTCAGTCCCTTCTAGACATATACAGAATATAAACTTCCCAAAAAACAGCAGCAATAGTTTTAAAATGCATTCATCCCGGCGTTATTCTTACAAGTGATGTTGATTGTGAGCCCACATGCTAGATTATCAAGCATTTTGTCTGTTTGTTTGTTTTTTCTGGTGTGGATTTTGGTGGATTCACATGGCCAGATGGCCAGTGTTTCCTTGGCCAGGCCAGGTCTGTAGCTTCATGCTAGACATGCACTGATTGCAATTTTCTTGGCCAATTCCAATATCCTTCTGATTGCATTTTTTGTTTCTTTGTTTCTTTCTTTGTTTCTTTCTTTGTTTCTTTCTTTCTTTAATGGAAAATTATTTTTCCTATTCCTTTCTTAGGATCCCCATTAGCACCAGCATAAGTGTTCATGGGGTCCATTCAATTGTTTGTTCATAATAAAACTATTACCTATACTTCTACATTTTCTCCAAAACATGCACCAGGTTACAGAACCTTCTCTCACTATCACTCAACAAATCTCAAAATAAAAAAGTGGCTACTAGACAGAGCTTTATATTTTTTGGGTATATTTGTTTATTTTAAAGAATATATTAACCTATTTCTAGTAGGTTATTTCTTATCTCTAGCTACACCTGTATCTCTCTTCCTGTACGTGTCTTCTGTGTTGACTTTCTTTGTCAGCAGTATCTTTTATAAAGTTGCCCAAAAAATGCAACCCGTATTTGGGACTTTTTCACCCGTGATTCTGTTCTGACCGAAGCAGGTGAGACTTGTGGAGGAGGTTTGTTGTTAAAGATGTAGCCTCTCAAAAGGATCAAGACCAACATGGTACCGAATGACAGTGGCACCAATAGGTGTGTTGCTTTACCTGGTCTGTGCTTGTAAAAGATTCACGTGGTGTGTCACCAGTCACTAGCCATTCAATTGGTGCATCTCTACTTCACACCATGCGTAAGCTCACATTTTTTCAAGCTAAGCAATAATTAGCGATCCGCTCCACGGATCCTCAGCTTGAAGTTGAACTAATTGGATAAAGTAGGACAATAAACTAGGTTAAAACTGGGGGCTTCCTTGCAGGAATTTTCATTGTTTTTGTGAGCAGTGGCTCTGATTGGTAAATCAACTGGCAACTTACTACAAAAGTGACCAATGTCAAAACTGTAAAAGCCTATGTAATGCTCCAGTGGAGATTGGTTAACCTCTTACCATTCCTGTAAAATTCATGCAAAATACCTATTCAAGGCAAATCCAAAGAAAATTGAATGTATATCTTGAACCATTTGGAGTAAATACACATGTACACACACAAGTGCTACTGAAAGTGATTAATATAAGTTTAAATACACTAAAATTAATATATTTTCTTAATATATTATCGTGTCTGCTTGAAAGTACTTGCTAACAAATGCATGCAGACAACTATAGCTGGGACTTATTAGCTGGAAAACACTGTAGGGCCACAGCATAAAGCCTTACCTAGTCTAAATTTAAATTTTATACCTTTACTATGAAAAACTAATATTTTACACAGGGTATGTCTTAGCGTATTTTTTTCCAAAACAGTCATCATGCGAAGTAGCCCGTAGCTTGACGCAGATGTCTTTTTTTGCTGGTAGATTCCTACTTAAAGCTGGATATCGCTGTTTTCAGAATTTTATTGGCTACACGAAGTGCCAGCCATCAGCACAATTGGTTGCAATTGGCTCGGCCTACCCACGAAATAATAGGGGCTGGCCCTTCCTTACAGCGCAGGCTCTCGTGGGCTATTGTAGCCTGTAAAAGGGACATGTGAGCTCCTATTGGGTCGAATTTGGTGTCACTCGAGGTCAAAGTTCAGCGGCTAATCTGAATACAAGATATCATAGTTGGTTACGTCCAAAGAGGAGTTATTACATTTATAATGACATCCGAGCCACGTCTGCGAATAAGAAATGATGCAGCAGCAATCCCTTGGGATTCATTGATGGAATAATGTGTTTTTTACTAAATGTTTTTTTACTGGATTGGATCGTCTGGACCTTTGACAACATATCAAGAGCACTGTTTTAAGAATATAATCCATCGGTGGATTAGGTTACTATGAGGCTTCATAGGTGAGTCGCATCAATTTTGATTGTACTGGTAGGTCTGACAGAGGCGCCGATTGTTCCCGCTGTGGTGATTGTATCTTGAAATGGTTTACATTGGTCGAATCACAAGGATTTTAGCTTTCAAACGGTGTATCATATGAGTATAAAGTTAACATAGCAGTTGTGTGCATATACCGAAAGCTGCCACCAAGACCTGACGGCCCACGGGCAGGCCATTGGAATGTTAAGAGGTATTAAGTCAAACATAAAAGCACATCACAAATGGATTGCTTTAAAAGACTCCATTACTGTAGGTGAAATCTGTTCATTGTGTGGGGAAAAAAACACAAAAATAGAAGATTAAAATGGTATCATAAGCTTTTGAAATGGTCTGAAGGCAGCAACAAATCCTGGTAATTCTTACAACAAAAGTGCACATTGCTAGTAATCATTGCTGACACACCTCCTACTGCTTCTCTTCTCCAGTCTGGGAGCAGTAAAGGTCACAACATAAAGTCTGGCCATGCACAAACACACAAACACACACACACACACGCACACGCACACACACACACACATACACACACACACACAAAATAATAATAAAAAAACAGAGCCATTGATGATAATATAACCCTTAGGATGCAGTAAACAACACATAGATGATACTACCTACTGTGTACATATATCTGAAGGTGTTTTCTTCCTTTAATAAAAGGAATAGGAGATGACTTGACAGAAATGTACACTGAGATGAGTAAATTGGTCCTGGCAGGACTTTGTTGTCCCTCTGTGTCTTAATGGGGCCAGATAAGAGAGGGAATTGAGATCAAGGCTGCATCCAAACGGCATGAAATACTGGTGACATGTGCAGTAGGTGGCACTTTGTAATATCTCACAATACAATTAATGAAACCATCAAAGGTATATGGTTAATAGATTTTGGATTGATTTACTTTAGACTAGTGCCATGATTTCACAAGAGGAAAATACAAACCAAATCTAACTTTAAGCATTTCACAGCCAGATTTTGCAAGCAGAGATTTACTTGTTATGTCACCTGTAATTTCGTGAAGGGGTTCAAATGCAAATGAATCCGTGTTGCACATTAAATTGGAAAGACAATGAGGCACCTCAGTTGGGGGGGGCAATGTGGAGAAAAATTATATTGCACTAATTAACGCAGCATTATCACGAGACTAATTTTAAAAAATATTATATTTAAATTTTATATATTTAAAATAGTCAAAATAAAAGCAAAGAACATTTACATCATGTGTATTCTATTGAGTGAAATGATCTTTAGTGTTTTGTGAGAACCAAATCATATAACTAAAATTACTGAAATGTATCCAATTTATAATGAGTTTGTCAAGTTTGCCACAATGTGGTTATAGAGTGAGATGATAAATTATACAACTGAATATAATAAACTATCACTCAGCCTTACACAGTAGGGTCAACTGCATCATCTCTTATTAGGGGAAGTTTATGGTAAATAACTGCACGATGCTGCAGAGTAAGTATAATTAAAAGAGGCAAATCAAACTGACTGAGGTCTCTGCAGTTTTGCCTAAATTACTTATCAAAAAGCAAATTTGTGGAATACATTTAAGGAGATGCTTCATTTCATACTCCATACACACACAAACTCAGACAAAAGCCAAAATAAATTATCATAAGTCATACTGGAGATCAGTTAAAAGGGCATGCAAAAATTAATTTCAATATTAAAGCCTATTTCACAAATGCACCAGCAGTTCATATGAATTAGTGAGAAGTAATCTGTTGCCCCTAATTACCAGAGACAGACTGAGATGAGATTATCCCACACTCTAATCTGTATTATGAAGTTCCATTGAGGATTATTTGCCAGAGATGGATATAGCTACTCTGAAAGGTTATTCGTAAGGTGGTGCTGTATATGCTTTTTAGGACCATTTACTGTAAAGGCTTGAATAATAAATTAAGGGAACATGTGAGGCAGAGATGTATTATGAAAAACTATATTTTGTACTTTGTGTGCATATGGCACATTTCTCTCCCGTTACATGCATTTTAATGAAACTGTAGACTGCAATCCTGATCCTGTGGTTTCAAATTGATCAATTGTGTCAAGGAACATCTAACGGGTGGGTCTCTCTGCTGAGGAAAATGGGCATAAATCTTTCATCTATGTGCGTTTTAAAAGTTCTGTATCAGTCACTTTAGTTTAGTATTACTTTAACAAATATAGTATGTGAAATCGATTGTTATTCAGGTCAAACACAAAATTGATTTAAAAACTAAATCTAGATATTTCTGTTACACTGAAGAACCAAGCCACTGTTTCTCTGCAAAAAGTTGTGGGATAAAGTCGTCAACATCAGATATTTTCCACAACTATACAAGCTAGTCCTAACTGCTTTGTGCACTACAAAACATGACAGTCCTTGCAGTCATATTTTGTCCAGAGCTGACTGGCTATGGCAGGCAGATACAGATACATCTCTAGTCCTCCCAGTAAGGATGCAGACACATGCAAGTCATCACGGTGGAAAACACAGTCATGAGGTAAAAATTAAATCCTCACTGAGGTTCCTGAAAGCAGTGCTTCCGCTTAATAAATGTAATAACTGAGTAAGCGAGGCAGCCGGTCACACTGAACAAAGGCTGTGAAGCAGTGCTTTGTCTGTGAGCTGTCACTGCAGCATGCCTGCTGAGGGATAAAACACAGTGGAGAGATTCCATGTCTGTTCTTGTATCAGCCAATTTCCTACAGGTAAAAATGGCGTTTGGACCCAACTAGGTCATTGTGTTCTGTGTACTGCTGAATATTTGTAAATTTAATACCAGAATATCATCATTTATATGCTGAGCCTCTGGGAAAGTGGTGTTGTCCTGTAGTTTGACAACTGCATGTATCAATTTAAAAAGCTTTCTTCAAACAGAGGCACAGACTTTCCACTCTTAGCTTTGGCTTTCAGAGAAATCGTCTCATTTGGTCACAGTTTGGAAAGAAAAGTTACCTTTTTGTGGAGAGGAAGACTAAGCAAACACCAAACTTAAAAAACGGGTAAACACCATTCACAGACAGAGCCTTTTAACGACTGAATGTTGAATCAGCTATAAATACACAGCTATGTTATAATTGTTTTCCTCTGCCATCTAAACCAATGAGCCTAGTGGTCCACTGCGGTACAGTGATGGACCACATCACTGGGAAACTGCACTGTACCTCAGAGCCTGGGCGAACTGCCTGTTGAATGCACAACAGCCTCAGCCAAAACACACAGAACCAACTTGGTGCGCTGCTCAGCGTGCACAGAGTGTGTGTGTGCGTGTGTGCAGCAGGCCTTTTGGATACAGCTATGGCAATATTTGAGAGCGCAATTATAAATCACAATGTTGGGCAAAAGTAAATCATTACAGCTGTGAATCAGACAGATGAAATTCAGGTGCTGCCGGAGTAATGAATGAAATATTTACTTCCATTCTTGACTGCATGAATTGCTTCAGTTCATGCAGGTGAGAGTTTGGCAAAGCTATGAAACAATATGTAGTAAACACAATTCCCTGCTTATTACAGGCACTAGGTTACCAGGCACTGCTTTACACAAACACAGTGTTGTTGTATTGTAACTCTGGTGAGATGCAAATGGAACAAGAGTGTAATCGCTAATCACAGCAGCTTGTTTTTTAGGAGCCCTGACAACCACTTCAGTCCAGTAATGACTCTGTCAATATGTGTGTCAGTACACAACTGCATCTCCAACTATTTAAGCTTATATACAGTTTATTTGCAATTAAGCCTGTGTTCACTGGCAACATAGCAATTCCAGAAGAAGTGTGACATACTGCAGCACAGAGACTAGAAAATTGAGGTGATGTGAGTGTGAAGCATTTGACTTTGAACCTGATTCTCTTTCTGTCCCTTCTTCTGGAGGTCATCATGCATCTTTTGTTTAACCTTGACAATGTGCTCTCTTAATCATGATGTGCAAGAGATGCAATCAGAACATTCTGTAGAAATCAAAAGCTGAGAGTACATTTTGCAGATTTCATCAACGTGCGCAATTAATTTCCCCTAATAGTTCCTAATGCATATGCTGCTCTTCTACCTGCTCTCTGACATGCTGTCAATGATCTGTGAAACGGAGGCACCACTGGACCTCTACAGCTCACAAGTGCACCATCAAAATTACATTTTGGTTATTACACAGGATAGATAGTTGCATTATGTATACATAAAAAATGACTTACCAGACATAAACTGCTGAGTAGTGAGATGAGAAGAAAGTCCAGATTGTGGAACAGCTGAGCGGATCCCATCCCTGACCTGAGGCAACTCTACCTCCAAGAGTCCTTGTGGGGCTCAAACAGACGCTGATGATGGTCGGATGAAATGATTTAAGCTACTTAACTCTCTTCAAAGTGGAGCGAGTTGTATTTTTTTACTCCATCTGGCCTCTCGATGCCTATGGCGGCTTGTGAAATCATAACTCAGTAATCGCCTCGCTCTGCCCTCGATTTAATTTCCTATAATCTACTATATTCTCAGGCTCAGCCCGCTCTTTATTTCTCTGCATCTGTCTTTTTTCCTCGTCTGAAATTACATCCACATGTCAGAACTATTTATGTCGCTCTCGCTCTGCGGTGGGAAGTTCAAATGATTCTTTGTAGGGAAGAAACCAACGCTGTATTTTTAGGTCTTTTAAATTTCCCCTCAGACTAACTTAAACACTTCAGTATGGAGCTGTGCGCCTTATGGTTTATTCCAGTCTTCTCTTCCAAGTGTTAGATCAGTGTTGGACAAAACAAGCTCGACATGTAGGCTATCACTCCATCACTGGTCGCTGTTGATTTTCCCTGTTTGATTCCCTCTGATTCATGTCACCATCAACGTAGCCTATATCGTGCAGTGAAAGCAGCAAGGTCTTAGACAGGGTATACTCACAGCATTTAACAATAAAAACAGTCTCGTGACAGACCAGAGCGTGAGATTATTAACTTTTCATGTATTTGTTTACTTGATTTGCATGATTTTCATCAACTCAATTAATACATTGAGGCACTTTAACTTTCCCTGGCTCCTTTTTTTACGCATTACGAAAACACAGCATGTAAAATGTGTCTTTTACGTTATTTCCAGAAACCGCGTTCAACTATAACATCTAGCATGGCAGAAAAACAGCAGCTGAATGTATGAAACTCCTAATCGGGCTCTCTTTACCAACGGTGATGTAAAACCCTAAGAGAAAGACAGAGACGTCAACGTGACTTCAAGAATCTCTACTTACTACCAAGAGAAAGCCAAATTCACCCTGACGGATAGACAAGTCTGTGTTTCTACGCAGAGTAAATGCAAAAGTTGAAGTTTCTCGTGTTGGGAAGCGTCTCCAGATGTGGCAGGCGGCAGGTCGTGTTCAGTAGTGAGTATGTGGATGGAAAAGGCGGGGGGGGCGGAAAGAAGGCAGGTATGGGTGGAGCGTAACAGCCTCTCATTGGTGCGCACTCTCTTACGTTGGAATAAACCACGACTCCGAAATGACATATTTTCTCACCCCTCAAACAAACTCTACATTCAACAGATCGCAGGGCCTTTGCCAAACCACTTTTCCCTCTGCAGTCTCTCAAAAGTTGCGTCTAGTAGGATTGGATTACCGAGACATAATGCAGAAGATGTCCGTTTTTATCACAGGCACCATCTTCTCCAACAGCTTTTAAACGTGTGTTTGGAAATGAAACACTTAGGGGTTGGCATACAGTATTAAACAGTCTCAGGGCAGAAACAAAAATCGACATGCTTTTTTCACACGAACAGGTTTTTTGACACTCTGATCCTGACCTGTTGTATTTGATTTGTGTTTTGTTATCTTAACTTCCTTTACCCGTCTGAGGTCCCACAGACCCTACAGCTGTATGGTTATTAATCATAATCATAATAATTTCAAGCGCAACCAATTTATACCTCAAATTGTATTATCACCACCCTCCCCCTTCTGAATTTGTTCAATCAAATATGTGGAAAAGTGTTGAGAAAAGTCATGGTAATAAACCTTTGTTAGTACACAAAATAAGGAAATATAACAACCTTAATTGGCTATTCATTAAAAAAATGTATATTCATTTTGTTTGCTAAAATGTAATATGCCGATGAAGAAACGTGCAATCAAACATAAGGACATTACAGGGGTCTCCAGAGCTCAAAACAGAAGAATAGGCTTAAAAATAAATTATCATGAGTTCCCTCTTTCTCTAGCCTTAAATGGTTTAATCATTTTTATTCTGTAAAGCATGTAGTCTTGATGTTTAAACTATTTATTTTCTTCTGACTCTGCCTGTAAATATATACTATAATATATAAACTACCTTTTCTCAAAAGAGAACACATGCTCTTAATGAATTGGGCAGGTTTTGATTGCACCTGTGTTGTGTGCAATAGCGACAATACAATGTTAAATAACCAATGATGATTATTCTAGTAGCTATTATACACAAACAGCTGAAGGTACAGTTTTTGCATGGGTGGTCTCTATAGTGAACAGGCACTTAACTGTGCCAAATGGGTGCAATCGCCCATCTATTAAACCTCTACTGTTTGTAATACAGCACACACCGAGCAGCAAACAAAGACAGACTGAAAATAGCTTTGGTGTAAAAGCTTTCACTGTTGACACACAGTGACAGACTGCTGTTGCGGACTGAGACAACATATGCATTATAGAGAACAATGTTTCAGCAAAGTGTCATGTTGTTGACAATGTCATAGGACAGTAATTCAAAATTTAACTTGCCTGCACTCATTACATGTACAATTATAATTTAGTATGCATATTGAGACACATGTGGGCCTGACACTGTTACACGTGACATATAAATATAAATACCAAGTCCCCCTCTTTAGCATTCATAAGCACTACAGGAATCTTGAAAAGATGGTTTATAACACACTACAATATAGTTGTAAGCAGATTCAAGTCTTTATTAATGTATTTGTCAACAACTCCTCCTGTAGGTACCCAAAAGGTGGCTAGTGTATGAACAGACAATAAATAATAATGAAGTACAAGTTGTAATAATATACAATATGTCTTCATGAACAAATACTGTACATTGATAAAATACATATCTGCTTCAAAGAGCATGTTCCAGTAATATAATGTGTTATAAACCACTTATATAATGCTTAAGAAGTAGGCAAAAAATGGTTCCTTTATGTACACAACAAACTTCTCTCCCTTATTTCTACAGATGTTTCCTGCAACAACTCACCTCTCACAAGATTTCAGAGCAAGAATAATAAGACTTCTGTTTCTTTTTAAAAACAAAGGGTGTCACCAGGAGTGACTCATAGGGACCCTTTCCATGATGTTGTTCCACACCTTGTGTAACACTCTGTGCTTGTCAGTGGCAAAAAGAATACATTTTTGTGAACATTATTTTGATGGGCACAATTGCTCTAAGAAGTATGTTGCAGCCACTGCGGCCTAATCGCGACTGCTGGCAGAAGCCATCTACTGATTCCAAAACCTTATTTTTACCTTCTAGTCATTTCGACCCCAAAATATGTGAAAATAGAGCACAGGTTTAAAAATACATACATTTTAAGGCAACTGCTGCATTATTTGGACCTATCTAGTAGAGGGGCCCCTGAGTTATAATCTAGTTTTAAGGTTTACATTTTGTGAACATGATGCAGTTTACTCATTAAACGTGCTTAAAACAGAGAAACACAGAGCGAGAGAAATTTAGGGTTCTTTTACCGGCTCTGGATTTAGCCGGCAAAATTTGAAATTAAAGTTGAATTTTATGTTTGTTCACAGCACAGCAACAGCGTGCACTTGATGTAAATCTGTTGTTACTTTGCTCAATAAATCAAAGATAAAAGCTACAATTGAACCATAAGGAGAAACATTCAGGGCCAGTATGACAGCAGAACCTGATTCACAAACATGTGCACGAACTCTGTATGTTATGAAACATACAGGCGTTTCTACAGTACTCAGAAAATTAATATATTTACTTTTTTCCGTTTCCCTTTTTCCTTCCTTTTTTAACCCATATGCATCCCTCTTTCCGAGGTGACAGTATTACTGTAATAACATCCTTAACCTTAACCAGCATCATGAATAGGTTATTCCTGGGGTGCGAGGCAACTAACAATATGAAAGCTGTCATAAACAGACAGCCACCAACAAGACATGTGACCATATATTTGCACATGCAGGTAATTGCACCCTACTGTGTCTCAATGGGAAACTCAAAATTCTGTAAGTGGCAGAAGATTAACAGAGGGGACCGTGTGTACAACATTTACATAATCTCCTAAAAACGGACAAGCTTTGCTTTTGCGTTCTTTCTTAAAGGTTAAGTATGCCTGTATCGCCATGCCGCTATCCTTGGTTACTCATCCCTGCTGGAAATCTTCTGATCCTTGATATCCATCTGGAATGATTAATATCCACCTTCTGAAAGTGCTTGGCAAATCTCATCCAGGCAACAAAATAGATGAGAGCTTATTAACATGGAGCAAATATTAGCGTCTTTAGGGGTGTAAAATGTGTTCATTCACAGAGTCATTTGCGGCTGCTAAGTATATAAAATGGTGTAATTTTCTTAGAAAGATCTTGGCGAGCTGCCATCATAGGCTGAGTCCCACTTGTAGATACTTCTTTTCATGCATTTATATTAGTTGAGTGATCATCCATCCATCCATCCATCGTCAACCACTTATCCTGCGTACAGGGTCGCGGGGGGCTGGAGCCAATCCCAGCTTACATCGGGGAACGGCGGGGTACACCCTGGACAGGTCGCCAGTCCATCGCAGGGCTAGTTGAGTGATCAGTTGTATCAAATGTCAATGTCTATAGGACCACTCGCGGGGTAGTGAGAAATGTGCGATCATCCGAGAAGTTAGACACAGATTCGTGCCCTAGATACAGAGTCTGCAAGAAATCCATCAAATGTTACAGAATGTTACAGATAGAAAATTTGTTTTATTCCCCCACCCCACTTCAAATTATCATCGCATGTGTTATTGATGTTATCATTAACCGTATTTTTATTGGATGTTACTGTCCATCTCAGACAATGGGCTTGTTTTTTGACACTTTTCAAAATCACATTAACAAACCAGCATTCACATACGTATGCTTGACATATAAACTAAAAAAACAAAAAAACAAAGCAATATAATGTATCCCCGGATATAAATTCAAATCTACTGTATATTTTGGGCACATGAAGGTTCATGGGTGAACATTTTTTTACTGTATTTATGGTTTCATGTAGCTCGCATGACTTCACATGTGAAGATTTCTATTTATACTTTGATCTTTTCCATATGTACGTTAAAAAAACTGTTTCCACCCACATTTTTACCTTTTCACAAAAAGCTTTACATGCAAAACCACAGTTAGTGGGTAAAAAAATGTGATTCACCACTGTGCCTGGAAAAACAACTTAGGATTGGAGTTGGAAAGACTTCTTCACTTCATTCAATCCCATTTTCTGTAGTCCCGAGAAGTCACTGAACGTCATAAACAACACAATCAATGCTCTTCCTTTGTCTCAAAACAATTGGTGAAATCCCCAGAGTAAGCTATTTCAAGTTGGGTCAGGGTTAGCTCATCTTCTCCGAAGCAACTCATTCTTGTCTTGACAGCTCACCCACTCAGGTCTCCCAAAGGTATACCTCAGAAATAGAAAAAAGGATCAAATCTGGTCGAAGAATCTTCGTCCCTCAGACTCTGAACATGTGTTACACATCCACACTGCTCATATGGAAGGCTTCATAATTCCACACCTCATTCTTCCACCTTGATGTCTATAGTAATCAAGGCCACTTTTATCAAACATATGTTTTAGAAAGATAAGCAATGTGAGGTAACCAATGACTTTTACTGGCCTCTACACACAACTGGGAAATCACTATAGCATCAAAAGGTCTCTGACACATTGTCCTGTGACCTGGAATTAACACAAATACCAGTGGTAGTTTGTATTTTCACGGATTTGGAAGCCAGACATTTTGCCATCTCGTATACATTTAGTTTATTAGGTGTCACATTTTGTTATTGTTAACCTTGTAAAACCAAAACAAGGGTCTTTGAAAAGGATGTGTAGTGAGAAAAAGATTCAATGCTGATGTTGAACAAATTACAATTAAAATACAATGCAAATTACAACGTGTTGTAATGTTAGACTGCCAAACAGTGTAAACAAGTTCCTAAGTGACCAAAGTCTTTTGCAATAAGACAGCGGTGGTGAAACAAAATGCGCTACTCCAAATACAAAAACAGAGCAGGGAGGTCAAAGTCCAGCAAGTGGGAAAAGAATTTGTACAGCCAAATCTAACACCATGTTATACTTGACCAAACAGTCTCACCTCAAACTCCATTTAGCAGCTGTTCTTGTGCTTTCAATCACATCACACAATCTTTATCAGCAGACAGTTTTCACAGAATTATTGATTTTTCTAAAAAGCAAGCTATTCTCACCAATGTTGACTTGCAGGTTGAGATTGAAACTTTAGTGACAGAGCACCCTCATCTCAAGGTCCATTTTTGGTAGCTGCTGGAGCTTTCGAACTATCAAATTCAAGTTTTAGGAAACTTTCTCTTGTCATTAACACACACAACCAACAGAATCATGAGGCTACATTTCACAGTGCAACTAAGAACTAAGAAAACCAAAAGAGAACATGTGACTAGAGATCTGGTTGGTAAAGAAATGTGATGTGGACAGAGCAGGGTCATTTAACTGATCAATAATAGAAAGCGGCGGAGGGGTTGTGGGAGTGAAGAACAACATGTTTTTTTTAGTTTAATATTGTCTCTGCACTGTAAAGTGTCATGCAATTTCAGAATAAACGAGCGCTTGTCACAGTGACTTGGTGGTTAGCACTGTCGCCTCACAGCAAGGACATTCTGATTGTGGCTGTGCACTGCTCTTCTGAGTAAACTTTAGAGAATGAAATGTCCCCATGAAGATCATTACATATAAAGTACCTCAGTACATTTTTTCTTTCTTCTCATCGACTCTTGAAAGTAAGACAGCAATACAGTAGGGGACAAGGTAACACAGAGAACAGGGAGAATGGGGTTTAAATCAAACTCACGTGAAGTGTCATCGATCTAATGGGAGGACACTTTTTTACAAGGTTATCTTGGAAATGTCAGAATGATTTAGTGATGCTGTTCAGCAGGGCTCAGCATCCAAAAGTCCAAATGACCCCATTGTTTCTGTGTGTGAACTCATGTTGTTTAAGGTAAAAAAAAAAAAAAAAAAAAGGTCAGTTGAGGAAAACAAAATAATATAAATCTATTAAATTGGGAATTCAAAAGAAGGCTTACTTTTTAGTTTAGTATTTAGTCCCTGCTTAGCTACCCAGTGACCAAAAGAGGGTGCTGTGGCTCAGCTGCTGGCTTGACTGTTGGTGTTTGACAGCACAAGCCTGTAGACTGACTTCCTGCCCCTGAATAATTAATACTCTCTTCTAATTACTTTCCAGAGTGTAATTTTTGATGCATGAACTATCCGAGGATGCACATTGATGTTAGAGGTGTTTAATGTATTGTGAAAGAATGGTACCAAGAGTGGTTAAAACTTCAGTAAGTTGTATGATGTCTCTTTGCGACACACACACACACTCACACAAACAGGAAAAGCATAAAGGTTTGTTTATAAAGGCTAAAATGGTTGATATATTTAAAAACAAAATTTTGGGATAACCTGCTGTGAGCCCCCCAAAACTGTGTTTATATTATCTTTACTAAATAAGACTTTCTGCCAAACAACACTGCAACAGGGTCTATGTTGGAGGGAAGCCTCTACAGACTGGCACTGTCACCACTGCACACAAAACTAGATACCACATCAGGTCCTAGTTAGAAAGTATAATTACATGCTCGTGTTCTGCACTGACTGCTTAGTGGTTTTGATAATGAACGTGAACATCTACCAGGAATCCAGCTGGCCTATTAACCACATTAATATTATAAGGATTGACTTGGGCACAGTATATCCTGAGTGCTGGTAAATTATCACAGTGGAACTGTTGCCACAGCTCTACAGAGTCATAGGAGAGCTTCTGCCTGTTAATGCAGTTACAAAGCGGTGCATACACTTACTGTAATGCTGCAGTTTAAATGAATCTACATGTGAGTAAAAAGGGTTGCCCCAAGATTGGAACCCACTACTACTTCCATATCAATTGACAGGTATCTTAATACAAGTACGCACTTTAGATAGCAACTGCCTCTAAGATATCCTTGTTTTCTGATGCTGTTATTGGTTGGTTTAGGCCAGAATTTGTTGCATATAGCAGGGAAAAAAACTATATTTTAATAGTGCTCAACTGAGAAATGCAGAAAATGCTCAGTCCATTACTTAAATGTTTTAATTATGTATCTGACTCTATATCAGTTTTGTATGTTTTAGACAAAAACGAATCCAAGATATAATATTTCTTTAAAACATAATTGGTATTCAACCGATGAATGCTAATTTATTTAGATTAATTTGCATTTTAACTATGTTCACATCCATGATAACTTGTGCTCACATAGCAGTTAATCAGTTCTAATTAAACAAGGCTAAGCTAGCTGTTTCAATATTTATTATTTATTTAATCCCATATAAGTGGCAAAACATGTGTTACATAATTTGAAGTCACCCCGATGAAAGACTCAGGAGCATCTGATTTTTACAAATGTGTCAATCTGTAGTTAGCCCACATAAAAATTCCACATATTCAAAAAGATATGCAAGCATTGGAGTTGAATCAAAGTTCACATCCACCATGTTCTTCTTGTTGTAACGTTTTCCTGTTGGAGGCCCACCAAAGTCTATTTCAGAGTGTTTCTTCTTTTCATCATCTACCTCCTCCTTCTGAAAATAGGGTCTCTGTAGCTTCCCTAACTGGATTTCACACTTGGCTACCATTACATCACATATGGCAGGGTGAGATATAGCGGCTCAGAATCGAACTGTATGGCATTGACACTTTGAACACATGTACAATGATAAGTTCTGCTTTTGTATCTTTCAGTCGCAGATTCCCTCTTGAAAAATAAGAGTAATACAGTTTAATGTGTATCTGAATTGTACAATTAGTTTTGCTCTGTTTTTATCCTGGCTGTTAAAGTACCACCCAGCAAAGGCTACAGCTGAAGTCAAGGTCATCTTATGGGTCCAAGCAACAATTGGCATTGTATGCAGATTGGAGCCTTTCCATGGACATACCAGTCAGACAACAGACTAGCTCCAAAATAGCAAACTGCACAGGTCTTGGATGTTTTAAGAGCTTGACTCAGTGCTGTGGTCATGTGGTGAATTGTTGCAGAAGCCTGTCAATGAAAGTCACCTGGTGGGACGTGAAAGGGGATTTGGCGCTGTGCTAGGGCTGAATCCATTTATACTCAAACTGACATATACAGTTTCAGTCTGTGTCACTGTGTAGGTTAGCAGCAAACACTGACAATTGCAGCCATGTGCTGTTTGACACTAACGAGGAACAAATTGCAGCCATGACTTATTATTTCTCCAGCACGCACTAATCTGGTGATTATTTCATGCTCCAATGTCCCATCCCTTTAATGGCAGGCCAGGCCACAGTGAGTGCGAGGCAGACAACCAGAGCAAGCCTAATTATTTTTCTGTGTGTGTTCCTCTTAATACTATTTAAAGGATGAGGTTCTCTTGATCTTAGATTATGGTTTAGATCCTTGAAATACATCAATGAACAATATCAACCTGCAATGCAACAGTATTTCTGTCTGCAATGAGCAAAGGGGATCTCAGAGCTCATTCAATATGTATATTGATTTAAAAGTCTTTGCTCATGAAAAGGAAATCTGAAAACTCATTTATTTTAGGTTTAAAAGCAAGCGGATGGAGATAAGAGGAATGCATGTGGTACAGCATTGCAAGCCTGATAAATGATGATGAAGGCCACATCTTGCATGCATTTCTCAACAATAGATTTGCCAATACTCACCATTTGCCACTATTGACTTGATTTGTTGCCATATTTGTCGCATGAGATGGATGGGAGCCCAGTGCTTTAGATACAAGCCCAGAGCAGCTGTTCAGTAACATCTGTCAGTGCAAAGATAAAGGGATGTAAAGAAATGTGATTTCAGATGATCGATGTGTGGAGGGGGTAAAATAATGCATTAGGTACATTGACACAAGATGAAAAATTCAAAACAAATTTGTTTAAAAATCAAAACAAGTGCAAGAATTATTTGTATCACTGTGTTGTTAATGGATTGTTCAAATGCACTGTTAAGCCTTTGAAGTTGCAGGAGAAATTACTTGCTTCTCTTTTTTAGCTTTCACTCTCATTTATTTTTGGATGGGTCATATTTCATACTCCATCTGTCTAGAGATGTGAAATCAAAATAGATTGCAGCACCTGTACACAAAACAACATTTATTTTTTATCCATAGTGTACCTACCTTCCCTTTGACTGTGAGCCTTTAACTACCGTAAACAATAATTTACTGAGTGCTATCAACTGATTCAGTTCTCATAATTATGGTAATTATGTATGACTTCAGTCTTACCTGCTGTCATGAAATTTCAACTTCAGTGAGTTTCATGTTTTGTTGTTACATTTTATTGTTGCAGCTTTCTCAGCACATTCACATTCTAGGACTTTTTTTTCATGATTTGCAAACATGATGTTTAACTTCATTTTAAAAAGAATAGAAGCAATTCATGCAAAAAAGCACATAAATACAACAACAATGAAAAAACCTAAAGTAAACAAAAATGCATTTTACTACTTTTCAAAGATGGTAGTGTAGGTGCAAACCCCAAATACCCTTGATGGCTGTTCCATACTTTATTATTATAATCCTGTGACTAGCGAAATTCATCAGGTGTGCATCCATCATCAACTGCTTATCTTGCGTACAGGGTCACGGGGGGCTAGAGCGAATCAGGCGAAAGGCGGGGTACACCCTAAGTGCTTAAGTGTGAGAGGCTGCAAGGGCACCGCAACATAACACGATGGTAACCCTGTGTTTAACGTCAGAACGCTATGAACTGTGGGTAATTCATTTAGGCAAAGTCTGCATAGATGCGGACTTATGGAAAGTGTGTATAAAAGGCTCAAAAAGTCTGTGAGAGATCCCTCATGCACTTGACGATTTGATTTGACAGTGGGACAGCCCTAAGCCCTCACAGATTTACCTCGAATGCGCCTCAGAGACTGTGAGTCTGTAAGGGTGGAGATTGGGATTCAGCCCATGAATGAACTTTGGAGGTTGCTACACTCTTAATTAATTTGCAAATTAGTAGAATATTTGCTTGAGTGCAAACACCAAAAACAACATCCTGGCTGTCACTCTGTCTACAACCTCTGTCTCCATTCAAGTGTGAATGGCAGTTTCAAAAAGTGGCACTTAGTGTCTTCCCAGATTACTTCCTTGACGTTTATGTTCTTGAAAGAGGCTTGTTCATATGTAACTACACTCGAAAGGTCCGAGATCAGACAGGAACAACATTCTGTGAATCCTATTTTGGGGCGGATTTGAGTTTAATGCTCTGCAAATCCCTCTGATCAGACCAGATAAATGGTCATCACAAAGGCTTGTCTTGGCACATCATGTGCACGGTGA
The DNA here is from genome assembly GCF_021292245.1 of Micropterus dolomieu. Classification (NCBI taxonomy): domain Eukaryota; kingdom Metazoa; phylum Chordata; class Actinopteri; order Centrarchiformes; family Centrarchidae; genus Micropterus; species Micropterus dolomieu. The sequence goes on along the minus strand of NC_060155.1, from coordinate 12,131,969 downwards.
ATATTCACTGTCAATAATCATTGTCATTCTGGTGCTAATACTGTCTCATTGGTCGCAATCTTGAATAATAATCAAGGATAATTGTGGGGAATTGCAGCTCATCATACAGCATTGTAATTTAAACAACTTCACACACTTCTTGTCCAGCAATCATCATTTTCATCATCTCCTCTTCACTAAAAAAAACACCCCAATTCACTGAACAAGGTCAACAGTCCAAGACAAGGGAGGTTACACAAGGTCTCACTGATCGTGTTGATGGAAATAGCTTCATTAGCAGAACCAGGCCTAGGATTTCAGCTAATATAGTTTTGTATCATCCATATCCTGATGATGTACACACACACAACCTTTGTCTTAAATAGAAGCACAAAGCCATATCCTTTTATAGTCCTCCCCCTATTGTTGGCAGTGTGGTTTGGCATAGAAGGGGGTGGAGATGACACCTGTGGACAGTGGATAAAGGGGTCTAACCTCTAATCGGCCACCTCCACCCACATTGTGCTGGTACCCTCTGTTGTGTCATCTTGCCCTTTGTCTCCGGAGAGCTTCTTGCAATGGCCCCTAAGAAGAAGGAAGAGCCGAAACCTGCTGCAGCAGCACCCCCCAAACCCCCAGAGCCTGAGCGTCCTAAGACCCCGGAGTTTGACCCTGCATCAGTGACGGTAAATCAAAACAAATAAGCAATATCAAGTAATGGTATTTTAATCTTTTAAATGACAAGTGAATACTCTCACTGAAAATTGTTAGTATAGTAGCATCTTTTTTTTATATTACAGTTGTATTAGTACTAATAAAGAGCTTTCATAGAAATGTTAAATATTCAGATGTTATGAGCCAAGCTTGTGTTTAAAGAGAGAGCATCAGAGACCCCATGTGACCTAAACTTGGCAGTGCAAGCGAAACTAGACTGTACAGCCATTTGAATGGGTTGTGGTTGTAATGGCAATTTGTATAATATTTCTCAGTCTTTCAGCTCCAACATCCATAACAAATTGTGTTATACAGTTAAAGAAGCTGTGACTTCTTGTAAGATTGAGAGGCAAACTAGCTGATACCAGACATCATGGAAAGATCCTCTGCTGACTTGGCCCCTTCTCAATGGATAAATGTTTTCCTGGTTGAGTGAGCTGACATGTTACAATGGAGCATGGTTAAAGCCACAAAATATGATTTTCATTATGTCTGTGAATAGCAGACCACCCACACCATTCCTCTGAGGGCAAAAGGGTGGAAAAACCGGGAGGAAGAAAAATATAGATAATTATTTCCATCGCCATCCGTCTTTATACATGCTCAGATAAGTGTTTGGATAATATTTTTACAAAGCTTTGTGGAGGGGCTGGGGTTTTGTAGATATCCAGACATCACACTGTCTGAAACGGAGGGCACTCACGGGAGTCCAAAATATACATAGACTATAAATAGTCAACAGTTGTCATAGATATTCAGAACAATTATTTATTTTTAGACTTTGCATTCATTTACATTCCAGTTACATTAAACTGGAGTGCAATGTGATTGTAAAACTGAATAGTCACACAGACAGTAGTTAGTTTAACATTTATCTCTTTCGCTGGAATAGAACACCAAAAAAAACTGCATTATATTTACATTTAATACTACTAAAAATGTATTGGTCTTGTGAAGCCTCTTTCATACTGCAACATATTTAAAGAGTTCTCAATGGGTTCCCCATTAAAGTTTTAAACCACTTTTGTTCTTCACTGAACACGTGGTTGTTGAATTAGTACATGTTCTAAATTAGTGCATGTCACTAAATTTAAGTCTGAATAAAAGTGTGCAGGACTTCATTTAATTTTTTTTCTTTATCTTCCACTCATGTAGTTGCAAATAGGTTGTTTGCCACATATTGCATCTAAAAATAAACTCAAATGAAGCTGACAGTAGCAGACAGTATACATACTGTAAGAAGGGGTTGTTAAGCCCAAGGTCATTTATAAACAATGTGCTGTGATTGGAACAGATCCAGACTATAACTAGATCAGTTGGAATGTCATAACAAAGGTGGAGTCAAGATCACAGGGTCATGCTTGACTCTCTGTTCTCTACTTCTGATTAAATGAATTTCTTCTGCTGTCAGTCCCATTCCCTTGACTTGTGAACTGTAATTTTTCCTGAATGATCAGCAGCACCTAACCGCCTTGTTTGCTTTGTCTTTTTTCAGCTGGAATTCACCCCCGAGCAAATTGAGGGTAAGCTGAGGTTGTTGTTACAGTTGTCGTTTGTGTTGCGTGGACTGACAACTATTTATAGAGGGAATGTGTGGTTTGTGCTCTCCATTAGTGTGTGAGAAATGTTCAGCAACAGCTGATGATGCAGCAATTGAGGGATATGTTATTATTTTAAAATAAACACATCCATCTAAGTATTTAGCTAAGCTTTGAAAGGAGATGAAAGAGCATGTCAATCAATGTAAAGTGTAAAAGGACCCTTTTATCAGAGGGATACCATTACACGTCATTACTTCGCAGCCTCTTCAAGGCCTTTCCTCAAAGATTTTTTCTGCACTTTTCGATCACACTGAACTGAATAGAAATCAAAAGGAATAAGCTGATTTTCTTTTTGTTCACAGACTTCAAAGATGCTTTCCAGCTGTTTGACAGGACACCAGCCAATGAAATGAAAATCACTTACGCCCAGTGTGGAGACCTGATTAGGGCTTTGGGCCAGAATCCTACCAACGTAGAGATCATGCATGTCCTTGGAAAGCCCAAGCCTGAAGGTGGGTGGTATGCACAACATGTAATGTGCTGAGTGATTCCCCTCTTGTCTATGTGCACAGTGAGATTGGTGTTAATACTATGGTTCAAAGGGAGCATTAGCTGAATACAGAGAAAGGCTCAAATAAAGTTCAACATTCGTCATGATTGAAGACTGTCCAGCTTTTTGTTTTTTCTTTGGTAAAATCAGCACTTTAATTATTTTCCAAAGACATGCAGACCAAGATGCTTGACTTTGACCAGTTTCTGCCCATACACCAACACATTTGCAAGGCCAAGGACCGTGGAACATATGAGGACTTTGTGGAGGGTCTAAGGGTGTTTGACAAGGAGGGGAATGGCACAGTCATGGGAGCTGAGCTCAGGCACGTTCTGGCAACACTGGGTGAGTTGAACAGTCTTACTGCAAATTAATTTTATAAAGCCGTCATTATAAAAATACATACTGAGCTGACAGTTCTCCTGGTTTCTTCCGTATGGACCACAGGTGAGAAGATGAGGGAGGACGAAGTGGAGCAGCTAATGCAAAACCAAGAGGATTCAAATGGATGCATAAATTATGAAGCTTTTGTAAAGCACATTATGGCATCTTAAAATGGGTACCTCATTGTCATTCTGGTGCTACATCTCTCTCCATTATGAAATCAATATGATAATAATATTCAATATTCTTCTTCGCTACAAAACAAGATCTTGAGTTCTTGTCCACAGAAGATCTTTGTGTTTCTGTAAATCCCATTTTGTATGTTTCTTATTTCCATGCGTCTCAGATGTACCTATAACTCATCAGTATTTGACCTTGTTTTTCTAAGACCGCATGTATTGATGTGATCATTATCCCTGCTCATATTGTAGATCATGGTAAATAAATAAATTACTTTCGATGTTGTTCGCAAAATGATGCTCCTTATTTTATTAAAGAGAGAATTACACTCACCAGAAGAAGGTGAATTTTGGCACACGGTCAGCACTGAGTACATTAGGAATACAACTTTTCCACTATGGACCTCAGTGCTGACAGTGCTGGGAAAACAAAACTTTTTCTTTTCCAACAGGTGTATGAAAGACGACAGTTTTTGTTTTACATCACTGGGAAAAAAAGTGCAAAATAAAGGGTAAAAACACACAGTCAGTGTTTTTCAGGATATTAAATTGCATTAATATAAAATTGTTGTGTAGCTTGGTATACAGAGTGCATCAACAACCATATATATATATATATATATAACTATATATATATATATATATATAACTATATATATATATATATATAGTTATATATAACTATATATATAGTTATAGTTTTATGTTTCTCTAGGACATGTGTGGCCCTGCTATGGAACTGTCCAGGGTGTACCCCGCCTTTTGTCCGATGTCAGCTGGGATTGGCTGCAGCCCCCCGCGACCCTGTACGCAGGATAAGCGATTGACGATGGAGGATGGATGGATAGGACATGTGTGGTGCCATTTAAGCCAGCAGGAGGAGCTGTTGCCTAATTAATTTCTTTGTCATCCAATCACAGGGATTTCAGTGAACACTGAAATGCTAAGTTGTTAAAAGGGCTACTTTGCATCATGAAATATTTGCTATATCTAATCTGGTAGCTGCTAACAATGCCAACAAATATCAGTGAATTCATGCTGAATCTACCGAAAGTGTATTACTAGAGGCTAAAAACAGTTAAGTGTTCACCTTTAATTCCCTCTCAAGCTGCTTTAAATTGAACAATGTGCTTTTATTCGAGTTACAGCATTGTATTTGCGTGTTTCAGCTATTCATTGAAGCTGGAGTTTATGATGTTTACAGTGTAAAACACAATTTAAACCTATATGTTTTATAAGCTGCACCATTCCTTCAAATAGAAATATTCTAGATTCTAGATCGATAGACTTGTACATTAATTTTACACACATATTCCCAAAGTTCAAAGAGTGTAACATTAGCAGTATACACTATACATATATGTATTCTGTGGGTTTGTAGTAATAAATACAAGACAGCTTGAGTTTGTAATAATAACAAAAATCATAATAGCTTTATTTGTACAGCACGTTTCAATACAGGTAACAGAGTGCTTTACAGCAATCAATGTAAACGTAGACAAGTAAAATTGGTATCACTCAGTGGTTTGCAACAATGCAACATAAACAATTCAATGTACAAATTATAGAAATATAAAGTAAGCATCACACTGTGAAAGCTTTTTTGTAGAAATGTGTCTTAAAAAGTGAGATAAAACCAGGAACACTCTGTGAGCCTGATCTCCTCTGGTAGATTGTTCCCTGACAGGGTTTCTAACAAAAAAAGGTCTTGTCTTTTTTGTTTGTGAGCCTAGACCTCAGAATAGCTAGCAATGCCCTACCAGAGGATCTGGAAGTCTGCGTCCTGGCTCATAGGGGAATAAACATTCAGCGATATAGGAAGGTGCAACCTATGCCTGGCCTTAAAAGTAATTAGAAGAATTTATAAATCAGTCTAAAAGAAACAGGCAGTGAGGGAAAGGATCCCTAAAGCTGGGGTGATATGGTCACATCTTCCAGTTGAAAGTCGAGCTGCAACATTTTGGACTAATTATAGGTGATGAATTGATTTCTGACTGAGACAGGTATATAGGGAGTTACAATAGTTGAGGCAGGAGGAGATAAAGCATGGATGAGTTTCTCCAGATCTTTGGCAGAAAGACTGTTGCTATATTTCTCAAATGATAAAAACATGACTGAACAACATTCTTTACGTGGGGCTCAAAACACAAGTCCTGGTCAAAAACTGCCACTAGATTTCTGGCCAAGGGTAATGTCTAACCCACCAGCTTATTAAAGGATAAACTCATTTAGAAATGAATCCACCCAAACTTTTTTAATTTTAACATTAATATGACCTTCATGTTTACCACAGATAGGTTTTCCAAGTGCCTCTCCTTCTGTGGTCGGCTGACCTTCATCACACCACGTAATCTTTGTCAGTCAGCTCACCTCTTCTAGCCTGAGCATCGGGCTATTTATATATATGAATAGCCATTATTTGTGCACAGTCAATTTTACACTGGACCTCCGGGATGGCAACAGTTTATTGTTGATGGAATATTTCAACTCAAATGCACAGCCTGAGTAATTCAGTGAACCGGCTGTATCATAATGGAATCATTTCCTTAATGTGATTCCAAGAAGAGCAACGCTGTTTTTGGTAAAGTGCACCTTAACAGTACTCAACGTCAGAGGCAAAGACGTTAAATTAAGCCAGAAGTCTGACTTAATGCATGCAGTTCTTTATACTTATATAAAGAGTGTCAATTTAATAAAAAGTCCCCCATAAGTGAATGATTTGTTGGCAACAGGTGCTTCTTGGAGCAGGCATGCTTTGATATAACCCACTGAAAAATGCTTTACACCACACATTGAAATGTAGTTCTCTGTCCAATAATTTTAGGGTAAAAAGAAGGTCCCAATACTGTAAAAATAAAATGATATTCGTCAGGATGTGAATGTTTCCATTACTCAACCTTGATATGTTACCTCAGTATTGTAAACTCAAAGGCTGTGGTGTGAAGCTTAAAACTTAATATACCAAAGAAAATATTTATCAATTAAAGGGGTAGCCCATAAAGTTCACATTTCCCGAAATTCAATCAATAATTTCTTTTTGTGAGACCCTTCTACATGATAAAATGTAAGTCTCCATGTGCAAGGTCTTAGCTACCATTGGGGACACCGAGCTCATTTTTACATTGTGAATCATTACATTATGAACAATATACCCAGGACAAGATATATATGTGTGTGTGTGTGTGTGTGTGTGTGTGTGTGTGTGTGTGTGTGTGTGTGTTGTCAGACTTAACAAATCCCGTCAGGTGGCACAAAAAACATTACTGAGACTGTAGAGGCATCCCGTGGCTGTCATGTCAGTCATTTATTTCTGGCTGGGGTAATGACTGTTGAAATGTAGTTTAATATAGACACAAAGGAACTCAGGGCAAACAATCCACAATGAAATGCGGGTGTGCTGCTCGCCTCTGGTATCGCTAGACTCCAGAATGTCACATCTACTGTCCGCTTTTCAAACTGTTGTCAACCTTCAAAAGCATTCATTTTCACAAGCCTTTATTAGGCTGCATCAGAGTCTCAGCTAATTGTTCGGGGATGTATAACTCATCAAGTCCTGAGGGTTCTGGGCACAGGCAGTAGTTTCTGCTCCACTTCACTCCAGCCCAGCCTGAAATGTATGAAACTGTATCTACATTCATATTGCATAACCTAGCAGGCACTCTCAGGGCATCTTCACTTCCATCAGTGAAAACTATATTTACAAGTAAGACAATTACATGCCCCCGCAACCCTGTACGCAGGATAAGCGGTGGACGATGGATGGATGGATAGAAAATTACATGCCACTGTGCCAATGAATCCGCAGTGGTCTACTCTATCATAAGAACAATTATTTGATTGAGTCACTATAAGACTGCTGCATTTATTTCATAAAGGGCTTGGGGATGAGAATAAGTAGCAAATGAATCAACTAAACAGATCACATAAGTGCATTCTGCAGCTAATGTCATATTGCCCAGGTTAACTGAATAGACATAATACAACATATACTCTGTCAGCATAGATCACTCTTGTTTACAAGCTCCCTCGAATATGAGACCGTTAATATGAAAAGCCAAACAGCAAAAATAAGAGTATCATTTTAATTCAAATCAGTATTTTTTTTTCACATGTGCATGTACAAATGTATATCAGTGGCACAATGATACATTAATTACAGAGACATTTGCTTCCTTTTCAGAAAATGCATTTTCTTTTGTTTGTAAGGCAACATGGGTGATTCAACAAATAGTTTTCCACAAAATCAGTTGGTCAAACATATTCATGTATAGTAATAAGTTAACAAATATGACATCACATTGCATTGAATACATTTCATCATGTAAAATCAATGTCGTACAAAATAAAGTCAACAAGATTTGGTCTACAAAGTGCAGTGGCAACAATAGAAATATGTAGACATTAAAACTTCTGGATGCTGGTAAACATGGGTTGTCTCTTTGGTGAGTTTGAATAAATGATTTGTTTTCTTATTTCTGTATGAAAATATTTCACAACTATTAAGTAATGTTCTTTTTATGTTTATATAACATGAGGAAGTCATGGAAGGGTGTGCAGTGTTACAGCTGCACAGGTTGTGATGCTGGAAACAGAAACTCAGGTAAATATGTATTTACATCAATATCACTTTGCATGATTGATGATTTTATATAACAGCTAATGTCAGTTGAGCAGCACATCATCAAAAAACATTATTATTTATTAACATTATTTTGTTAATTAACAAAATATACAAATTACATCAATGTATGAAATGTACATTTTACGACAAGAAGTGATGAAAGAGTTTATGTTCTATACAACACCCTCATACAAATTTGAAATAAGAAATTCTGTATTTTGTTTTACTTTTTTAAATCCAACTCCACAGTAGATCCAGCAGATTTTAATCCTAAACATTAGAGTACCAAAACATTTAAAAATATACATAAACTAAAAATATGTATTCTTAAAACAGTTTGTGAAATATGGGTACTTTCTTTCTTGCTGAAAATTAGATGAAAAAATCAGTACCGTTGTCATGACTATCTTAAATGTGGCCTGTTAAATAGTTATATATGAAACTACAGCCTGCAACCTGTTAGCTTTTGCTTTGCATGAAAATTGGAAACAAGAAGAAGCAGATAGCATGGCTCTACACTAAGGTCACAAAATTCACCTGCCAGCAACTAAAAGTGTTAAAAAGTGTTAAAACTACATTTTACATGTTTTGTGCAGGACTATTTCTTGGCTGGAAGCAGGGACTTCCTTCTTGTCTCCATCAGGTCAAGGAAACCGTCAGCTACTCGTTTGGACAGAACCATGCTAGCTTTTTCCAGTCTGAAGGTTAAGCTATAAGCTTACCGGCGGTAGCTTCATATTTAATGGACAGATATGAGAGTGGTATCAATCTTCTCTTCTAACTTTCTGCAAAAAGCAAATAAGAATATTTCCCAAAATATCAAACTATTCTTTTAAACAATTTTCAATTGTTTTGCCTGACAGACAGAAATACTCTTGTGATGTTGTGTAGCGAGTTTAGGGACATACAAAGGAGGCATCTGCATCAAAACTTAATCCTGGAACATAATTCAGACATTTTTCACTCTACGTAATCCTTCTCAAAAATAATATTTCCTATTTCCTTCATCTTTTTTTTTTGTTGCAGAAATCAAAAGCATTTTGGGAGTTTAACATTACAGATATTGTTCTTCCCATTATTATGTGAGCAGCCTGAGCGGATGTAAGAGATGGCATTACAGGCCGGTAAAGTGTTTATGGAAGCAATTGGTGTTCACTTCATCAGGCTTTTTGTCTCTTGCCAGTGGGTTACTTGTAACACTGATTACTAAAAAGCCACAAGGATTTCATAAAGCTAAAAGAATTTAATCTGCTTTCCCTGTGCCTGCATGATAAGTCCATGCACTTAACATACATATACATTATATAAATGATTTAGAATCACTTTCCCAACTATACTTCTCTATATATACAGTATATATAGGGAAGTATAAACACCTTTACTAATTTGGAAGAGAGCTTAAATTTGGCCTCAGGGATATAACATATAACACATTAAATTGCTTTGTATGTTCACACCCTCCTTCTCTGAGGAGAAAAAAAGCAAAATCCACCAAACCGGAAGCGAAAAATGACGGTCGAAAGAAATAGGTACAGAGAGGAAGCATCACTTTCTAACACATATTTTAACAATGTTTACACAAGTACAGTACAGTACAAAAAATCATTGTAAAAAGTAACACAGATTTAAAGGAGATGACTTCTCTGAGGACAAATAAAGGCTCCGTTAGAATGGCTTGTTTGTATAAAATCACCATCACCATTGACCAAAACGTTTCACCACATCTTGTGAGGTGAAAACCAATTGTTCACTTCATGCTAAACTAATTTTAATCCTTTTGACAAGAATGAGAAGTGCCTCGCTGAATCTCATGTATTTTAGACCGTATTGTTTTGATTTAATTCCGGTGGACCCTTTTCTTCCCTAAAAACCTCTTTGCTAGTTGTCAAAAGCAGCTGTTGATGCCAAAGTACAGTTGTTTTTTTGGATCTTGGTTCTTGTATCTAACAACAATTGCAAGTATTCCTTGTCACCATCCCACCAAGTAACAATGGAGCAGATGTCTATAAAATTTGATGGATTATCTTGCACTAATAACCACTAAGCAGTAAGATGACAGCGATAAGAAGGCTGTAAGACTTGTTGTGATATGAGTTTGATGATGATGCCATTTTTAAGTCTTCTTAATACTCTAATCTCCAGAGAAATTCAAACCCTGCACCTCATGTGCAATATGTTATACTAGATAGACCCTCCAAGAACTTTATATGTCCAATCATACTTCCTGTGCAGTTAAAATGTACTTTTAGATGCTATTACTTGTTCTCACCAGACAACAGAAATCGCATTGCTCTTAAGTCACACTGGACACATTGTGGCCTTGTTAGAGGAATCAGTCTGTTCTGTAAATCACTTCATTGTCAAATCTGTTCCCTTACATGTTGTGCTGGAAATTATACGCTCCACCCACTGGTCACACAGCTGTGGTCTGTTTGATGCTGTGAAAGCTGATCCTGGTTGGAGATGTAGGGATGGACATGGCTCGTGCCACTCGCACTCGAAGAGCGTGGTTGTCCTGCCATCGGTGCCACCGTTTCCTTACTGCAGAACGCACCTAAAATGTTGAGAATAAATGTTTCTTGTTCCAGGCTTAAATACTTGTTGCTAATCGTATGTATAAAAATGTTTTAACTTTGAACATGTCTTCAAAGTTTGGACTAAGCTAGACATGCTATTGTTAAATGAAAGACTGACACCACTCTCATATCTGTTCATTCAATAAGAAGCAGGTGAAATTGGAGAGAAGTTAGTCTAGTTCTGTCCAAAGGTGAAAAAATCTGCCTACTAGCACCTCTAAAACTCACTAATTAACACGTTATTTCATGTCTGTTTAATCCGTACAAAAACTAAAGCTAACCTAACTGTCTCCTGTCTGTAGCTTCTCACTTAACAAACGGATATGAGAGTAGTATCGATTTCAATCTCATCTAACTTTTGGCATAGAGTGAATAAGTGCATTTCCCAAAATGTCAAAGTATTATTTAGTGTTGAATTCAGACTAGAATAGAAGGAATAGAAATGTATGAAGCCAGTGGAATTTTTTTACTCTAATTAACCACCTCACCACCCCTGAGTTTTAATTGTTCGAGGGTTGGGAGAGAGCAGCAAGAGGGTCCTTCATTTTTCACAAATAGTGTAATTCTTGTAATGGCATTAATGACTTTAAAACAGATGGAATTCCAGCAATTTGCTTTGATCTTAATTAGATGAAAATGACAGAGCTCAATTAAAGTATTTTTTAATCATATTTAAACACCATTATCAAAATGTTCCAATTCCCTACTGGAACAGAAAATTTTTAGCAGTTTTTGGTTTCTTTATGAAAGCTACCTGTCCTACTCCTGCTTGAACTTAACAAAGATTTTAACTAATCAAGTAAATCCATGTAGGGCTTTATTAAAATCATATATCAAGAAACACATTGACAATTTAATGAATTTTCATAAATACTGACAGTCTTTTTCAACTCCAGTGACTCACCTCTCCATTTAGAAAGCAGTAAAACACTGACACAAAGAACCCCTGCAGAATAAGACACGTTATTATTAGAAGGAGTAAATGCAGCTGTTTTGTGTAATGACACCATAATTAGACATCAGTGGATTCAGATGGTGCTGTCATGAGAAGAAAAGGAATTAGGCATTCAATTTTGGAAGCAAATGTTGTCATGCCAAATATACTGTAATTCTTGGTTGTAAAAAAGCTCAGCTTGAAATCCATTTTTATCTCCCACTCAGTCTTACATTTAAGTGCATCAGACAGAAAGATTTTCAAAAAAATCACCACAGAGCAGAAAACATGCCCACATGGCCCTTTTAATCCTGTCAGCTGAGAATGCTGAACATGAGGCAGGAGGGCCATGTTGTGTATAAGCCCTGCCAGGATGCTACTTCAAATCATCTTCTCACAAGAAGGCTCATAACTTGAAAAGTCAGAAAGAAAGAAGTGACACAACTCTGTGATAAAACATAAAGAAATCAGTATGATTCACATTATTCACTTTGCTTACAATGTGTGCTGGTTTTTGTTAGTATTGGCCAGTGTCACACTGTATCATTACCCTTATTCTCACCTGAAAAGACTGTAAAAAGGAGTTAAAATAGATGAAAACGATTTGTGAGATGTCATCCTCCCCCGGATTCACAAAGAAGAGCATGTAGGTGATGCCCAGCAGAGGTAGCAAGACCAGTGTTGCTTTCACTGCTTTTCTGTGAAGACAGGAATGGAGCATCAGCAGCCAAAAAATTACTAATATAAGAACTTGAATTTCATTTGATGATCTTGGAAAATGCGGGACAGTCAGTGGCAGTCTAGGGAAAAAAAGAATCACACCACCCCCTTGCTTCTCAAAATATCAACACAATATTAGAGATGAAGCCTAGTTTCCAAGATGGAAACAGATCCATGTTGCACTTTATTTTAAGGGTTTATATGATTTAACTAATGGCTAATAAATAATAATGTAATGCAATGCTTTACATATAACAAGTTTGGAATATAATTTTTATTTGTTAATAATGCATTTCAAAATTTTTATTAAATGCATTAATAAGGACTCATGTTTTTAGTTAGTTTTACCAACTAAAAGGTCTGCAGTTAAAAATGTTAATAAGTTCTTAAAATAGTTTTTACAATTATCCATAAAGTCTGCAGTTCTAAATGTTAATGTTGTCATAAATTGATTTTGGTTTGGAGGAACTGCAGATGAAGCAGTTGAACTGTCAATTGGACTCCTAAATACAGAGCTAGAAAAGATCTGGAAACCTAAAATGTTCAAAAAGGTTTTTAAATAAGAGGGATTATATTATATTAATTATTATATCATTAATATAATTTTTTTGCACACATTCTTAACATGCTGTGCCAAGCAAGCAATTTAAAGATCACAAAAAAATCACATCTTTCCTTGTCAAACTGACTCAAACTGTCTGTTCATATTGTTCATGCACATCTGGTCAAACTGGCGTAATTTTCAAAGAACCATCGTGCTCTATTTTTAGGTCAACAATTTATGTCTGACACTCCTGTCCTCCACTCACTAAAATCTGCATGGCTCATGTCAGCATATCTGTCACACAATAACTGTAAATCTAACTCGCACCTGAAAAGCCTACATTGAAGTTGTCTGAGCTGTAACACTGTAAACACCCTGTATACTCTAAATAATCCCAGAAGGACAAAAACACAGTTAAAGTAAAAGGAGAGAAAACACTCTCACAATTTAGCAGTCCGATGCACAAGCTGTGTGGGTCATAAATCAGGATTCCACACAGGTCACGTCTCTCAAGCACACAGCAAATCTCTGCATTTACTGATCAAGTCTTGTCAGACACATGAGAGGTTTTCCACCTCCAAAGATTACTGGTTGGACTAAATGAATTGACTTGCTCCATGAAGTACTGTAACTACATTGTGCTCACTCAGGTCAATTTGTTTGTCTAGACTTCCATTTTGAAAAAAATATGACAGCAACACATCAAGCATTTTCAACATAGCCCATAAATTCAAAACTTGATGTCTGCCATAGTCTCTTCGGGAATTACTGAACCAGCTGCTATGATGATAATGATTTTCACAGCCTTAAAACATTACATGTTGTCCTTGGAAGGAGCCAACAGGAGAAGTGTCATCTCTATACTGTATACAAGCATCCAACCATCTACACACTGGTGGACTTTGGGGATAAGAAGTGTCCTCTACGATGGTCCAATGTGCAAGGAAACACAGTGCAGTGCGCTTTAAGGTGTCCTTTGAGTGGAGAAAACACAATGCAGTGCATTAAAGTGTGCCCTTCCAGTAGAGAGAACACGGTGCATTTCCCTCTAGGGTGCCCTACATGCTAGAAAATCTGTTGGCCTCTACATGCCATAAAAGGTTAATTAGTCAATAGTTCCCTGTGTGTTTTTAGTTATACTTTAAATCTGAGTCACATAATAAAACAATTTTAACCTTACAAGGTTGGAATCTGGTTCACCATAAATTATTCACAGCTGGTGCCCTACACCCGCACTAACTCACCTGTACTGTATTGTTTCAGATGTGGTTGACGCTCTTAGTTTGGTCATAAGAATTCTTACTATGTTGAAGAGGAAAACAAAGTTTATCTAGAAAAAAACAACAACAAACAAAATACAAAACAATTAGTTTTGAACCCTGTGTAAATGGCTTACACTGAAATACACCAAGAGCAATATTCTGCTGCGAACAGACCCTGCTCATTAAATGCTGAGTAGGAGGAGGACAGGGCACAACACAAGACAAAGCCACCTCCTCTCCTAGCAAGCCAGTGTTGTGTTGTGAAGAGCACACAAATCAGATCTGGTCACCGCACTACTACATGTTGATAACAGCTTGTACATAACCATTATCGGATACATTCCTATGAATACAATTTGTTATTTTCAGGATTCTTATGTGTGGAAATACCTTAACCCATCAGGAAGATTAATTCCACCTGGCCAACAAGCTAGATGCAGGATGGAAATGGGTTTCATTATAAAACTATTTTCATTTCAGTGCAGATTTCATCAGTTTACACCTACAAGCAGCAAGCAGGCATTAGTGATAAATCTTATGTTAGTGTAAAATGTGTGTTGAATAAATGAATGGTTCTAACAACATAGTGTGGGAATACTAGCAGTGGATGTGCAGTGCGATGACTTTCTGTGTTGTTACTCACCAGGAGCACAAGAATAACCGGTCCCTGGTATATGTAGTCCATATATTTTCCAGGTTCTTTACCAAACCAACATCTGTTGACACAAGAAAAGAAAGAATCAATACCATCAAATTAAAGAAAATGTTTAAAAAGGCATTAGATGAACTTTTTTTTTATACTTACTGTTCATTTTCATAATACAACTTTCCTATGGCCCAGGCTACTATTATAGGACATGGAATACCTGTAATAAAGAAATCAAAAGATTAATTTAAGTCAGAAATAACAAAACATTTACAGAATAAGGGACATAGAATACTGTTAGAAAAAGTTCAATACAAAACATTAATTGTAATGTTTTAATAAATGTAGCAATCCACCATAAAATATATTTGGTTATATATATATATATACATATGCTGCATCAAGTCTGCTCTTTTTTAAGCAGTTCATTCTTGACTTTGTCAACCTGGCAGTGAGTTGACACGCTAAACGAGCAAAGCATCTTCTAGCTAAATGTCATTAGTGAGTATAACCAAATCAGATGTGTTAATAACACTGTGACAGAAAGCTGACCAGATGTGGTCACGTTTTGTAACTAGCTAGACAAAGTGGATCAGATATTTGTAACAGTGAAATGATCAGTGAAATGACCTTTAATGGAGCTGAAGGAATACAGGTCTAAACCTATTATGATCCCAGCTATCTTTAGGGCCTCTGGTGGAAGAGAGATTTAGTCTGCCCCACTTCCATTATTTCCTAATGAATTCTAATTAACGATTTCTCAAGACTTATAGCAGTGGCACACTGAGAAGTCTCGTCAATGGCGTGTGGCTTCTACATTGCAGCTGTTGTAAAAATGAAAGAACAAAATAATTATCCCTCATATTAATTCACCTGCATTTATAAACCAGTTTCTACTTTAGTATGACTCTTAACAAATCATTTTAATTTATTACATTTTAAATAATTAAGGTATTCCTTCATCTTCCATCCCTTTTAGCCTGCTTATTTTTGAATTTGTGAATTTCCCCAACAAGCAAATGATACTGTCTTTTAAGAGATGGAATATCACACAACAAACATCAATTACAGAAAATTAAAACATAATTTGTCACCCTACAGGGTATGTGGCTTATATATTGGATCAAAACCAAAAATGTGTTTAATCCACACCTGCAGGAGTGCCTAGTAAATTTCAAGTACTGATGAGTTGACCTTCCTTAAAGATGAAGCCACACAGATAATCGAATTGTCATTAGAATCACAAAAGGTCATTAAAACTAGATTCATGTGTGTGATATCTGCCTTTGATTGCTTCTGTGTCATTACCAATCATATGTAAACTGCTCATCTGCTAGTTATTTATTTATTTTAAAGTGTCTATGTTGTCAAGAACACACACTGGGGCTTAATGAATGAATCTTTTGATCTTATATTGTGAATGCAAACAATTTAAGAACTTCATCAATACTTGTGTACTTTTTGCTTGTTCTTACGCAAGATCAAAATTTGATAATGCCCTACACCACAAAAGCCCACATGCACAAAAGCTATAAAGTTGGGCTATAAAGTTTTTATAATGAGGATGAAAAGGCAATTTACTTTATGAAAACACACAAGAAAAATGTTCTACACTTACTAAAGACGACTTGCCTAAATGACAACAAAATTAGACCAATGTGCCCTCACGCACACACACACACACACACACACACACACACACACACACACCAGCCCATTAATTAATTATGATAGCACATGTCATTTATTGGGTTTTTAAAAAATTGCTGGACTAGCCTATAAGCAGTCCATTGTATTCATGTGCGTATCAAGGCACCATCTCCAAATCCGTGCCCCTTCTACGATAGAAAACAATTCCATTCAAAAAACATTCACATAATATTTAATGCACAGAATCACATCTTGGGGGGATTGCAGTTGGCAAGCTTTAATACACACCTGTTCACTAACTAAGACCACGCCAATTAAGGTAAAACAGGTAGTTTATTTGGTTAGCAAGAAGGTTCAGGAAGGAAATGATGGAGGGGTCAGGAGGGGAGGGATGAAGGGGTCGAGGGGGAAGGGATGAAGTGGTCAAGAACTGAGAAAAGGGAGAGAAAGTGGCCACTCTAAGGGTGAACTGCCACTATAGTGGCCGCCGAATCCAGTGAAGGGAAGTCATTCCAGCTCCACTGACAAGCATTGTTGAGTACGGCAAGGGACAGAAAATGAGAAAGAAGGACTGGCCTTGTGGGATGATACGGGTGGCAAAATTTAAGTGTCCAAGTAGGGAGAAAAGTTGGTGCTTGGTACAATGGTAGAGGTGATTGGACACTTAGAAATATGATGGAATTTCTTAGGTTGGGAGGGAGGCTTTAAAGGAAGTGGATAATATATCTTGGGGCTGCTCTTGCACCTGAATTTGGTGCAGATGGTTAGGTAACACGAACCTATTACAAGAAATGCCAAAAAAGAAGAAACTCCAGAATGAAAGTGCTGGTAATGTCAACCAGGCGTGGTGGCTGGAAGATATCCTGACGGAGGATGAGGTTATTGGTGTTTTGTCGACGAACCGGTGGTTGGATGGTCTTCAGGGCGGATTTAAAGACGTGGATTAGATCCATGTTTTGAGGTATCTGCGTGGTCAGAACCGTGCTGGATGGGGTTATGGGGGCAGCTGGTTCTGGTGTGGGCGCCGAAACGTTGCAACCTGAATCACTGAAGTTATTGCAAATCATTCTGCCACATTGGTACAGTACAGGCCTTCCCTTTGTTGGCTTCCTGAGGAATCAACCATTGCTTGCAACGTTTTCTGGTAGGATGGTAGGTGGTTATGGTGATGATGGGAGGTGGAGGAACAGCGTACATGAGCCTCGGAAAGGTGGGCAAGTTGTTGGTGGGTGGGGCATAAGGATAGGGAAAAGAAGTGGCAATGGTGCAGCTGGTGGCTGGATGAGAAGAGGTGCTGCACAGGTTGCAAGCCAGGTAGGAGCTTGCTGCAAATGCAAAGCAGTACGTTCTGAGTCAAGGTTGCCCCAGTAGGTGTCCTGATTAAATTGCTGTAGGCAACATATGGCCTGGGATGTGAAAAGGACGTGATTTAGGAAAAACCAGTGCCGCCGAACTGCGGAGCCAAATCAAAGGTGGACAGGTAGTCATTCAACTCGGCCCTGCAGCTGGGGAGGGGAACAGGGAAAGAACGAGAGGAAATGGAGTGGGTCCATGATGTGGAACACAGTGGCTTGTTGTGGCTGTGGCAGAGTGGACAGCAGCGCTGTTGGTGGTTGATGCGAGAGAGAAAGAATTGCTTGAGCGGGGGAGCAGAAGTAGCTATGTTAGCTGCAGCTGAAGGAAGGGAAGAAGAAAGGATGCCGGGATGGGGTGATGCACGTGCATCGGCATGCTGGGACCGCATAGAGCTTAGTTTGGAATGCGGAAGTGAGCAGCCAGCTGGAGTGGTGTTGGAGGTGGCTGTGTAAAGCTGGAAAAGCCTGGCTTTGTTGGCTGTCCAGTGGAATGGGATTTGCCTTTCCTTGAGTGCATGCTGAAGGTGGGCAATGGTCCATTCAGAGATGGTTGTGGAAGGAGCCAGAATTGGGGGCTGCAGGTTGGTTGGTGTGTGGCCGCGGGTCGAGTCTAGTGGTGCGGCTGGTTAGAAGTCGGGCGTCTGGAAGAGTGGACTTCCACCGAAAGTTGGCGATGTGTGTGTTCAGTGAAGTCGGTGCTGAGGAATTGGATCATGGAGCGCAGTCATGGTGAATGAGTGGCTGTTTTATTTATTTCTTTTAGAGTGTCATTCATTTGTTAAAATGTGTAGAAAAGTGAAGAGTATAGTAATATCTTCTGCTGATTTTGAAAATTGATTCCATGATGAACCCTGGTGGATTGTCTTGATGGTCCAGGCGCATTCTGAGAGGTGGATGGTGGACTGGAGCCAGAGGCTTCTGAAAAATAAAATAAAAACCGTAAATATGTTTTTTGTTTAACTTACTCATATACCAATGATTTAAAATGGGCATGTAGCTTAAAACAAAGATGGGTATATGGTAGGCTATAGATTAGGTAAAATTCATGTTTTATAGATGTACGTTTAATGTGGAATTACATGCAGTCAACTTTACTTTAGAAAATTTGGATTTATACTTACATTGTTTTCAGATCTTGCTTTCTGAAAGGGTAGGGTATGCTGTCTGGCGCTGACGGGATGTTCCCTGGCTGTGGTAAGTCACTGTCCAGTGACTGCTCAGAGAGAAACCTCTCCAATGATGGCTCCAATCTGCTCATGTCTGTTGTTTTGACAGTTTCCTGGCCAAGTCCCTTGCCTTTATTAGTTTGCCTGACTGCAGACAGTCATTTTTTGGTGTCCATTTTCAGATCAAACCTTTTTTCCCCCCACTTAATTTCAACAAGAGTTCTTTCTTCTGCACAAACAGCATTAATTGAACTGGTGAGCTCTTACCATGTTTTGTGCTTTTCTGGACCCTTAACCCCACTGCTCACACTTGACACAGTTTTTTCTAAATGAAACTTCATTAATTAAAGTTTCTATCTCTGCAAAAGAAAAGTTTTTTGCTAGGCAGCATTTCCTTTTATTTAACTTCCTTTTCTTCTTTTGTCTGAGTTACATTACCTGTCAAATGTGAGTGGCTTGTTGTTTTGCACAGGCAACTTAAATATGGTGCCATTATATGGGTTTATTGTGAGGAGTCCTAATGCTAATTGCATATATCCTGGTACATGCATCCAATTTAAGATCAATGCTATTCATCAACGTACTGAGATGGTTAAGAACAGACTTTGCTGTCAGCACACATTTCATGAATCCCAAGTAGGATTTTCTTATTTTCCCTGTATTGCTTTGTGCAAGAACAAATATAAGAGAAAAATAAGAAAACATTCATGCATGAGGCCCAATGTCCATTACATAAAAAGAAAATGAAAATGTCAGAATGGCTCAGGGAAGCATACAAGCATGTTTCCATGAGCATTTTTCTGCCTCATGATGGAATATTCTGACACTCTGCATTTCCTAATAGCTTAAGTCATGGTGAGCATAGATCATTTCTGCAGTCATGACGGGGCATCTACTCCACGTTCATAACTCATTCTATCACTGGAAGTCAGGCACAAAAGCAGGAAATTGTCTACACTTCACTGCAGTTCTGTTCATTTATAAATTCAAAGCCTCATCTTGAGTCTGTAGCACTAAAGGATCTCCCTTTGCTTCACTCGCCAACCAGACACAACTTAAGCGCTTTCATTCAAGCAAATGCTCATTTTGAATTGGGAAGGAATGTCATGTTACACTGTGGACCACAGTGTTATATATACAGTGTATATATATATATATATATATATATATATATATATATATATATATATATATATATATATAATATGTATATATATGTATATATGTATACATATACATATACGTATATATATATATACATACCTGTATATATATATATATATATATATATATATATATATACACGTATGTATATATATCATATCTAGACAAGAAAGCTCCTCACAATGCATGTTTGCCTGTACACCAAGCGTAGCAAGGGGGCCGAGGGCTAGTGAGTGTCAAGACCACTGTCCAGGATGAAACATCAAAGATCCAGGAGTACATCAGGAAGATGGCCCCCAAAGGTGAAGGGCTTAGTGAATACCTCAGGCAGCAGAAACCCGAGGGTGAGGACAAGGAAGATGAAGAACCTTCATAGAGGGACAAGCCGCTGCACGGCATGTACCACAGACAAATAGAAGAAGTGGCCGATATCAAGAAATCCTACCAATGGCTGAAAAAGCGCTAATCATGGCGGCACAAGAACAGGCACTCAGTACAAGATCAATAGAGGCTGGGGTCTACCACACCAGGCAGGACCCCAGGTGCAGACTGTGCAAGGATGCCCCTGAAACAGTACAGCACATAACAGCAGGGTGTAAGATGCAGGTAGGAAGTGCGTACATGGGATGCCCTAACCAGGTAGCTGGCATAGTGTACAGGAACATTTTCCATGAGTATGGGCTGGAAGTCCCAAGGTCAAAATGGAAGACACCTCCTAAGGTAGTTGAGAATGACCTAAGATTCTGTGGGACTTCAAGATCCAGACTGACAAACTGGTGATGGCTAAACAACCAGACATCGTGTTGATCGACAAACAGCAGAAGAAGCTGCAGTGATAGATGTGGCAATCCCAAGCGACAGCAACATCAAGAAGAAGGAACACGAGAAGCTTGAGAAATACCAAGGGCTAAAAGAGGAGCTAGAAAAGATGTGGAAAGTAAGAGCAACAGTGGTGCCAGTGGTAATCGGAGCACTGGGGGCTGTGACCCCCAAACTGGGAGAGTGGCTACAGCAGATTTCCAGGTAAAAAATCAGAGTTCTCTGTCCAGAAGAGTGCAGAACAGCTAAGATACTGCGCAGAACCCTCAAACTCCCAGGCCTATGGTAGAGGATCCGAGCTTGAGGATGACACATACCGCACCGCAAGGGGGATGGGGTTTTTTTTATGTATATATACTAATTCAGAATAATTCTAAATGATCAAGTGATATGGCTGAAAGTTACAGACCAGCCACTAAATGGAGCTTGAGGTGAGATTGTTTTGTCAAGTCCTAAAATTGACGAGAAGACAATTGAGCAAACACAATCTGTTGATGAAAATCATTGAACACAAACTCATATCAGTCTGCAAAATCACGCATTTAAACTGTGAACCTTGTTTATCAAGAGAACAAAACCAACAGCCGAGTGAAGTGATACTAATGCACTGTCAACGTGAAGATACTCACACCAGCCGATGAAAAGGAAGACCCACTTTCTGAGCTTATCAGTTGAATAAGTCATTACAATGGCTGTGTGAAGGTAACATCCTTCAACAAACATCCAGAAAAAGTTTGTCACCACAAAGTAGTTGTATATGGTTGTAATTAACCGACACCAAGGCTGAAAAAGAAAACACACGACTCAAAGTTACTTGTAAATTGCAACAAAAATACTAATACTTTTCTTAATATAAACTTATTCACAGCTGAACTTGTTAGGAATTTTAAATGGCTTTATAAAACTGTAAATCGATAAGGTTACCTCATTGCTCTCATGGATATTGTGGTCTATCAACTGAAGCAAAAACCACATAACATTCCTCAGTATGAAGGTGGTGATCAAGTTCCAGTGGATGATGTTTCGAAGACATCGTATACTCCTATACCCGCAGGTCGAATGAAAGAAATGTTTTATTATCATAGTACAGTTGATTCAAAGTAAACTGAGGTCTCAAAATTAGAGTACAAAAATTAGGGCAACATTGGCCTTTTGATATACTGTAATGTCAGCAACACAATGGCAAGTCATGTCACTGCAGATAGATGCTCAAATAGTATATGCAAACTTTATTTAACATTTATTTTGCATATCTTCAATCAAGTATGTCATTGTACTTAACTTATAAAAAAATAAAGGTTTAAAGTATGCCGAATTAGTTGCTAGCAGTTCCTGTGTGCACTATACCCATGGGTGTGCAGACACATGTATTTGCAATAGACATCAGAAATATTGGTATCCAATTAAGATTGGGAATAAAACAAAATAAAAACATAAACATATTACACAAAATGTATAATACACAACATGATAAATATAAAAAAATATAGAAAAATATAGAAAAATGTAGAAAAACATACGAGTCACAAGAACTGCATCATTTCACATATATCCATAATATAAAGCTAACTGACAAGAAACTATTAAGGACCTTAGGACAGACATCCTATAGGTCTTACGTTCATTTGAATTTTTATATAAAACATTTAAAAAAGCAATTAAAAAAGTGGAGACTGGGATTACTGGTCATGTGACCTAGACACGGCCTATTTAGCATACCTGTGGGTGCCCTTGCAATTTCACTGAGTGAACCTGATGAAGCCATAGGCAAAACACATTGTTCACAATAAATCACAGTAAAGTCAATTCAGTGTGCGGTGGCTTGCTTTTGATTTTTTTTGCTGAAAAATATCTGTATCATGTCTGTGTGATCAAATTTGACTGACTTATGACTCAGAAAAGGCCACGTGTATAAGGACTCCCACTACTTAATACTGTATGGTGGGTCATCATGGTTTAAAGAGCTGGTAAAAGATAAATCATTAAATTTTCAGGTTTTTAAAAGACTGTTTTAGTTCAGATGACAACATTTTGTTTCAGGCATTTTCTTATTCTTCTGTGGGGGGGAACCCTAAGTAGCTGCAGATTGTTCCATGAAATCTAAAGGGATTTCATCTAGGAACAAAATGTTAACTATTTTGGTCTTCAACCTAAAGAAATCAATATTTTCCTTCAGAAGCCCACGTCGATCAAACCACAGAACAACTCAGCTGAGGTTGTGGTGTGTGTCTGTGTGTGTGTGTTTAAACTAGGACATGAGGTATGACTGAAGAGAAGAAGTGTAATGAAGTCCACATAATATCTTTCTTAGCCTGAGTGCTCCAGCTGAGCCGAGCAGCAGAGATCTATTCATTTGACATAAGCGAGTTAATGATAAGCAGTCAGAGGATATTACATGAATTTCCCTGAGTGTCTTCTATGAGGTATCATGCATACAGGACACATTTAGATGAGTACTATTTCTGTACTTGCCTTAAGCACAAGAAGAGAATGAAGGCCATGACTAGAGCTCCCACAGAGATACAGTGGCCTAGGTAGTTGATGATCAGCGCTATTTTATAATGCATTGGATATTTTCTCTGTGAAGACAACGCTTGAATTATTTCTCTAATGCAACGGCTGGACAATAGAACAAAGAGAAGATGTTAGGAATACACAAATGAACGAATAGAACCAGGGTGTATCTATTTATTTATCATTATATATAGGTTTCACTGTGTTTAGCTAAAGTAAGAGACAGCAAATGTCACTGACACACTTCGGATGTCTCAGCTTAAAATTATCTGAGAAAATAGAGCAAGACCCAGAAATACACATAATCAGGAGACAAGATGTGAGGTAATCAGGCCAAAACTCATTACAGGCAATACATCAGACTTACAGTTTGGCCTCAGGCTTTGCTCTCAAGGACACAGACAATACTGTACTTGTGTATTTAGCATCTTGAAGCAAATGTTTAAACACTTTAACTGCGCTATGTAGCAAAATTAAATGCTGTTCAATAACTGTTACGCAATCACAACACCACTTCACTTGCTTTATCGGACTGTTTTTCCCTGAGTGCTATTAGTGTAATGATGAGAAACTGTGATGAGCGTTTATCTGAGATGGTGAACAGATTGCTTGCAGAATGAAGGACATAGCACGATTGGTCCTGCGACGCCACACTAACCTTCTCCTCCAAAATGGGTTCACAATTGGAGTAATTACTCTTCAACGCCCAAGTCCCATTATCCAAGCATTCCCTGTAAGCACTCCCTGCAAGAAAAGAGTTAGGAGCTCGGTTGAGAAAACAATGAAATTGTAGCACTGTTGCACACATTGATTATATTTTCAGGTACTTGTTGAACACAAATATTTGTTCTTCTGTTCAAATCTCCTGTCCGTGTTCAACATCAAACGCTGCACTGCGTTGAGAAAGTGCTGGTGCAAGCCAGTTGTTTGTGGTCGTGTTTATAGGTAAGCTAAAACATCCTTGTAATTTCTTAGGAGCTCAGTTCAAACTTGAGCACTTCTATCTGTCTGAGCCTTACACAGAATACCAATTCAGCAATACACATTTTTAATCATAGTGGGGAAACGCAAAGCCTCTTACTCTGTCAGTTTATTTGCATATCTTTTAAAACCCGCTTTCTATAATCAACTTTGAACTGAATTTTTCATTTTGCAGTTCCTCACTGCACATTCTGAGGGCCCTTTATCTCTTTAACATTGAAAAATGTATACAGAGTTCAGTGGAAATAGTACTGAGCAGCGATAAATTATCTTCTTCTGTTCTATTATGACCAGCCACTTAAAGTGATAATTTCAAGCACTCTGCTTCAAAGGTACACATGATTAACTTAGGTGTTTATTATTGTGCATGAAAACTTGCATCAGTCATGGTTTTGCTGCTGTTGCTTCTGGCTGGTTTATACAGTTTTCAAAAATGTATTAAAAATAATAGATTCAGTAAACCTTTTGTTATTTAACCAGACAATATTTTCACCAGTGTGTATTACATATTTATGTATATATTATTCTAAATAAATGCCTTACAGATTAACTTTATTTCACTGTACGATCAGTTTATGTCTAAATACTGAAACTGTTCAACATTATTTATTATGCTAAAGTTGTTTCAAATTATTTTGACTATTTCTTGTGAGTAAATGAGTTATATTTCCCTACACATAGTAAGGGATGAATGAATATATTTATATCAGCGTTCATAAAGTTGCATAATACTTATTTTTTCCCAATGTGGATTAGCACGTTACAGTAAACACATCTCAAACAAGAGTTGACTGTAATGTTTATATTCACTCATCCTGACTCAAAGATTCTTGTCAACAACAAAACAATTTGGCAGAAAGTGAGGAAACCATCCACCTAAGAAATGCCTACAGTGACTCTCGAAGCAGTGGCAGCTTCCTTGGCTTTCGAATTTATGTTACGAAATGTGACATTTGTATTTGGAGAGCAGACAGCAGAAATCAGCTTGTGGCAACTAGAAACAGAGAAGTAGAATATGACTCTTTAAAACGGCTTCATAATATGCTTTCATTAGACTTATGGCAACACATACTGTATTGTGACTAGACAATGCTTTGTGCTGTTCATGAAGGAAGATCCCAATTCTCTGCTATTTGAGTAGGAGCTGTGATAACTGATAACTGTGATAAGTCGATTGACTTGAATGAATGGAACATCAATCCCCTGCGACGCAGTAAAACAGTCAATTGCAAAACACTCTAAAACTGTGCTTGTTTGGTGACTTTGCAAAAAAATCTCAATATGTTCATCTATTATGATTTCTTGTGCAGTTTAAGCAACCATGATATGACAGCTAATGTCGCATGCATGGCAAATAAACTGGAGTAATGGGAGTAGCTTAACCTGTAGGGAGGAGGAGGGGGAGGGTCATTTACAGTGGGGACGTGTTGCCATCACTTTTTGAAAGCATTTGTTAAAAATGTTCTGAAAAGTAGCTTGCACCAAGAAATGTTGATTAACAAATAGAAATGCTATGAAAAAGGTTCATTTGCACAATAAGAAAACCTGCAATGCAACGTAAACATAGAAGGAACCTCTGAACTGTTAAAAAAAAAAGTAACTAAGCAAAAAAAACCCAATAAGCTACTGATTCCTGCATTATATTTTATTATATTTTTATATTGTGAATTGTCACCTGCCTCCTGAATTTTGTGCTTCCCTTTATAAAAATAAAGACATTTCCACCATAAATTGGTGCAGGAAATGTCTCCGGAATACAGGAAATTTAGTGTTTAATGCTCAAAATCTTCTGGGGGAGGACCCCCAGACACCTTTATTTAATATCTCAACTATACATTTTGTTTTAAATACTAGGTCTATTAAAATATATTCTTGTCTTGTAGTCATGGACATCCTGTGCAATGTCACGTCTCAGTGTTTCATCACACCCCCAATCTGACCCCCTAAATGGAACGATGGTGTATTGGTGAGAGGAGTCTGACCGATGTTGGTGGGCCGCTAAGCCCGAAAACGCAGGGCCGATTTTTTGTACATGTCTCAAAATGTATGTGAGGTCTGGATATTTGAATAAAGAAATTTAGAGTTTTTTTAGCTAATGGCTTTTTTCTTCGATTGTCAAAATTGTGAAAACTCCCTTGGCATGTTTAACCAGCATGACTGTTCTTAGCTCTTTAAATGTTCCAACAAAATAAAAAATAAAATAAAAACTTCGAATTGACTGTTGACTTATGGGAAAAGAGCTGCAGAGCATCTGGACCACATTACAGTAATAAATAATAATGAACAGCTGCAGACCTGATGGGTTATATACATTTATATTTGCAGACTTAATGGCAGGGTGAAGTGAGAAACCCATGAACATTTATTAATGAATTGCTAACATTTATAGCAGAGCTATACTGTTTTGGTTAAGAATTAATCAACTATTATTAAAGCCATTAGTAACAAACTCTTTCAAAGTTGAAAATAGGTATAAAAGGTGACCTATTAGATGTTATAACGTGATAAACATTAATTGTGTGGTTTATGAATTTTTTGATATCCATTATTCTACAGGCAGTTTCAAGCAAACCTCAATCTCAATGAAAGTGAAACGATTACCACCAGTAATAATGCACCAAGGAAAGTGGAACATATGCTGTGTTTTTTCATTAAGCCAAGTAAACATGCATTTTGGAATTTTATGTCAGTGTGGTTGAAATAAGTTCATCTTCAGGACATGAAGTTGTTCCTTGTTGGTGGGCACTACTTCTCTGATGGTATCTGTTTTTTTTACATTACCTTTCAGTTTAGTAGTGGGTTACTTCACTTGCACATCCCAACACAATTGTTCAATCAAAGCACTTTACTGGATAATCTGTGCAGACAAACAAACAGCAATTTATGACATTATATCTGTTTTGGAGAGTTTTGTCCCTGTGAGCGATTCCACTGAGGCAGAACTGATTCAAGGTACTGGTGCAGGGAGAGCACATTCCTGATTAACCATCTGTGCATTACGCATGATAAAGCTATTCTCTTCACATTTATCTTTACAGTGTGTTATATTCACACTGTTAAAATATAAATCACCAAATGACTCAGTCTCTCTTGAGTTTGGGTAAGGAACAACGCTGCCATGAGAAGGTGTTAACAATGATCTAAGTAGCCCATTACTAACCGCACTGTGCCAACATTGCCCTCCTCTTCCACTAGCACTTTAAATGTGAGATAAATTGTTAATACATTGTTATGAACTAATCTGGACAAACCAAACCGTCTGTGCTGAGCTTGACCTGTTTCTTTCAGCCGATTGTTGCTGTGCTACAACTGTGGGATGTGCAGCAATGCCACAGGAATATTATAGTACAATATTTTTCACTTAAATATTGTGTAAGCTTTTCTGTCTGTGTCTTGTGTTTAGCTTTACTTTGTCATCTGTCTTACTTTTGAGCCAGGAGCTCAGTTTCCTGACTGATGGACTTAAACAAAGAAAACTGACTGCTATGCCTCCTCAAAGCACCAAGCTGCAGCTCACAGCTTATGACAAATTACCCACTTGCTTCAGTTGTTGTGTGAAATAGTCAGTTAAGCTCTAGCCTTCTATTTGGATGAGTTTCAAATTGTAGTAAAGATCAAAGGCTATAATAACTCAAAGTGGAGTGATTAAAACAGCTCATGCGAGCTGTACACCTGAGCCAGTTATGGCAGCGTTTCCTTCGAGCCATTTGAAATTTAATTTCATGAGCTGGGGACAAAGTAAACTAGGCCATACCATAACAGCATGGCAATCCCACAGCTCATTGCAGTTTGGTATTTCAGTTAGGCAACAAGAAGTGGAGTAGAGCTGCCATGTAGCATATGTGACGGAAGCCAGCGAGGCTGTGCAATGAGTAAAAACCTCACTCCCTGACACCTTAAGAGACGCACTGGTGACCAATGCCAGAGCCCATAGGTTTTAGCCTGCTGGTCAGCGTGTCCGCCTCCCTTACCAGAGGTTACCAGTTCGAGTCAGGTCTCATGGCAGTAAACTTTTTCAGCTTCCACACGCACTGCTCCTTCCTCCTTGTGGATAGATACTGCCTTGCAACGGGTTTCCATATTGCGCTTAGGGGCGTTACTAAGTGCACTATATTCAGTACATAGTCAAGGGGGTATCACAAACCGACCAAGTACGGAGAAGAGACCTGGCAGTGAGTGTTGCGGTCTAGCCAGCACTTTTAGCTTCTACTGTACCCACTTTTAGAATAAGAGTGTCTTCACAGCTGCTGGATGAGCCAAGAACTTAATGTTACACTGACTTTTAAATCTATGCTTTTATTATGACCAATGATGGTCTCTGTTAGTAACGCAACAAAGCACAAATGTGTTTAAGAATAACTTCTCTAACATCTGCCAAAGCTTTCTTTACCTTCCTTCCACCCAGTAATGTATCATATAGGAAGCGAGTTGAAAGCTCTGACATTTACATTTTACTCATTTAGCTGACGCTTTTATCCAAAATGACTTTCAATTGCTATATATGTAAGAGGTTACCCGCCTCTGGAGAAACTCGGGGTTAAGTGTCTTGCCGACACCACAAGCATGTGCATTGTCCACTGCTCCATCATCACCCATTACTGTACTGCAGGGGAACTCAACTTTACTTATCAAAATCTATATACAGGTCTTTGCATCACACCTGCATATGTGAAAATGCATAAAGCCTTTGGTGAGGCTACAGAGTGAGTGAGCTGTGCAAAATTGGATAATATACCTGGAGTGATGTCACTTGAGTCAGCTTCAGATGGATTTGAAGACTACAAGTTACAAAATGCAAGAAATCTGGGGATGTAGAGTTAGAACGAAGTGAGATTACCAGACGTCTGTGGCCCACTCCTGATCTCTGCTTGAGTCTAGCAACTTGAAGCTACATTAGCCACTACTAGCATAACACACCTGAATCTCTGACTGAACTGGCTGTGGTCGAGTTGCATTGTGGGTAACGTAGGTGCTATAGTTTTGACAAGGAAGAAGAATGCATGGGATAAAAATGTCTCTGCTTGTGCTGCATTGATTTTTATCCTCTTTTTTTAACTGCCCATCATGAGTCAGACAAGATTATGGAGGTGTAATGTTAAACCAGTGGACTTCTCTTTTCAGCTTTGTCTTCATACTAAAGAATTGTAAGTATAAACCATTTCCTTGTGTGTGTAAGAGCTGCGTTGGAAAATGTGTGTAAACTTATAAGAGCATTCATAGAATTTATGTTAGAAAATAGTTGTTGTTTTTTACATTGTCAGGATGGGTCTTCCCATTTTTGTGCCTGCATCTCATCTCCAAGTCTGTTGTTTTTTGTTTTTTTGTTTTCAACAACCACTCCTGACCTTTTTTTCTTAGATGCCAAGGTGTCCTTTTCAAAGGGCAAATAAAAACATTTTTTTTCTTTTCCTCATGTTACTTGTGTTTATCATCTATCTGGAAAAGAAATGACCTAAATTATATGTTTGCCCAAAACAAATATCAGACTGCCTCCAATTTCCAAAAAATCACATATTTATGAATCAGATGACCTGTGGTTCAGATCATAAATTGTTCTCCAGAGTCTCCAGTGAGTCTAACCTAACTAACATGCCTACATCACATTAGAATGCAACTGTTCCCAAGCCCTTGATTAACCCAAGTTTGATCAAACCCAACATGGCAGCTGCACCACTTGACAAAAAAAAATACTGTCCCACCCTTGTCACATTCACTCTGTTTTCATTCACTTTGTCAGAGGTGCTGATCCTTTTCAAAGCAAAACAAAGTCCCTGGCTCTTTGGCATTATCAGCACACGCTCCAAAAATGGCTGGATTACCTATAAAACGTTTCTTTGAGGTTTATCCTGAGGAGGTACTGAAGCTCCAGACTATGTTTGATCACAAGTCCCATATACATTACAAAGTGTTAAAGCTCATCCCTCTGGGTAAATGCTTTATGGTGATATTGCTGCAATTTAACTCATATACTATGAGCTTTTACATTTTCAGATATTTGCATTTGACTGTTGACTAATTAGCACTTCATTGCTTAAATATGCTAAAGGAAAAAAGCCCATAACTTCTCCTGTCTTACTTAAAAAATCTGTTTGTTTTCAGGGATTATTTATGCATCTAATTATGTCCTTTTAATTGCTCCTTGGAAAACTAAGTTGTTGTATTAATCTGCATATGAAATAAAAAAATTATAAAATCTAATACACATTTGACAAACTATGCTGAATGTTTTTTTTCTAACACATGGTTTCTAAAAAGGGAACAGCCCAAGGGGAAGAATAGTGCTAAAGAAAGATGTTCAAGCTTTTCCTGTCTCATACACATTTGTGGCTTGAGCCGAAATGTTACATATTTTTGCTGAGAATTAGACACATCTAATTTACAATACATGTTGGAAACATCACTAACATGAGTGTAGATTTTAATTGAATAACAGACCATCATTTAATTGCATTTCCAGTGCATCTCCATTAATTGTATATTGACTTGTTAGGGTTACGATTAGTATATTTTATTTATTTAATCCAAACCACTATGTGATGTGTAATTTATTTTTCCTTAATTGTAAATTGACATGTTTTTTGTTTTATTTTTTATTTGTTGCACACCACTGTGTGTGATACTGATTTGACTTCAGTACGTTTTACATTGATTGAACATCACTAACGTGAGTGTAGATATTGGTTGGATGACACACCATAATTTGCATTAGAGCGATAACGACAGAGAGAATTTAGTCCAGGGGAATTCAATAGAAATCCCACTGTAAGTGCTCTTACTCGTAGGTCTGACAGTTGAGAAGACGTAGGAGATGTGGCTCTAGAAATGCTGCACCATGTTTAATGAGATAAATTTCTCAGTGTCTGAAACCTGATGCAGCTACATAGATGACAAAACCACACAAGGCTCAGGTCAACCTACCCTGAGCCAATCAACAAGAGATGGTCGGCAATAGGCGGCCCGCGGGACAAAGTTGGCCCGCCAGAAATAATGCCTGGGCCATGGCCAGATTACTTCAATAGCAGCAAAAAAACAAACATTGTAGTGACTGGTGCTGAAACAGATCTCAGTCACATAATCACTTCTTCTTAAGTGATTGTGCCTACAGAATAAAAGTTCGAGAACGTCTTTGCAGCAGTCGTGTTTAAAGGAGTACTTTGCGATTCTTCTCCAATACTACTTTTGTTAAATTCTGTGAATATTTCCTCATGGGTCGGAAGCTCATGCATTCTTCCTTGTCAAAACCTAGCACCTACGTTACCCACAATGCAACTTGACCACAGCCAGTTCAGTCAGAGATTCAGGTGTGTTATGCTAGTAGATTATAAATTATAACGCAACTAAATATATTTTAATAGACCTGGAATGCAATTGAAACTTTAAATTTGATGACAATAAACTCAAATATAACAGTTATCATACAATATTTTCAAAATATACCAGGCGAATGTCCATATTTTGGCAATATTTACTGTTTAAATGTTGACTTTTATTGGGAGTTATCTTTAAAATAATATTTATGTCCATACAACCATGTTCCAAATAACATAGCATTGAAATATTCATAAAAACGGTGAATATTCATCAACATTCCTGTCACCAAAAGCACACCCATGCTTTACAGGCATGGGTGCCACTGAAAATCCTGGGGTGGCACACTAAACCAAAAGCCATAAATCACAGACTGAATTACTTTGTTAATGTTAATGTTAATGTTGTTAATGCAGTTAATGTTAGGCCTACTAGTTGTCTAATGTCCGTAGACTAAAACCAGTACAATTAACATTCCATAAAAGTCCTGTTTAGTGTATTATCTCTATGTGTTAAGCAATAAACTGTTCTTTAAATAGGCTAGTTTACCTTTTCCATGAAAAGATAAATACAGCTTTTATTTGTAGGAGTGTATTGACGGGGAGGAACAAAACATTTACTGGTCTACTCAAGATTACACACATCATGGAGCTTAAATTTTTTTTATATATTTTTCAATTCAAATTGAAATATACGATATGTGTCTGTATAGAGTTGTGTAATTATTTAGTAACATACTATTTCATAAGTTTGGTGTTATTATTGTTACAAACAACTACGATAGTTATTCTTGAAATATCCCACTTTTTAACCACCGATTTGACCAGTGTCATATTTATACGTAAAAATAGTGGGGCACCAACCATTTCAAAACATAGATACCAGTAAAACTACCATACTCTCTCTTGCTACTGTGTTTTTTAACATCAGCAAACAGCATGGCTCCACAAAAGCCACACAGCGAGAGGAGACAGAGGAGCTCAACACCGCTGAAGTCAACAAGGACGCACATAGACAACATTTTAGAGATCCAGAGATGCAAATGCTCCATATTTGTATAGTCTTTTCGACCACTCAAAGCACATTTACACTACATAACCATTCACTCACTGAGCCCATCGTGCTGACAGAAACTAGCATTCACACATACTACACTGGTGGACGTCCGCCGGGGGCAATTCAGGGTTCAGAATCTTGCCCAAGGACTCTTCAACATGCAGCCTGGAGGACCCAGGGATTGAAATGCCGATTTCCCGATTAACGGGCAACCCTCTCTACCTCCTGAGCCACAGTCGCCCCGGATCCTACAATCATAATGGAAAGAATATATAAAATAATACATATCCCATTCCCAGCTCCGTACCTTTCATACAGCGCAGCGAGCCAGCATATTGGCCTAATAATCCCGGATAATAAACCACTATGAAAGTGGCTATACAACAACATTATGACAACAACCGTAATTCGTAGCCTAGTCTCAACCGATCCAGCACAACAATTTGCCCGTGCAGGGACCAGCAGCAGAGTCAGGATGACACACACACAGTACAATACACAAAACTGTGTAGCAGTATGACAAACTTATTATAAACTAGCCAGGCTACTAACTGTTTCTGTACATTAATTAATTTACACTTTTCTTTCTTCTGCAGTTTGTCGCTATACCTCCAAAGAAAACACACACATTCAGCACAACACCGGTATACTCCGATCTGCTCTGCCTGTTAGTCCTGCCCCTTAACCAGTCACAATTTTAGAACCGTGATTGCCATCTACATGGACAAATCAGAGGCCTCTCCTAAAATAAACATCATAGTCTGTCACAGCTCAGGGTCAGAGGTTACCCTCTTAAAGTGACAGGGCCTAATATGACAACACTTGTATGCTGCTATTCACCTTTTAACTCAAATGCAGGGGTTACATAATATATACAGTATATAGCATTTTATACACATGCTCTGTTTAACGGCGTGTGATCGGGGGGGATTAAAATGAACTGTGGTTAACCACAGTGCCAGCTGACACACATGCCAACATGTGAATGGGGAGTACTGGCACCTATTATTAGGCTACTTCAAAAACTAGGATTTAACAGCCGAAAATTGCACTTGGCAAAAATAGCTAATTGGGCCATATTTTTGGAGATTTTACATGGAATGGGAGGGGGTCCAAGTGTAAATAATTAAAACGTGGTTTGAGGTGTGTATGAAAAAGATCTTTGTTTTAAAAAGCTATTGACAAAAATCTGAAATGCTGCTCTGGAAAATTTGCATACAGTTTTGACATGGTACCTAACTTCAGCTCTACAGTTTCCCATCTGCATCATGGAAAGTCATGCTGCTTTGGCTATAAGCAGTTTGTATCGGCAAAAATCACCTGGATTACTTTGATGCTCCAGGAAAAGGTCTGAATCCAAAGATTATGAGCCAAGATCTGAAGGTAAAAGGAGCAACTTGTTGAACGGATATTACTACAAATTTTGGATGTTGCTCATACCTGTTCAGAGTGCATTATGATAGAAAGATAGGTAGATAGATAGAAACTGATAGAAACTGCTCAATCACATACACGGACTTAAAGTGTTATGTAATTGCAACCTAAGGGAAATACACAGATTTTATTCCCCAGAAAGGGGCTTATTAGGTCATCCAACGATCAAGCCAAATTACAGTGGCTGACAAGGGCAGACGCACTACCACTTAAGAAAATATGCGAATAGACAAAACACAAGGAAATTTCAGAAAACATCTTCATCAATTTGACAACACAGTCCGGGTCTGTGTCATCCATTCATTGTTTTTCTGTTATTTTGTTTTGTCTGATCTGCCGCATGCACAATAGTCCAAAAGCCAAAGATAATGATATTAAAGAGAGGAAAGCTAATTAGCGAGTGTTAGCATGATAACACACCAAGATAATGAACACATCAGCACTGCTGTGTGTGAAGTATGGCCTCACAGAGCCAAAAGCTAAGTAGACTTCTTCCTAAACGACCATTCTCTTTCTTGATATGACCCCAAGTATAATTGTTGAAAGTATGTCAGAATTCAACGACTGTTCTACCAAACTGCAATCTCTCAAACCTTTTGTTGTTTGTCATTTCAAAGCAGCATCTTGTTTCAGATCAGATCAGAGATCAATACAAACTGCACACTTACAACCCAACCTAACACAACACACTATTTTGGCCTTGTGTCACACATTGTCATTTATGATGTGTTATATTTTCTTAAGGACTCAGAATAAAACTGCTGTCTGTGTGACTTGGCAACCTGAACCGGAGGGCCCTGCTGTACGGCAGGGTTGCAGAGGATATTTCCAGAGACTGCGCAACTTTGTTGTTGCTTGTTCAGTTTAGGAACCAAATTGAAATACCTTGGAGTAGGATGTCAGCAGACAGTCAGAGGTTACTGTACACCTTTGTGAGATTTCTTTGTCATCTCTGTTGTGGATTTGAGGATATATTACATCTCTCAGCAAATGTATAGATGGGACAGAAGCATCATTTTCCACATGAGGGGAGGGAACTATGATAGGCACTCATTATACTTGAGATGGTTCATTGAATTTCATAAATTAACTAATGGGAAGGAGCACTATGTACATACATGACATAAATTATGTATTACTTGCTTATGCCCTATGTTGAGGTTTTATAGCCAGTTAGACATTTAGACATTCATGCATCTATACATCCCCTCTGGCAAAACATTAATCAATCTGATATGAATATGTTGTGTATTGTGTACTACTCAGATGTCTAATAGGGTAATTATTTTCAATGATAAGAACATTTAAAATAAAAGAATGAAAGTTGCTTTTCTAAGCTGGACTAAAAGGAAGGGGGCAGGTTTTGTTTAGGTTTCAGAGTCAGTCGGACGGAACTGGTGGACACACGCAAGAAGAAAGAGAGAGAGAGTACATAATACAACTGTTATTATTATTCCTCTAGATAAAGATTTTGTTTGCTTTCTCTAAAACAAAATATGCACATTTGGAAGGTTGTGGAGGTCTTTGCATAAAATTAAGTTTATGACCCCAGCTGGAGAACACGTCAGAGGCATGATGCACAGTTCAAGGTAAGATATATTCATTAATATGAATATTTATTTATGGCTATTACAAGGTTACAAAAAGAAAAATATGCTCTATGGTTACATTAGTTCAAATAAACAAATGTTTTGCATTTATATTTAAAAATTCTTGATAAGTCACTGTAATACCAATATGTCCATACATTTAATGCTCAATAGTAGCCATGCTATGCCTAATTCTACAAACAGGGCTAGATTCTTATCAATTATTTGTGTTGATTATTTTCTTGATTTATCCTTTTTGGTCCGTAAAGTGTCAGAAAATAGAGAAATTTATCCCAAAAGTAGAAACCAGCAAATATTCACATTTGGGAAGGTGAAATCAGAAGTTTGGGATTTTTCTTCTTAAAGTCGCAGTCATGCCAGGAAGTGAGGCGCACTTACAGTAAGAACAGTGATTTTAACCTAATACTCATGTCTGCAAGATAACATGGTCACAAAAAAATGGTAAAAATGTTTACCATGTTCAACATCTTAGATCAGTTTGCCTGCATCACACACAGCCCACACACCCACCAGTCAGCTCAGGGACTCTGTGGTGGCATTTCAAATGTCACATGTGTAAATATTTTGTCATTGACATTAAATGATGCCTAAATTAGCTGAATGTTACTCCTTCATGTTATTCATTCGCATACATTTCAAAAGTTGACGAAAGAAATTCTGAATGGTAGACACAGTGGCAGGCAGAGAAAAAAGATAATTGTCTGGAAAATATGAATGTGTGTACAAAGTTTTGTGCCAACCCATCACAAGAAGATTTTACTCAGTGACATGCTCTGTTGTGACAACAGTCGGTACTCTCCTTACAGCACACACTGTGGAAACACATTTCCCCATTGGGGACATTAAAGACAGAGTAGAAGGACTGTTGATATTTGAACTCTACAGCCAAACAAATACACCCCTCTCTTCAGTGCACCCTCAGAAGCTGGAGCTGGAGTCCAGCACGTTCCCCCTGTTTTCATACCAGAAACAAAGCAGAGACCTAGCAAACCGTGAAGAAATAATCACTGAATATCTTTTTTTTACGGTATTACTACAGGAAAAATCATGAAATCACCAAACTATCGGCACTGTGAATATCATGAATTTCAAAATGTCATGGCAATCCATTTAATAGTTGCTTAGATATTTCAGTGGTGGACCGACTGACCCACATAGAGCCATGGTGCTAGTATAGCTAAAAATCCATAAATAAATTGATGAAAGCTCTTGAACAATTGGATCATTTCAACACCAAGTTTAATCATTTGGATGGTTGGACCAGTAAAGGTTTGGATTAAAGTACAACAGTGGCTTCACTGCAGATCACAAAATGAACAATTGCAATGAAATGGAGTTTGGGAAACTGTCTGTCTATCTCCTTTTGTTTAGCAGGCAAGACTGAATCTCTCTTAAAAACATCATGCCTTGAGTGATGACCACTGAAGCAGACAGACCAACACAGCCTGAGGAAGCTGGGTAATCTTTTACTCACAGCTGAGTCTCACACTTCCCTGTTCCTCTTCATGCCCTCATGACACATTAGGAATTACTACAGCCATAGGTCATAGATCCAAACGTTTGCTTGCATGGTTGCTGTCAAACTCTCACACCTCACAGCTGTACTAAAGTCAGTTGGTGAGAGAAAATGAGCAAAACGCTGTGTGCTACATGTCTGTGGCCCTAAGGAAAACCATCAAGCCAAACATGGAGCATAGCGTGTCTGGATAATGAGTCCATATTATGCCACATTACACAAAACAAAAACACTAACACTGAAAAACAAAATCAAACATTTAATTTGAGTTTTCATACGTTTGAGAGTGCTACACTGGAATATACTGCATGTTGTGTTGCGCATGGGAGACTTTTACTCCCTGACTTCAGACTCAAGGGCAGTGCCTCATCTCAGGCAACAGAAGTAAAACACAAAAACAACATTGACCTTCATGGAGGGGAAATTTTCAGTAGCTAGCTAAACATGCATGCACAACTACAAATATGAAGTCACACACAAAAGCACATTTGGAAACGAATCTCCAAAAAAGCCCAAGATAAAAATGAGTGACTGCAGCACTACAGAGGTGTTGTTGATCAATACCATTGTCGTTTGTTAACAAGATTTTAAGCTCTCTTAACAAGCAAACTGATCTGGCCTCTGAGTTTTGAGGTGTGAAAACACCAATTTGGGCTTGGGGCTCGAGGGTCAGAGTGGAAGGAATGGAAGACACCTACCATGGCTCCGCTACTCCACTAAATCATTTTTAGATGTTGTTTAAGTGTCACAAACAAAACAAAATAAGACGTTGAGACTTCACGTCTGAGATGAGGAATTTAATAATTAAAATGTTCTTGTGTGTGTATATAATTAGTAGAATACCACTAAATAGTCACTGATTGTGATGGATAGTCCATTGTATAAATATGTATTGCAAGGGAAAGAATCAAAGTGGGACAATAAGACAGGGACACACAATAGCAACCATGGATGTATGTAGCCTACTGTCTGGTGGCTTAAAAAAGGTCTGTCTAAGGGAAGCTTGGTGCTGATTGGACCTCCCGGGGGACCTGGTGTGCAGTGGCTAGTGAAATGTTTGCTACACATGCTGACCTGAATTTGCTGACTGACTAACCTCTTACCCAGTCTCGCTGGGGAGAAGTGGATCAGAGAATTCAAAGGGGAAGAATCACCGCAGGAGAGGTACATTACAGAGGACTTTGGTGCATTCACTGGATTCAGCAAAGAAAAAGAGCACGGGTTGTAGCAGCCATGAGTGTGTGATTCTGAGCACATGCGAAGTCAACTGCATCATTGGGACTAGTGTCTAAAATAATATGTGGTGGTTTGGAAATTTCAAATCAGTAAGTATGAATGTGCACTTTGAAGTGTTGAGTAAGAATGTATCATTTATCCAACTTAATACATTTCATTTATCCAGAATGTATCATTTACTCAATGTATCATCTATCAGTATGTTATGTCTTATGTTTTTTGTATAAGCATGTAACATCCCTAGGTAGATCTGAGTGTTAAACTGAACTCTGAGGTGCCGCTCAACTCTTTGCATAAGACCAAAGTTGACAGGCCAAGAGATATGACCCCCTCATAAGTGTTCAGTGGAATGTGTGTAATAGGGATGGGTCAAAAAGGGCATGCAATTAAAAGCATATGCATCTGAGAAATATGACTTAGATACTACTCGGTGGGAGAGGAGAAAAGATCATGTACCCAGATATTATATTATTTCTGGACCACATATCTATGACAGAAGGTATGCGGATGGGGACATAGATCTCCATACCTGTGACAGATATTACGGTTACGGAGACATAGATCGTTTTTTTAAAAACAGGGCCTATAAATTTGGAAGCTACTGGTATATGACCAGAGACGCTCTTAAGGGGGCCCAAACTCTGGGAAGTGACTGACCCGAGAGTTTACTGGTGTCTTATAACACATAAATGTCTTAAAAATTTTACGACTACGAAATAGTACCCTCAGATAATGTGTTTATACAGTTAACTGACAATAAAGATAAATTAATGTTTTAAGGAGAATAGAAGAATTAGGATTTTAAGGGAGTATAATATTACAGGAACGGGGTTTTTAAGACGGTCAAAAAAGAAAACATCAAAGAAGAGATTTAAACCAGTAGAACTAATTAATGGCCACATTAAATTGAAAAATAGGCAGGTATCTCGCAGGGGCCCCACCTCCCTGGGGAGAGCCCAGGGCTATATAATGAGAAGCTCCACACCATGTTTTCAGTGTGCCTTACCAGTCTGCTAAGGCTTGCTCTGGTTTTGTCTTGCTTTGACAATAAACTCTATTGGATCGATCTATGACCGACTCCAGTAACTTCTTTCGAACTCCAAGTGTTATCTACCAGCAATACTTGTTAAGTATTGAGGACAGATCTGGACTTCCAGCGGGCCTGAGTCTAGTGTTTTGTCCCTCTACAGAAGTAGCAAGCCTGCACATGTCAATTACGCTCAATTTCACAAATCACAAATTTGCCTCAAGGGGATAAGGAAAAACTCCCCCCCCAAAAAAACTTTTAACGGGGAAAAATCTAAGAAACCTCAGGACACGCAACAGAGGAGGGATCCCTCTCCTAGGATGGACAGACATGCAGTAGATGTCATGTAAAATTACAGTATGGACAATCAGTATAATACATAGCTTATAAACATACATTATAAGATTTGTGCACACAGCTCTGTCCTCCAATGTCACTTGTGGCTCTTGAACACTTTCAATTAGCGAAATAACACATCTACAGTAAATGACACATCTATGAAAACTAGAATTTTTTTTAGGAGAAAAATGGCTGTTTTATGCAGGTGTTTGGTTCTTTCTCACGCCTAATGAGAAGAGTTAAATCTTTAGCCTGTCTCTGTTTATAGCTTCAAGTTTGCTTCTGAAAAACGAGGCAATGTTCCACAGTAATCTCTGATGAAAAAAAAAAAAAGGATTGAGCTGTTTCCCCAAAAGGCAGCGCTCCAGCAGCCACACTCTCTTTCTGAGCCCGAGACACACCACAGCGTTGATACATCTTGGACTTTATTAATCATGATAAGAGAATCAATAAAGTTCTATTGTAGAAACAGCAATCCTGCCTTTGAGCTGTGTTGACTAGAAAAGTACATTATGTGCTGATAAGATGTCTCCTCAGTGACAATGAACAGAGGCCCACAGGGATGGAGTGAGTTTACCAAAGGAGGGAAAGTGATTCACCAAATAATTACAGTTACACTCTGAGAGTCTGAACAGAGAAAACACACAGTTCACTGAGATATGGCTTGAATTTGAAAAACTGACACACTGGTGTTGTCATTCATCTATACTGCTGTGAACACTTTGTCTTGCCTGCAGCCTGACAGAAAACACATCAGATGGCAGTTCCAAAGCAGAGAGAATGAATGACAGTAAGTCACATCCAACCACTCTGCCACAACTGTCACGATGGGCATTTCATGTAAACCAGAGAGTTGAATAAATGCGCCAAAAAAAAAAAAAAAACGATGGGACAGGAAGGTTTAAAAATGCATAAACCTCTTAAGCCACTCTGCACAGACATTAATATTTATATATGTTTGAAGAAATGGAAAGGAATTTACAGTCCCTTACCTGAGTGGGCCTGTTAAGCCTGTGAAACCTGATTGTGTGAATTGCAACATTCTGCTGACACTAAACTTACTCAGCTGTTCATTTTAAAGTACTACAAAAACCTAGGAGGTTACATACAAGATATTACATTTACTATATATCCTCCAGTGTTTAACAACTGGCAGTACAAAGCACAGGGCTTTGTCCATAACATTTAACAGTAGTCCATCTTGGGTCATGATTTACTAATATGCACGCCTGTAGCATAAAATGTTTAGCTCAGAGACATTCCAAGGAGACAGATGAAACGCAATCTATTGTTAGTCCCATTTTTAGTCCCCTGCATGTGGCCAATGTGAGAGACAAAATAAACAGAAACAAAAAATAACATTGCAGCAAAAGTGTGCAGTAACTTTGCATCGATTTTTCTAATTCCACTTTATTCTGTGACTCTGTGTGTAACTGCCTGTGTTGATTAACACCTGCTCATGTGAAGTTAGAGCCTACGTCTATTCTTAGTCTGACCTACTTTGTAAACCAAATTTTTATTTATCCATGGCTGCAAATGGGTGTAGCTAATGTGACCCAGCAGGATCAAGATTATCAACGCCATTGTCTCAGGATCCATGTCACTTTGTTGTGAAAACATGCAGCATCCTGTGACTTGAGTATCAATTATGCAATTATGAGTTTTGTAAAAAGCTTCCCTGCTGTGTTTAACCAGAATCTATTTAATACACTTTGCACTAAAACATTCACCCTAATACAGTGAATTTAACAGATCGGAAGTCATTAAAATGTAACATGGACAATTCTGTCTTTGAGGAAATAAATCAACTCTGCTTCATTTTTACTGTCATCACCATTGTGATGTAAAGTAATTTGAAGAACCCCATTATCTTTAAACAGGGAAGAATGGAAAAATGCATTAGCACTAGTGAGTGAGTAGTTGAGATCTACAGATCTCAGAGTTCCACAGTGCATACAGATGTGTTAAAACATCAACAGGATGTCATGGCACAACGTGACAGTGCAAGATACAGTATTATGAAAGAAAGCATAACATTCAAAACACATACTGCAGCCAATTAAATATTTAGCTAAGTGAATAAGTGCATTTCCCAAAATGTTTAACTATT
The DNA here is from genome assembly GCF_021292245.1 of Micropterus dolomieu. Taxonomy (NCBI): domain Eukaryota; kingdom Metazoa; phylum Chordata; class Actinopteri; order Centrarchiformes; family Centrarchidae; genus Micropterus; species Micropterus dolomieu. Next base: position 12,090,034 of record NC_060155.1, on the reverse strand, counting down.
CCTTTAATATTAACTCTGCCCCTTCTCTGATCCTACTTCAGCAATTACTGTAAGGTGCCTTTTATCTCTTTAGATGCTCTAGTAGTGGCTAGCAGAGGACAACTAGGCAGACAACTTGACTGTTTCTAATGCTTGTTGCTTTGCAAATGTGACACATCAGAAAAAATACCATACTGAGTAAAATACTAAACGAATGAAGTGCATGCTAAGGCTAAGCACGCAATTTCAACACATCATGCTGCAGTCCCATACTCCATGCTCATATGCATTGTTGCCATAATGATTTCTGTGTTTTTTTCACATATGACAATTGATCAGAGACAGCTAAACTAATCAAGTCTGCCACAGTGTTGCTAATACAAAATTATATGATCCAATAGTACACTATCTTCTGCTACAATGGAACTTGTGAAAGATGCTGTAAAATATGTTGCATTACATGTCTGCAAAGTGGACAAACTAAAAATTCCCTCATATTCTTTCCTACTTTGTCTCTTGTCTAAAACCTCTTCCATAAAATGCAATGATGTTTATAGAAATAAGCTTTATGGCAGCTTATTTCATGCACATTACAGACCAATCTGTGGTCAAATAAATTGACACTTTTAATTCTTTATGTTGTTGATGCTGCAAGAACAAAACAATCTGCAGTCAGAAAGACTGATTCCTGTAATTATCTTACTCAGGAGCTCTACACTGGGGAACAAAGAAATCTGTCACCTGTTTCATTCTACCTCAGAAGTGTAACGTGACTTCATTTTCCAAAAATAGTTTATTTTCTCTCTGATTTTTGTACTTCTTATTTCCTACTTGATGCATCAGACATGTTAAAACAGCCACCTTATCATCCCAAGCGAACAAAAAATGCCATTATACTCCACTGAATTTCACAAGCCTATTGTTTGATTGGAAGATCGGTTTCAAAGAAATATTCAGTCAGTGCTGTCTCAACCCAATATTTAAGCCTCAGCTGTCACACGTGTTACATCAATCCACAAGAGTGTCAATAAATGAAGGTATGTCAGAGAGGGCACATATTGTCATGGCATATGACATGTGTCACTGAGAACCAGCAGAGCAATTGGTGAATCAATGCAATAAGAAGGGACTAGGCAGACAGCACGGTGTGCGTGAGTGTGTGTGGTGGTGGGTTACTTGGTAATGACACTGCACCTGAGCCTGTAGCTGTATACGTATAGCTGTGCTGAATAAAAAACCCCGGCTCCTGACACTTTTACTCTGTCAGCCTGCCCCTGTGCTCAGTGCATCATAGGAGTTATTTTCTGATGTTATTTTGTGAAATGAATACTGTAATTTACTTTTTTGAGTATGTCAGCAACAACTTCATCAGTCTTCAGATGATTAATACAGGGGGTAAAGAACATGTCAGTGTTGGGATGGTAGAGAGTTGTTGTATGCTGTTCTCAGCTCTTGGTACAAATGTTGGCTGATACAGTTTGGGTTCAGAATTGCTCAGTCTTTCCAGCCAGCAGACAAAAACCTTCCCTTCAGCTTGCTGTTCAGTCAGCAGCAAGTTAAAAATGTTATTTTATAGCCAGTAACTGGCTGCAACTTGATGTTACGACTTAAAAGACAAACCATAAAAATATTTGAATCCACACTGAATGTGCTCTGTGATGACAGGTGTGGCTTAGCCTTCTGAAATAGCTGCGGGGTAGATTCAGAAAAATATATGTGATTGGAGCCCACTCCAGATTAGGTGGACAGAAGATTCTGCTGCATGGCTAACAGTCCTTTATGTTATGGAATAGTAGATTGAAATGCATTCTGGTCAACTGAAGCTATTGTAAATATGTGACTCTGCATCTGATGACTTCTTCTTGTTATGATGCAATTCTTCTTTTTTGTTTATGATCATTAATTTCAAATTCATATTCTCTTAACTGTGCAGTTTACCACTGAAGGTTTTTATTCACTTTTTCTTTTCTTTTTCGCTTGTGTGCTTCAATAGAAATATCTCAACAGTATGTCAAATCGTCCAAGTTTGGCAAGGTTGCTGAACAATCATTTAAATCCAATATAATCTAATAATAATTGTAATCACATCACATTTCAGTGATGTTGAAGTGATTTTTAGGCACATGGGTCCTTTAAACTTCCATGAACAGCACACATGCTCATTCTGATGCAGCAGTTCCAGTGACAGGAGGTGTAATGATCATTGAGATTCAGAGTCATCACTGCTTTACATGAGACCATAAGGGCTTCAACAGACCAAAAATAAATCACCCAATTCAAGATGAGAACATGATGAAACAGCACTAAGACACATTATGTTGTTGGATGCTGAATTTGTTTGATTATTCTTAATGAGCAGACCTTGCATTTTCATCAAAATATAATATTTTACCTTTACCTGAAGCCAGAACATCTGTCTGTATTCTTTGATGTATTTTATCTCTTTTGTTTTTATAATTGACAAACCAATTATGTACACAATGTATAATGTCATAAATGCACAATGGGGTACTTTTGCCTTGGCCGCTAAATATCTTACTCGTTGTGTTGTACTTCACCCCGTTAATGTACTCAGGGCAGGGTCTCTCTACAATCCTCCCCGTGCTGGTCCGCGGCCAGCAGGTTCCAATCTCATCGGTAGTGGCATTGCAATATAAACCTTGGAGAAATAAAAACAATAAAAAAAATATAAACAAACGGAAGACGTATTGTTTCCCTTATCCAAGACGCAACCTCAATAGTGAGAAAGAAAAAATGCAGGAATTCCATCTTACCATCAAAGCTCAGCAATGACAATGAAGCGTTTTCCAAAAAAGTGTCTTGGAAAGCATCTATTAAACTACAGTTTAAGTCCCCGAGCTCCCCAAATATGATCTGATAAATGGTAGCATCCATGGTGCGAGCCGTCGCTTTAAATAATGACTAATTTCCACGTCCGAAAAGGGACGGCCACACCGAGCCCAGTGGTGTTCACGGGCTTGTGATTCGGAGCAACAGTAATGACAAGTACAGAGCGCAGCGCTCCTGCTGGGATCCGCGTGCCTGGCCAATCAGAGCCGCGTATCCGCACATTCATCCACGTGCTGCAGCAACCCGGTGAAAGACAGCCGACACATCAAATTGACCACATTATAAGCTTTGTCAATCGAACATTTCACACCAGCCACCCACCTGTCCTGTTTAGTTATATGGGGGAAAGTCGCTGTATTCAGATGAAAGTAACGTGTGACATGCAGCGCCTATAGAATAAACATGTACATAGGCCTACATGTTGATGCATGTGGATGTTGCCTGAATGTGTACTCAAGATATTAAGCAGTTAATCAGCTGCAAAGTACCAAAAGCGGAACAATACAGGCCACTAAATGCAATAAATGTGATTGTCGGGTTTTATCTTTCAGTTATCACCAAACTGAAAGTTTAAATGGGTCGCTAACCTCCAGTCCATTTGCCTTTGATTTAGAACTTCTAGTTAACAGAGTTAACTTACTGTATGTGTCTGTCCTATTAGTGAATTTACCTAATTTCCAGGTAATGTTTATGAACACACCTGGCAAGTATTCCTAGCAACGCATATTGGACAAATACACCCATATTGGACAAATCTGTAACTCAGGATTGATGCCTGTGAGTTCAGTGCCACCACAGGAAGTAAAGCAAAGCAAAGCAGGAAATAGGAGTGTGAATTCCAGGGGTACTGGCAGGAGGTGTAGCACATTCACCCATCATGGTTGAGAGTTCATATCCCACCACATAGTGTCAAAGACAGACACTTTATACACCCAAACATCCACTTCAACATCCTCCCTAAGTGGTTTTGTGACATAACAACAACATCATGCTATTTCCACCTTTCTTTCTGTTATTTCCACAGCCACAAAAGGTCAGTTGTCCTGAAAATGTAAATAAAAGTAATTTTAAGCATTTTAACAAATGTCAGACACTGTTGTTATTTTTCAGTAAGGTCAGTCTTATTTGATGACGGAGAAAATATATTTACAAGTTGTATTGAAAAGTTTTATGATTTAGACTCAGTCCTCTATTCTTTTTCAGAAGCAGAGCCTGATTTTACACTTCAGTGACAATAGCATTAGAAAGAATGAGAGTTCTTAAAATAGATATCTTTACCCTTAACAAAATAGGCCTATTTGTGATTTTAAAATGTGAAAATAATTATGACCACAATGAAAATTAGCATGTAGTTCAGTACTCCCAACACTTGACATTTTCCAAAAAACTGCAAATTACAATAAGATTGAGTGACTCTCCTCTCTAACAATGAACTGCTGTGTTCACTTGAGAGTGGATTTACTGTAGTTGGGTATAGAGATTGGTTTAAGAGTTTCAGTATGTCTCATGAAAACATAAACCTTTCACAGTACAGTAGAAGTCAACACATTCATTTGCTGTTTGAACTTGTCATTAACCAAATTTGTCATTTAAAAATTGTAAATGTACCAGTACATAATATATTCAAAAATATGGCTTCAAGACTTGAAACCTGTCCAGTGAAAGGTGCCAAGATTAAACATGGCTGTTTACCAGTTCAATTTGAGATGAGACCTTTTCACTAGCGTGAGGCTTTCTCTCTGAGCTCTCTCTGAGCTTGCAGCACCATCTCATTTCACCACCCTGTGCTTTCAGATCACGTACTCATAGATTTGTAACACACAGTGCAGAATGAATGCTGACTTGACCGCGTGATGAACAATCTTGGGAGGAGAAAGGGGTGTTTTTATCATGACTGGGTTTTTTTTTCTGATGGAAAAAGCATATCCCAATGTTAAAAGAATAGTCTTATATTGTTTTATTATGTTATATGTCACCACACGATGCTCCTTGTGTAACATGTGAAATGAAGCAGAACACTTGTGGGTTCTCATTCTTAAGCTGAAGACACAAACATTCTAATAATCGTTACCATAAAGATGGTGAACATAAAGCCTGGGGTTGAATGCCTCTCCGTAACTTCACAGATCAAATAGAGTGCTTTACGCTTTATCACATAAGCATTACAAAATCTGAAATTAGTTTATGTAATATTATAGCCTGTTGCTGTGTTAGGGGTGGTGATGGCGCATAGATAAGATGCCTGCCTTTGGTGTGGGATACCTGGGTTAGATTCCCACTGTGAGACATCTACCATTGTGTCCCTGAGCAAGACACTTAACCCCTAGTTGCTCCAGAGGCGTGCGACCTCTGACATGGATAGCAATTGTAAGTCGCTTTGGATAAAAGCATCAGCTAAATGAATAAATGTAAATGTAGGGACAGTGCGAAGATGATTGAGGTGGGGAGGGGCTGAATGTTACATTTCATTTCATAAAAAAGCAAGGTCCTCTCCAGTGTTATTCACACCCTCTTCTTCTTCTTCTTCTTCTTCCTTCTTCTTCTTCTTCTTCTGCTAAACAACAAAATGGTGATAATACAAACACTCTCTTACTTTAAATGTAAAGCTGCTAAATGGACAGTTATGACATCCACCAAATTAGTATACCAGAACCAGACAACTGATATTGATGAGAATGGATTGAAAAAGATAGGACCTTAATGATCCATGGTGCACATTAAAGCTATCTTGTCGATGTAACTATTAGATTTTTTATACAATAAATCTCACAAAAGAAGCCTGAAATAAATAGGTCTAGGAGCAAACCCTGGCTTCCGGTGTCAAAGTCCAGCGCTTCCCAGCAACTCATGTACCGTACATGAAAGTTTGTCACCGTTTCCAGGAGAATGGGTTGGACATAAAATATTGGTATATGATGAAAAAAAGTTCTCCTCCCTGCTCTGTCACAAAAGTTTGACCCCCCCCAACCCCCATACACACTGCTTCAACTTAAATTGGGCATAAACAGAGTCTTGTACTGATTAATCCATCCTTTTTGCATAATTATCATATAAACTGGATATGAGCTCCAAATTGTACTCTTCGGGGCTTATTATTGCTAGAGGGAAGGGAATTGTAAATTACAATAATGAGCATCTCCTTGTTTGTCAAAAATGCGTGGGATTGCAACCCAACCAAGATTTCTATCGCTGTATCTTTCTATTCTGCCTACACGACATAACATTTTCATGCTTTCGGTAACTGTGCTGTTTGTTTGAACAGTAGAGCATTAACTATGAGCTTATAAGACGGACATTTTATCAGGGATGCATGGAACCAAATCGTGCACCTGTGACCCTCAGATCTGGGAGGCTGGGTATCCCAAGACCCAAAGGCATAATCCAAAATCTAATCCCACTTAACTCAACTCAACTACGGATTGTGTGCTGATTTATGAAAGGATGTGGATCTTATGTGGGATTTCTCTGGAAATTCTGAGCCTTAGGGTGCTTGATGACTCTGGGTTTTATTTGCTAATATAAGCATTCGCTGCAGATAAGAAGCTAGTTTCATCTGGCTGGGGATGACTAATCACACTTACAGTGGACCGTAGTGCAAAGATGCAACTTGCGAGTATTATTGGTTTTCACATGTGCTTTTTGAGGACATTAATATGGTTACTAACTAAAAGAAACATTTGAAATTAATGGGACATTCCTGTTGTTTTCTCTCAGTTTTGTTGCCACTGGCATGTTGAATTAAATCCTTTACCCTTTGAGTGTAGCTGACCTAATTCAAATGAACATAATTTCTGCAAGTGAGCCTTTTTGCAGAGCTAAACTCCAAAGAACGAGCATCTGCAGGCCGACTTTGTGTTGAATGATCATGAAGGTGTCGCTCAGAGCAATCACACGGCATGGAGAAACTCACTGCAGAGATGCAAAGGGAGGGGGGACACATAGTGCACCTTGGAGCCTCTGAGGAACCTACATGGTTCAGAGCAAGGCTAAATGACACACAACAAAACAATAACTTGGGCTAAATAGTGATTTTCTGTGTAAAATATAAAATGCCAGCCGTACATTCTATAGCACACTGGCTGGGTTTGATTAAGCTTTAACATGACTCCCTACAGTATAGAAGGACAAAATGATCTCAGGAGTCAGCCTGAGAGACTTTGCAAGGTTTAGTATGAGCTACTTACTGTACTTAGTGAAAAGACAGCTGCGAACCCGAGTATTTGACGATCCGGGGATGAGAACGTGAATAAATTTCGTCGTGCACAGTGGTACAGGCCTCAAGGTGACTTAATCAAAGATTAAAGCCGTTTCACAGTGCGGTTCAGCAGTCAAGTACTGAGTACTGCTCAAGTTGCACAAGCGATAAGCCCTCCTCAATGCCATTTGACTGCCAGTTCATTTGGCTGAGGATGTGAGCAGTTGAGTCCAGTCTGTTTATGCTCTGCTGCTGCCAGCCATGACCTACTCCTCTGAGTCATTGTGCCACAAAACACTAGAACGGCATGTTGAGCACATGCCCTATGCAGGGGCGGCTTTGACCTGTCTGAACTGAGTGGCAGTGACTATATATAGCTGTGGTTAACCCCTCCAGTTCATTGCATTGCATTGTTTAAGAAGACCTTCATGGTAAAATACTGTAAATTACCTATCTGGGGGATGAAGCAGGCAACTATACATTACTGCAATTGATATGCTAAACTAAATGACCTGTTGTCACTGGTATCTTTGTAAATATTTGCATACATTGCACTGTGAACTGTGAGCTTACATTTTGAGCCAAGTCGAATGCACTATTTTATCACCAGCAGAGAACTGCCCGTGCATTGTGAGGGGTCAATGGAAAATACCTGATCTTCCAAATAGTGTGTGCCAAGGCAGATCGTTGTAGTGGGCTGAGCTCAAACTAACACACTGTAAATCCTACTGTTGAACTGGAAATAAAGACAAAGCTTTGTGCCTCGCATTACTTTAGCCGTGTTTCGACCAAAGGAACTATACCCTGGAACTAGGAACCTTAGAACGAACTCGCTGTGTTTCCACTAAAGGGACCAGGGTCTGAATTTAGTTGTAGGGTCTTTATTTTACCCCCAAAAAGTCCTTGCTCGGGGGGGTAGTACTTTCTGAAAGTAACGTTACTTTGGGGGGGTGGGGCTTGACTTGCAGTGAATTTCTGAATGGGCGACTAGAGGCTACTGGCGAGCATGTTAGCTGTTTTTCTAAGACTGCTCCTCTCTTTTCCACCGTTGTTTCCAAACCAATAAATCACAGCCAACAGTAAGATAGCACACATGTCTCGCCGATGTCTCTTGAGATCGTACAGCTGCATTAAATGTATCGCTCGGAAACAGCAGCCAGCATCCAGCGGTGTGTTTACAGCAAACAGCTGACGGAGTTAAGCTAAATACTTAAAGTTTTCATCAGTCAGGAAGTTTTTACACAGAGCCGAAGTCGGTCTCCTCCTCTCCAAAACAAGCGGAACAATTGATTACAGCAGGTAATAAAGCTCGTTAAAATCCTGTTCCTCTTCACGCTCAGGCGACACAGATGTGTGCTGCCAGCTCATCTGCAGCTCTTGTCGGCTGGAAATGTTTTAATAACCTTCCAAACTGTTGTGATTTTTGTTTTTGTGTTTCTTTCTCTGTGCTGGAGTTATTTTAAGAACTTGATGGCTTTATCCAGTTTATTACATTTGTAACAAATTTCTTTATCGTGTGTCTCTTCAATATACTCCCACACAAAAAAAGCAGTTTTTAATTGTCAAGTATAGCAGATAAGGCTAGGTACTGCAGTAGATATTCTTATGCGGTATTCAGACCAACCGCGAATTTTCGCCTCGCGACGCTTTCCTCGCATGACTACATTCGCTGCAAGTGTTCACACACAACGCAAGAATATAACGTAATAAACACAACTAGCCATTACTACAACTGTATGAACCCAAAGTAAACATTTTGCTGTGATTAAATAGCAATAAACGGATTAAACTGATGCTGAAATAACTACAACAAGATGCAGATTTGTTAAACATATGAATTCATGCTTTGTCAGCAAGACAGCAGGACAACAACTTCTAAAATGTTTTCTGAATGGAGTTTGGATCAGGGCTATGCTATGCTAACTTGGTCACAGTAAAGTACAGTAATAGCTGGAATAAAGTTACAGACAAATGTTTTCTGAACTCACCAGGTAATTCAACCTCCTCGCTTTCTTTTCTCCAAGTAATGTCCAGTTTTGTCCGGTTTTTATAAATATGAAGTCGTAGTCCGACAGAGCTAACGACACTAACAACAACACTGGAACCGGATGTGTACGGACGCTAGCTGCTGAGAAGCTCCAGTGAAGATAAATCAACGTTGAAATCCCAAAAACTAAAGTAAAAAGCTAATTTTAAAAAAGCAGTTTATTCCGAGCTCCTCCCGTGAGTAAACGGCATAGTTGTCAGTGCCAAATCCGAATGACTACGGGTGTTTATTTGTCCAATGGTTGCAGCGCTGTTCCCTGCTCCTCTCCCCCAAGTTTAGCAGCTCTCAGCCAGCCAGCAGATTTTCAATCCCCCGCTCTGCCTGGCCCTCTCCACACATCACTCTGAAGCCGTCGGTGATATATGGACAATCTCAACACTGATAGGCTATCGCGACTCAGCGTCATGCGACTTTCTCGCTTGAGTTGAAAATGTTGCTTCGCTTTTGGTCTGAAAGCACCATAACAGCTCGTGGGAAGCAATGTCATTACTTCCACCTGCTGGTGTAGCTAATAAACTGCTCTCACACTTACAGATCTCTGTTTGCATATCTCTGTGGTACAGAATGGACGAAATTCCACAAATTTCCTAAACAAAAACCTGCAAATTGACAGGAAATGATCCACAAAAGTGCAAAAACTGTTTTCTGTGTAAAAATAAATCCACAAATGCGTAAATAACACTTTGTATGTTAAAAATTTAAATATGTGTGTACAGAGTAAATTGTACATATTTGCTAATTGCACTGTATTTTTATGGATATGATTTTACACAAATGTAAAAATACATGTTTTAGGTAGTAAGATATCTGTATATATTTTTTTACAGATCTCTGCAGTACACATTGGAAAAAATTCCACAAATGCATAAATGTTGTTACAAATGTAACATGACCCACAAATTGACAATTTTTTTTTTTTGTAAAAGCCACTCCGTAGTTTTGTGGATATGATTTTACACATCACAAATGTAAAAATACATATTTGTAGATAGTGAAATATTTGCGCATCATAGTACACATTGCTGGATTGTTTTCTGTGGGCTACAAATATTAAATAATATTAAGTCCAATAAGCTTTTGTTTCACACTGAATTCTCAACTGGCCACACAGTGAATAAGAACACAACTTTTAATGCTGATGAATCCCTTTTGAAACGAGAAATGTGAATAAATTGCATACTTGAGTAGCACTATACAGTATGTACTGCACTGTTTATTTGTGTGGTAAGTATGAATGTGTGTGTGTGTGTGTGTGTGTGTGTGTGCGTGTGTGTGTGTGAGTGTGTGAGGGTTTGCGCAAAAAAGGTTGTTGTTTTTTAAAGAAGACCACACAGTCACAATCCCTAGAAACTAAAATTTTGTTGAAGAGACACTAGCCTGAGGTTGTTCACTTTGTTCAGAGTAAGAACATAAAAACAGGGGAAAAAATATATTAAAGGGAATGAAAACCAAGAAGGAAAATGTGTATGTAGGCATAAAGAGCAAGTCGACATTGAGACCAGTCCAATTCTGTAGATGGAGACTGTATATTCTCCTGCTTCCTCCTCCTCCTTACACCCCAACAAATAAACTCCAAAGTTTAGCTCAAGCTTTGACTTTTTATCCCAGTTGATTTGTTTGTGCTGTTTGTTCATGTCTATTTATGTGCATGCAAGACCTCTTGAGTCTGTGTGAGTGTATTTGCATGTTCTTTGTTCACCCTGAGAATAATCCAAGTGGTCGTTTTTGCAACTTGGAGCTCAAGTGGATGATCTGAAATGACTTTTAGTAGTTTGTGTTATTACTGGGACTCTTGGGACTCCGAAGTGTGAGTTATTAGGGTGAAGATGAGAAAAGACTTGTCAGCTGCAGTCTTTGTTTATCTAAAGCCTCAGAGTGTGTACTTTTTTTCTCTTTTAGTAATACAGAGAGTATACAGCACATCTCACAAGAATGGGTTTACCTGAATACATTTATTTCGTCTGTCACTGTTTTTTTTTTTTGGAATAAATCCCCTCACAACGCTGCCATCAGATTTGTTAGTGCAGACAACACAGATTGTTGTTTGCAATCAGCCTCCGGTCTCAGACAACAGCAGCAGTATAGAGGAACATTCTGCACATACTCACACCTTCACATCTGTTCTGAAAACACAAATTTGTGTTAAGCTAAATAATTCAAAATGGTGTTTTAAGGCAGACAGTAAAATATGGTGTTTGAAACATGACATGAAATCTTATTCTGTGTTCTTGTGTAACATCTTTTGTCCATAAAGCAATGTTTTGTATATTAGCACTGAATCAAATGAAGACCAAAAGCAAGTTCAACATACCCAGGCTATCTTTTCATTATCTGGCTTCACTAACCCCAACAATTGTGATCAGGCTAAGTGGTCACATGACCCTTGTTATCATCCTGGCAAGTCAGCCCAAGGTTTCCCAATACAAGGCCAACATAAAAGCGGTGTTGTTTGCAGCAGATGACTAATCTCAACCATGGTCTGATGGCAGCAGAGCGGCAAACAAAGAGCAAACTATAATATTACAAAAATATGAAGAAGTTCAACACATAATCCAGGCTAAACATAGTTGCAGCTGCCAAATGCAAGAAGACAAAAAATCGCCCACTGTGTGAATGCATCTCCTGTATCAGTCCAGCGACAGGTGTACAGTGACTTGAGTCCTACCGTAAACGGCCTAGAATAAGCCATATAATAATTGACCTATACAGCTGTTTTTTTTAGTAAGGACCGGCTGCTACATCACCCACAGCATACATAAAAGTAGCCTATAAAACTGCAGGATCGAATGGTGGTGCCATTTTCCAAGTGAACTGATTGGTCAGTAGGCAGTGGTTTTATAGTGTTGATCTCTTATCTCACATATTCTGCACCAGAGCAGTGGAAAGAGATCACGACTAAGACCGGCTGAAAGAGTAATTAGATGAATGTATTTGATCGAGTGTGCTCATCAGAAAAAGTTCAATAGATGTCAGAGAGGGACTATCCCCCTGGAGTCTTTACACACTAGTGGGGATGACAGAGTGAAGAGCACATGTAAATGGGGTGGAGGTGGGTCACATTGATGTGGCACTGAAAAGGCAGCTGACAACAGCACAGACAGGAACCGTTTTATAGTTGGACACAAGTAACGAGATAATTGGTGGTTGTGGCTCAAGAGGTAGAGCTAATCACAGGTTGATGGTTTGATCCCCAGCCCTTCTGTGCACATGTCCTTGGGTACTGGGTATTGGTAGAATGTTAAGAGGCTTAATCTGCAGAGTTTTCTCTTGAAAATGTCATGCTATGTGTTTTTTTGCATTCCACTAATCATGGAAAGGTACAAGGTAAAAGAAATGTATTTACAAAAGGATAGCTGCAGGCAACATGTCCCACTCTGTGGCCTATTTTAGAGCACCTATCTGACTTCGCTTACTTACTGCACCCCAACAGTGCTAAAGTGAGCATGCTTCGTTTCAGAGTTCATTTAACTGGCCCCTCTAAAAGAACAGCCAGGCTCATTCTGGCCGTTGTGGTTTAATTTCCTGCAACCTCAAGGAAGCATATAATATAACAGAGCACTGAAATAAAAACACGTTTCAGATATTGCTGTTCCCTGAAGGAAAAACAATTTTTGTGCATGAAATTATTCAAACACAGCTGGAAGCGCAAAAGAAGCTTTGTTTCATTTTCAGAGGGCTACACTCAAAGCTTTCTAATTGTATAGCAATCAGTAGTTTGGTGTTATTTCACAGACTCCTCAATTTGTCTTTGTAAAGTGGAGAGGAGGCTGAGTGGGCTACCAGGGAAGGCATTAAAACTATTAAAAACATCTTACATACCTGTTTGGAGAAATGCTCATAAGAAACATGCTACTTGAGACTGCTGGTAAGCTGGCATGTGAGACACTACATCTACCCACTGAGGATGAAGAAATATGTTGATTGCAACCACTTTATTTCCCAGAGGCTGATCCATCCATTAGCTTTATCATAATAGTTCATGCTAGACTGTCACACTCTGGGTGCCTTAGATGATGTCACTCCCGCTGCCTCAGATTAAATTTTATATGCAATGGTTTTGGTTCTAAGGCATTTTTTAGACTGTGGCATGCATCATACATGTCACAATATTCTGAGGTGTTGCGTCAGATCTGTTTTAGACTTCTTAGGAGCTTTCAACAGCTTTCAACACATTTTATTAGCAAAGTCACATTTTACCCAAGTTCAAGGTTCAGTTCAACTGTAATAACTGTAATGATGCCATATTGAGCCTCTTGGTCCGTGGCACTAAAAGATGAAGCTGTACCACAGTACTGTCAGAGCTCTCATTCAAACCTTCAGAGACTTGAGACATCTGCTGCTCCTCATCACTTAGTTTGAGGTGAAATAATGTGATCCTGCCAAACGAAAACAATTTCATTAAAGATCCTTTCTTTATCCAGAAGGCCTTGGTCATGTGGTGTTCCCAGATGTAAGTGAAAACACTGCACATGTAATTGTAAGCAATATATGAGTATGGCAAAAAAATCTCCACAAAAAAACCCCTAGGGAGAGAAATGAATAGGCTATTTTCTGAGCTTGAAAGTCATTGCAGTGTATGATTTCTCTAGTCTGAATATGAGCACTGGATGTCTTGGGATATCCAAAAATAATATTTTGTCCTTGTCAGAAAGGTCTTTGGTAAACCATTTCTTGATTTTCCTCTAAAGCAGCATTTTCCTCTGGAGGGATATTTGCACATCTGAACATGCATCATCAGTGAAGAGTGAATGACAAACACCAGCCACCAAGAGGTTCTGACAACTCCTAGTGTTCACTATTTCCCTAAAGGGTTTGTGCATTCGTAACTGCAATACAAGTGATGATTTTCCTGAAACACATTTTAAGATTAAGCAGAATTATGGAAACCCATAAAAAGGTAATTTAAATCACTTACATATACTGCAGGGTAGCTTAATCCATAATAATAAGTGATTAGTTGATTTATATTTAGTATTTGTAATCTGAATCTGCAAAGTAACTAGCTAAAGCTATCAAAGAATAGAGTGGAGTATAAAGTACAATATTGGCTTCCAAAATGCAGTGGAGTAGAATTATTATGCAGCATAAAATGGAAATACAAAGTAGAAATACAAGTACCTCAGAAATGTGTAGAAGTACAGTTCTTAAGTAAATATACTTAGTTACATTCCACCACTGATTATGAGGTACAGTATTATTGTTTTCTGGTAGATACCAATCATTTTAAAATCATGGTATACTTACAAATAATGAACATTGGGAAATGAATTTATGAAGCAAGTGAGTATTTAACTGGTACCTCATATACAAAATGTTTTCCTCACAATCAGATTCAGGTTGACTGCCAAGTGAAAAATATAAAATCGAAGATTGACAATTGCATAAGCAATAAGAAATCATTTGTACAATATAAATAAGTTTAATAAATAATAAATGGGCAGTGCAGTTTATGCAATTCAGAGTATGAAGTATAAAGAATATGTGCAATGTGCAAAATCGTAATCCAAAAAATGTGCACTAATGTAACGCATCAGGTCAGATGTGTATACTTTACGTTAATGTAACATGTAGTGTCTATAGGGGGAATTAGAGTCAGTGTCAGTGGAGGTCGCAGGCCTTGTTGATGAGGCCAGCTGTAGTCGGGAAAATCTGTTTTTGTGGCGTGAGGTTTTCATCCTGATGGGACGCAGCCTCCTGCCAGAGGGGAGTGTCTGAAACAGTTTGTGGGAGGTAGGGAGAGATTGGCCACAATCTTTCCTGCCCGCTTCGAGGTCCTGGAGGTATACAGGTCCTAGATGGATGGCAGATTGCAGCCAAAAACCTTCTCAGTGGAGTGAATGATGCGCTGCTGTCTGAACTTTTCCTTGGCAATGGCAGCAGCGTACCAGATGGTGAAGGAGGAGGTGAGGAGGGGCTCAGTGATGGTGGTGTAGAAGTGAACCATTGCTGTTTTTGGCAGGTGGAATTCCTTCAGCTGCTGCAGGAAGTACAACCCCTGCAGAGCTCTCTTGGTCAGCTTGAGGTCCTGATGACATCGCAGGAAGTGGAAGGACTACACAGTTTCTGTGTAGTCCTTCCACTTCTGTTTATGTTCTGTCTGCTCCGGGACATTACTGTACTGAAATTTTGTGGCCACAGTTTAAAACCAGTTTTCTTCCAACAATTGATTTATGTTGTAAGATTTCAAGCAATTGTATCTGTGTTGAGTAAACTATTTATTTTGGCTCATACTAACTGGACGAGTAATTTAGTACAGTCACCATCATTCGAAAATGTTTATGCCACAAGAAAATTTATAAATAAATAAATGTCATAATTACTTCACATCCAATCTCACAGACTGTCAGGGGGTAGCACTCACATCCTGCATCATCATCTGGATTTACTGCAGCACCTTAATGAAGAACTGACGCAATGAAGCTGAGGTCCTACACATTCAAATCATGGATAATAGAGGTGATACATTTGACACGAGCTGTCATATGATGGGCGAAGCAATTCTGTATTCCTCACACCTTTGACCAGATGTCATTTTACAGGTGATTTCCTCCTTCGATTGTCTCAGAATTGAAGACTTGCAGGCCAGGTTGCTGAAGACTGAAGAGGATTTCTGATATAACCCCTTCTGGATGTCTGAGAGACTGAACAAGCGGAAGAAATGTTAAAAAGATAGCAGTGCCACCTGATCAGAGTTTAAGATACCACATCTCCTCACTATTTCTTTCATCACCAGGACTATAAAATCAAAATTGAGGTGCGTGCAAGTGATTTGCATTGTGCTCAGTAAATTGTCCCCCGAGTGCTGTTGCTCTTAATTTCTCTTAATTTTTATATTTTTTTCCGAAGTATTCTCTAGATTTCCGTATTCTCTAGATTTCCGTATCCAAGGCTGCAAATATTAATGAGCGCAAAGTTCAAGCTGTATAAAGCTGTCCTCACTAAAACGAATATGACTGATTCTCTAGATTTCCGTGCAGTTCATCAATAGTGACTCTACAGAGTAAATCAGACTATACCTTTCAGCTCAATACCCTCTCTCCTCCGTCCTTGATGTACTGTATATTTAATTTTTTACAAAATATGGTTGCATGGAACCATTTCATCATGAAGCTCTTTAGTCTCTCTCCCTTTAAATGTTCAATTATTTATTTTAGTAAACACTGTGATTAAGCTGGTTTCCATCTGGCCATCCCTCAAACATCGTTTTTAGATTGTTGATTTTAACAGTATCCTCAAAAAAAAAAAACTGTGACAGCACTCATGTTAACAAAGCTGATTCCACATCTCAGCTGGGATTTCATCTGTGACGTAGTTCAGTGTAGCATGCAGATGGCACTTCATTTGATGTCTGTAATCCCTGAAAGACATATGATTGCTGTAATTGATGTTATCCAGTATCCAAGGCTGCAAATATTAATGAGCGCAAAGTTCAAGCTGTATAAAGCTGTCCTCACTAAAACGAATATGACTGATGTCTAATCTGGCTATGTCTTAAGCTGTCAAACAGTTTAGGACTTATCAGTGGAGGTTTACCATATGAAAGGAAGCTGAATTACAATTTAGACCCTGTTATGCAGTATATTAGATTGTGATCCCTTGCCATCTGCCCTGTGGTGTTTTAAATGTATTGTAGGTACCACACGAACAAAAATTCTCTGCCTGCAGGCTTCAGCCTCCCCAGAGATGACAGGCTCATGTCGGAGAGAGAAGCTATGTGAACAGAATGCAGCAAAGGACATATAGTACTGAATTTCTTCCATCTAAGTCTAACATGCTCAGATATTTTCCCTACAGTTAATCGTAGGACTAAGGGACTGGACAACAAGTCCATTTTACAGAAAGGATAGTCTCCGTCCCCTCAAAGGTCAGCACTGTCAAGACGGATGTTATTGGTCAGCAATGCAATGCTATTTGTGTGTCAAAGTTTACCAAAGTTGAACTCAACGGGTAATATTTGTGTGGAATAATTTCGACGAATGGATCCTCTGATAGCGGCTGTTCCACTGGAATCAGCATGACTAGCATGGCTAAAAAGTCAAATATGAGGTTCAGCCACCTCCTCTGCCAGATAATAGAAGTAGATTCTGCCAAATTCACAAATATATGTAGTAATAACTTATTGAAACCATGTAACCAATAATAAATAATAACTATTTCCAAATTACATTGGTTACTGTTTTTTGTGCCTATTTAAGAAAAATATTGCACCATGCTCAAATTTAATTGCTTTCTCAATTAAATTTGAGCATGGCGCAACATTTTTCTATATCAATTTATCATGACTTGCCCTTGTGTTACTTACCATTTTTTGTGTCATCTCAAGAAACATGGAGTGGTTCCCCAACTGTCTAGCTGAGTTTTTACTAGGAATGTATCATTAGTTTGTAACAAGCCAGAGACAGCAGAATCTTCCCCCTTTCCAAGAAGACAGATGCAGGGCACATTTACATTCAGTTCTACATCTATTTTCACATCCATATGTCATATTGCGTTACTGAACTGTACCGTCCTTTCGAATACAGTCTAGTACACAATAATAACATCATGTGACATACAGCAAAAAATAGGCACATTTGGTTCCAAAGTGTAAACATTTAACTGAAGAACCCACAAATACACTAAATCATTGATTATTAAATACATAAACATTTAATAAATATGAGATGAAAAACAACTTTCTTGGTGAAATGCTGTCTGAATCAATCTTGAAGCATGTTGACAGAGATCCGGCTGAAAGTTAGCATTTATATGTTTGCTTTTCTGAGATCCTTTTTTGTTTTTTAAATAAAACAGCTATCTCATTGGGCTATACTGCAATATGTAGTAGTAGTCGATCATCTAAATCTGGTAAGAAAATTTATAAATTTGCAGTTACTGGAACAATTATTTAAGTTGAAGCTATATGGCTCAACCTGTAATATCCTGATTAATGTCAGCACCTCTGAGGCATCTGTTGCCACAGCTACATGCCAGGGATTAATAGTGGATATTAGTGGCGGTGGTGGACTTCTAAAACTGTAATGTTGAAAAGCGCCTTTGACAAATGAGAGAAGGTGGGAGTGTAAGGGCATGAATAACATAAATTAGGGATTCAGAATGAAGCAGATAAGCTCAAAGACAAATATTTCACAGTGGGGACCAAAGTCTATCAGTAGACTGCAGACAAAAAGGAATTAGAAAGCCTGCATGATAAAATTCCAATTAAAGCCTTTTCCTTTTTTTTCTTTTGAGCATGGTCTTTGTATGCTTTACAATGAGATCTTAAATAATTTTAAACCGGCTGAAGTGAAGCTATGGGTGCAAATTGCGTATTTCTTTCTGCTGCTCCCCCAAGATCCCAGTGGGGATTTCACTTTCTCTCAGAGGAAAGCTGCAGATGCAATTGTTAGAATAACACCTGCTGACACACAAGACTCTTACAGACACTTCCAAAGAATTTTTGTGTGCTATGGGACTAATGTTCGACTCTTAAATGATATTCAATTGCTGACCCATTTGAATCTCCTCTTCAAACTTCACTCAAGGAGAAGTGGCATCAGAAACAGGTGCTGAGATAGATTAGAGGGATGACGGCTGAGTGTTAATGGACCAGGGCTCTGTCTTAGATCAGCCATGGAAGAGGAGAAGTCAGGAAGATGGACAGTTTTAAGTATGAGAGTGACAGACAAATAGTGTCCAGAATTTCATGCATGTCAAAGCCAAGTCGCGGTGTTGCAAGAAGAGACAGGAAACATTCAGTGTAAGGCCTCATTTAAACTAAGGCATAGCATCAAATACCTCTAGTCAGGGTAGTGGATGTAAATGAAGAGGGAAAGCACATGAAAATATGTTGCTAAATGTATTATTTGCTATTTTCCAATGTAACTAGGCTAACATTACACAATCAGGATTTTTTTCAAAATAAGTCCCTTATTTTCTAATTTACACTCTTTATCTTTCAAGATACATTGCCCTTTTAGAGTTTACATTTAACATTTTCTTCTTTTTTTAAGTTCATGTGCCAACTTTTAAACATTTTATAACAATTAGTTAGCTACTTTCTTTAATGTTTTGCACACAAAGTTTTTAAAAAAGTGAAAAAACGGAAGAATTATAAATTAACATTTATAAACTAAATGTCTCTGTTTTATGGTAATACTAGCATCTTTCCTGTGGATCTGACAAAAAGCTGCCTGCTGCGACAGGAAACAAGATTGATGAGAGCAGTGAGAGTGAACCAAAACACTAAAGTTGTAACCAGTAACACCACAACAGAGTTGAGAGATGCTGAGTAGAGCTGAGGGGACCTGCAGGGTTGGGCAACCCATTTTACATTACACATAGTAATTTAATTTGGCTTAAAAATATTGATTAGAGCAGCTTTAATGTCTCGTTGTGTTTAAATGCTGTTTCAAATGATTTTCCACCCCAACAAGATAAATATTAGGAGGATGTCTGAATTCTTGGAATTTCTTGGCATCACACTTCTAAATGATACTGATAAAGTAAAAATAGCTGTAAGGCTTGTGAACATGTTACATTCTTACAGTAAATACATCCAGGGTAAAATAACACAAATACAATGGTGAATAAACTGAATGTAGGTTGGAACATTCCTGATTAATTGCCTGTCCATCCATTATCATTTGAGCTACTTGGATGGATTGTTTGTAACATAGTAGACTGTTCTGTCATCTTTTTAAGATTTACAATTAAGAGCAGCTACACAGTTCCATTCCTCCACAAGATATTATTATTGTGTGTCACTTTTCTGGATTGTAACACAAGATACTGTATAAAACTCACAGAGAGAGAACCAGATTTCAAACCATTTAGAAGTATTTTACAGTAATCCTTCTGTGACTCAAACATGAACTGGCAGCGGGACATTCGGCATATAGGCCTATAGGCCTGTGACATATGGCAGATTCACAGTGCCTAATCGAGGTCAATCATGTCATGAAGATTAATCTCGTGTAATAATCTCGTCGAAAATTTCGTGCTGGAGTCCATTTACACAAATTGAACATTAAAATTGTAATAATTGCTTTATATTTTTACACACACTTTTGAACTAATTTATTGCCATAAACACTGTTTAAATTTGAATTTGCTCAATATTTTTGGGCAGCTTTTAATGTTTGCTATATATTAAGTCAGATTATAGATTAAGAATCTAGAACATTTCTTTCACGGTGCAACAAATAAAATGTGTATAGCTGCAGGTTAATGGAGGATTTTCTGCAAATAACTATTAAAATGTCATAGGTTGAGTGAAGGCCTGGGCAATAACCCTCTTCTGGTTCTATGAAGAAGAATGATTGTGAAATTATGTACATGGTTCTTTTCATATTGTAAAACAAAATTCTACTGAATTTAACTCTATATCCCTGATTGTCAGTGGGAACCTCCCATTGTTTTTGAAAATCACATATGATTTCCTACATCAGGATGTGCTATATACTGTATAAAACACATGAGGGATCAGCTTTGTGATTTCATCTCAGACTAAAGAGAGAACAGGAAATGAAAGTGTAAAGCTACACAGAAAGTGGGAGCAAACACATCACACTAATAAGAAAACAACACCTTTCATGTTATGATATAACGGATGCAATTAAAGCAGCCCTGTGTAAAAAAACATATTTTCTCCTATCATGACTGAAACCTCTTGAGTTCACATGGAAAGTGATGCTGTCCAAAATGCTAAATCTTAATTAAGTTGGCTGACTCACAGGTGCAAACACTAGTTGCTAAGTTGTTGAATTACGCATCAGAGTAGAGGGCTAAAGGTGTCTCTCCTGTCATGGAGATGAGTCAATGACAAGAAGGAAGATGAAAAACATCCCGGGTTGTACCAATCATGCCAGTCATTATTTCCTCTTCTGTTCAGCCAGAAAGAGCGCTGCCCATAATATGAAAGATAACCAGATCCTGGAATTAGCATGATCTCGGTGTTTAAAAGAAAATTAAATGGTGTAAGCCTCTTACCGTATTCTTATCATAGTTTCCTTTTAACAGAATACATAAAAGACATAACAAGGTTTCAAAAGATTAGCATTTTGTCTGCATTTTGTTGGTATTGATTGTAAAGCAGTAACAACTCAGATTAAGAGGTGGATAAATTCTTCTCATTTAAATTTAAAATAATGCATACGTTGTGCGTACGTTGATATTTGTTTTCACTTTCTTTGTATGCATTCATGTGTTACTACAATCTATTACGTCTTTACTATTGAGAGATTGTTTAGTTGTTAATTGGTACAATCAGACTAAATAGATTGCAATTTGCAGATGCAGATTAGGTGTTGTGGAATATAAATTACATAAACTGGGTTCAGCAGAACAAATTATTTGACACTACTACTTACGTATGATGTATTGGTCAATGCTAAACCTATCAACACAGCAATCCCATTCCATACAATTTGCTTCACTGTTTATTAAAGACTCTTAAAGGGTAATTTCTGTATTTTTAGACCTGGGCCCTATTTTCACATATTTTGGCAGTTGTAGGTACAAAAAGTTTTGTTCTGTGTGGTAGATGGCTTCAGCCGGCAGCTACAAACCGGCTGCAGCCGCTGCAACGTTTCCATCGGGTGTTACTCATAGGGATCCTTTTCCTGAAATGGTCAGATCGCATATGAGTCTGAGCCTGTGGAAAAAAGAGGCACTTTTTGTGGACGTAATTTTGACGGGGGAAACAACATGTCCTCCAACCATAACAACAAAACAGGTCTTTTATCCATGCCTCCTAAAACGACACATATGAGCGTTTACCGTGTCAGTCCAGCGACAGCTGTCAGGAGTAGAGTAAGAGAGTAAGTACAATAGGTAAGTCACGTAACGCAAGTCACATGACATTAAACACATAGTTAACATTGTGAAATTGTTGCAGTTTGGTTAGGTTTAGGCAAAAAACTACTAAGTTAGGTTTAAGTAAACATCATGGTTTGGGTTAAAATAAGTACTTTACCTAAGTCGCATATCTCACATGACTTCACACATGTGATAGAATCTCACGTGATGGAAGTCAGAAATATTTAACTCTAAACTCAAAATAACTCACCATTTACTTTTTTCAGATAGGAGGACAGACTGGCCACGAAGGAATGCGTTGCAGTATTGCAGACAGATCAAGGCTACATCCACTGCACAAAACCTTTTGTACCTACTAGTCATTTCAACCACAAAATACATGAAAATAGGGCCCAGGTTTAAAAAATACTGAAATGATCCTTAAAAGCTTTTTTAATTATGCAGTGCTGTCACATTTCTGAAATTTTTACTTGTCAGTTCATTCATTTCTTCAAGCAGCTTGCTTGTTGCACATTGTGGTAATGCCATCAGTACTTTTTAAAAAATGTATAATTTATTTTTCTTTCTAGTTGAAAGTACCCTTGCAGCCCGTACATCTATTCTTTTCTGATAATTTATCTATGAGTACAACATCTTTTATGGAAATCTTTTGTGTCAAATCTGACTTACCTAACCACAATATATCAGGATTTTTTTAACATTTCGGCCGTTAAGTGCCCAGACCTGCTCTAGCCAGTGACAAAATTACATATTTTAAAAAACTGTCAAAGCAATGCTCACTTTCAATAAGGGCATATCGTCTGCCCTGGTCATGGAAGATGTTGGAAAACAACTGTCCCATTTTTATGTGCATCTGTCTCCTTCTCTCATTCACTTTGCTTTTCAGTG
Organism: Micropterus dolomieu; assembly: GCF_021292245.1. Lineage (NCBI taxonomy): Eukaryota > Metazoa > Chordata > Actinopteri > Centrarchiformes > Centrarchidae > Micropterus > Micropterus dolomieu. The sequence goes on along the minus strand of NC_060155.1, from coordinate 12,067,277 downwards.
ATTTCCGGATTGGAGACAAGCAGGAAGAAAGACAAACAGGTCATACTGCAGTAGTGGTGTGTTCCTACTGAATGTTTCTAGTGAGCACAAGAAAACACTAACATAAAAAAAGAAAACCAATACAAATGCAATATCCATCCATCCATCTTCATCCGCTTATCCGGGATCAGGTCGCGGGGGGAGCAGCTCACCACCACGAAGAATAGTGTCCATCCCCTATTAAGGAGTACAGTTCCAGAACCGAGACTGTGCATGGAGGTCAGCCCCACAAATGCAATATAATTTTTTTTTTTTGTAATAAAATTACATGATGTTTTGGGTTTAGATGATGTTTATTATTATCATTCTTCTTAAACAGATCACGTAAACTCAACTTACTGGGAAAATTGGCTTACTGGAAACGGTAAGGTCAGGTTGCATAGAAAGCGTGTGTAAATGAACTCTATCATAGCAGGCTTTAATTTAAATGTATTGATCCATTTTGCTTTACCTTGTCTAAAATTTTGACAGCCTGTCCTTGCGTTGTTGATGAGTTGAGAGTGCTTTGTGTGCAGGTTCCCTCTGAACAATAGACATGCTGCTTGATTTGCATAGGCTATTTACAATTATCGTTCAGCTTGGCAAGCGGCCTTTTTGTTCAGGGCACCGCTGTAGTGACATAGATGCAATATGTACCCTGTTGAGTGGGAGGCCGGCCCATCCCCGCCGCCTTTTCTTATCAACAAGCCACTCTGATGTTCTAATGATTACCCCCATCACCTCCATGAAGGTGTAACTGTGCACCCTGCCATGATCTTCCACGTGGAAGTAAATTCTACTGTAGAGATTATGACATCTTCCACGGTGAAGCTTTAGCGGCACCATTGTTTTGCCCCATAAGGCTCAGTTGACATTTCAAAACAGGTTTATCTTGTGAGCTGTTTGGTCACAGAGCATGATAATTTAAATTCACTTGATACATTCATAAGCATTGCCCTTGAAATCTCTAGACCATATTTTGTATGCAGAGATGCACCTCGCATCGGCAATTCAATTAAGTGAGTATACTTATATATGCTAAATCTATAATTGTGGCATACAGCAATCACAAGTGACTTTCTAATTAGCTTTTGTGCCTTGAAGAGACAACATGTCAATCAAATTATTTTTCTGAATTAATTTTATAGTGAGGTGAAACCTGAAACCTGAGACACACACGGGAAATCACTCTGCCACTAATTTTGTGCACTATACTTTAGTATAGTATTTGCCAGAAGGGTTTTATGTATTTCTACAGTTAACTAACAGAAGCTGTTTCTGTAATACATTTGCAACAAGGATGCATTTTCTGAAAAGCTGCTCTACACTGTTGGAAAGAGGATGCAATAAGATCTTCAATTAATTTCCTTTGATCTAAATCGTAGAAAAATTAGCTTACTTTTTATTTGCATTTGGTTTGAGTTCAAATTCACAGTTTCAGGTCCAAGAAAACATGTACACAAAACCACATAGACTCACAAGTTGCTCTGCTACAGGTTGGCAACCTGTCATTCTGCCAGGATAGAGACATCAGTGGCAAAATGTTCTCACACACTGGACACCATTTCAGGACTGTGAGGACAGAGACCCACATTCGGGCATCTTGGTTATTTGGTCAACAGTCGACTTTGATTGGAATTGATCTCCCTTGCCACCTGCCAAAGGGAAAGATAAACACTCAAAGCTGGAATGAAATCTCTCAAAATAGACTTGTTGTAACTGTGCCCTCAGACTTTCTACTGCCCCCCATTTAAACACTTGGTGCCAGCACAATGGATTCAGGGAGATGTTCCACCACAGAGGTTAGCATTTTCTTCTTTAGTGGAAATGTTCTTTTGCTTTCAAGGTGTGTACAATCAAATTTTCAAGACTTTGCAGGTGTTAAGTCAAACGTTGGCCAGAATGCCATTTGGCAGTAGCTGAATAGAAGCAGTTTGGACATGGCACAAAGGACACTTGTTATAAAATGTATGCAGATGAGAAATAAATAGTAGTAAAAGAGATGACTGGCTGTGGGCAACTGGTGGCAACTCATTCCAGCCTGTGTTTGTCAATGTGATTTTGTTATGCAACCAGCCGGCAGTAGCTCAGTCCATAGGGATTAGGCTGGGAACTGGAGGGTTGCTGGTTTGAATCCAGCTTGGACCAGAGTTGACTGGTAGTGGGAGAGGAGCTGAACCCCCAACTGCTCGGGGCGCTGCACTGACTGGTAGCCACATCTCTCTGTGTGTGTATTTCAGACCCGTGTGTGTAATAACAGAGTGAAAACATTGAGTTTCCCCTCAGGGAAATATCTTCTTCGTCCCTCAACTATGTAAAGATCTGTATAGGGATCATATCTGCTGAGATAGTTAGAGATATCTTATCCAAATTGAAAAGTGCATTCAAACCCCCCAAAAATGTGCCTTTCATTGAACTATCAGCTTCATCTCTAATTAATATGCTCACTCTGCTAACGAGCCTTGATAAGACTATCTTATCAGTTTATAGGTGGCAGTGACAGTGGAAATAATCCAGAATCAGGACATTTCAGGTCATTTAAGGTGTATTGATGCGCTGTTCCACAGGGGCAGCTATAATGGGATGGTAAGTTCTCCTGTTTCCACTTTGTAATGCAAAACAGTATGGATAGTGGTAACACCAGGAATTGCAAAAACCCTACTGAATATTCATGATAAAATATAATATATAATATAATATATACTTATGCTAACATTTTTAATTAAAGCTACTTTACAGCACTCTTCACAAAAATGTTTTTTTTATATGGGATTCTGTTTTCAATGTTCCACTTTATACCTACCTTCATCATGTACACTTATAAACACATATTAAGAAAATAGCAACACACAATCCTAACAATGGCCAACAACAGCAAAAAACACATATATACCAAACACACAAAGCAAACAAGCTATGTGTCTTGTAGAATAACCTGAAAGATATAGACTGATTTTTACTTAGAATTCAAGCTTCACCCCTATCTCTGATAAATGTTAGAAGTCATACAAAATCTTCATAATTTTTGCTACAGTCCCAGCAAGCATGGAGCTTACATTTTTTACTTTTTTTCCCTGATAATACTACTGTCATATTTATTAACTTTATCTCGCAGATAATGGATAGTGTGCGTAAGTCAATATTGGAGTAATTGTTAAACTGCATTAACCGTGATACATTTAGTTAAATTCCAACATTCCCTCCATCTTGGACTGATATTAGTGTAAGTTTTTTTCCTATGATGAATGAGCATATTTAGTTGAGATTAGATTTTGGCATTAGGGAGGACAAACACTAAAGGGATGTTACACGTTATCCCTTTACAAATATGTCATCTCAGTGGATGACAGTATGTGCCAGGCCTCATGTTAATATTGTAATCCTTAATTTAATTGGATGCTGCTCTTCAAAAGTCCTGTAGTCAGATGAATGGAGACGAGCATCCCAGTGAGAGAGGGAAGGAGGTGCTCTCTGCTAACATCTCCAGTTTTAGAGATATTCTTATCTTTAATTGAAAGAGTTTGTGTTCCTCTGTGGGCTGGGAAAAACAACATTTTCAAATTAATTATAATAATAATTATAAAGAAAAGTACATGGTGGCCAAACAAGGTTGTTTTTCTGACTTGTGGTGTTTTGCCTTGGCTTTTATAAGTACATATGCTGTTTTTCAGCTTGTGACTTGATGTTTAACACACTCATCTATTTTCTAAAACTGCATTTTGCAACATCGTTGCAGATCTTCTTCTTGCCACGAATTTATTTACATTCAGCCTTGTGTCACATCCACTCATGATCATACTGATAACCTTTTGTTTCTGTTTAAAACCTGAGGCAGTTGAAAAGACATTAGTGGATTTATGAATGAAAGATCAGCTGGTGTCAAGCTATTTCAAATCCATTGTCATCTTAATCCCCAGAGAGAACACATCTTTTATTTGATGCTGGTTTACGATCCATTTAATTATCTACCTTTTGAAATGAGATCACCAGAGGGCAATCACCTCTGACCACATATAATCATGTTGCATGTTTCCTTTCTGTGATAATCCGAACTCATGTTCATGCAGTCCATATTATTGACCAGTGATCAATCAGATAGAGACTGCATTCTGTTTATAATGAGGGCTGAGGCATGTTATGAGGACTGAGGCTTGCTGATCTGACCAGCCTCTGACTCTGGAACACCACCATTAATTTGCTTTCATCTGTCATGCAAGGTTTGTTTTTTTCCTACATAGTGATAATAGCTAATGTAGTCATTTTTCTTATGTACGTATCTATATTCTATATTCTGTATCTATCTACAAAATAAAAGGCCTGTTTTTGACTGGGGCAGAAATGACTGGCTCATCCGGGAGATGACAGAGCATCCAGCTCAGCACACTTTAGGAGACAAAAAGCTGTTTATCTCTGCTTGTGGTCACATGCATTCCACTTGACATACAACAAGAGCCCAATATGTGTGAGGCCTGCAGTCCAAACCAGATTATTCATATACTTTTATTTAATCATAATGCTGTCATTCAGCCTTTTTAATGCATATTTGTCCTGAACATGTTCTGGTGTTGAAGTTACCTATTGTTTGATTTAGTTTAAAATCCTTACACAAGATGGCAATGTTGGTCAGTGAGAGCACTTACTGCTATGGTCTTGATAGAAATATCGCAACAACTACTGAATAGTATTAAATGGATTGACATGAAAAGTTGTGCAGATGGGCCCTTGAGAATGAATTCTTCTGACTTTGGTGATCACTTGACGTTTCCTGTAGTGCCACCATGAGGTTGACATTTTTGGTTTATAGTGAAATGTCTCAAGATTATTGTATGGATTTACATAAAATGTTGATACTGATGGTGACAAGAGGAATCCTAATGACTTTTCAAGTAGCGTCATCAGTGAAATGCCTCGACAACTGTTGGATGGAGATTGTCGAGGTACATGTAAAAATCATCAGGCACAATATCACTTTTTCAAATACTTTGATTTATGACCAAATACTTGAGGTGGTGAGAGGTGATTACATTCACATCAGTCTTAGCAGCACATTGTGCTTTGTGTTAATAAACAATTAGCAGACTAACATGCTAAACTAAAATAGTGAATATGTAAACATTTCACCTGTTTAACATCAGCATTAGCATTGTCATAGGGAACATTTTCTAGGCTGACATTAGCACTTAGTCTCAAAGAGCCGCTGGCAGGCTGTAGAAGGGTCTTAATCTTGTTACACTCTTAAGCATGTTTTAAACCTGCAGGCTATATCCCTGCAGTTTGATGCTTTTATGAGCCAACATGCCTACTAATAACCTTGGACAGTGCTCTTCTAGATCCAGTCTAGATGTGAATATTGTGAAAACAGTATGTTATACTGATGTCTGTCTGCATATGATTAAAATGTGCCTATTAGCCCATGTTGTACCAAATGAAACTCCACTGACCCCGGCTGTGTGATTGTTACGGTAAAGTGAAGTAAAATAATTTAATGAAAAAGATGATGAGATTCCTTCAGACAGGCCCCTTGGGTTTTGGAACAACCTGCTGAACATCAGACTAGCCAACTTAATATTTGCAGCTAACTGCTTTGAACTCTATATTTTGATGTAATCTGTGTTTTGTGTCCAGTAAAGTGAGAAAAGTTCTTCAGCAGAGCCACTTGTGAGTTCGGGTGAAATGGTAGTGGAGAAATGGTTGCTTTCATCAGTACTGCTTATCTTCAGCTGGAAAGATGCAGTTACAATAGTAAATCCTGTTCAGTGTGAAATAATACTCCTCCAAGTAATTTTCAGGGGGACTATATTCAGTAATGGAGCACACAAAATTGCTTCACTGCTCAGTCTCACCAAGTTGTTAAACTGTGTAAAATGTTGTCTACATACACGCTATGCCTACACATGCGCACTGACGACCCAGGGTTAGGGTTACAATTTGGGATTTATGTACGCACTTTAAAAACATTTAGAGAAACATTTGAAAGTTTTATTCTTTTAACATGTTTATTTACATCTTTAAACGTTGAAATGTGTATTGTAATAGACTGTAGGCCTATAGGCTATTAACTTCTTGGGAGAAAACTCATAGTTCTATGTAAAATCAGACGTTGAGCACCCCCATATTGCCAAAATGGCATGAACCTTGTTTCACTGCGAAGCTTCGACTGTGAGATTGACAGTCGAATCAGGCTCCGCCCATCGAAGCTTCAATCCTCGATTATTCGGGGCCAGTCCTATTAATCATTTACATTTTTTATTTCATCATGGTAAAAACTGTAGACAATTTAATAAACTGTTCTAATGTCTACTTAAAGTAAGCTTTATGAGAGCTCTTTGTGGTCTTAGTACATGTGGGTGGCAAAAGCATACAGTGTGTGCTTTTAAAGATTTTGTTCTTTTAATTCCCAATATGTTAATGTACACTCATTTCCATTAAAATGATTTGAAATGTGTTTGATTTGTGGGACTGACCGCATCACATTCTGTTTTACTCCAGTCACACATAAGATTTGTGTTCGTGCAAAATTAAAAAACACAGCTTTAAGCCTAGTCCACAGTATACCACTACCATATCTACTCCTCTGTTCAATATGTTATCCTTTCTTACCCAGGTTAATGGGAATAGTTCATTATGTGTGGTGCGTCCGGTCTCTGTGGGTGTCAATAAACCTCCGGTCAGCCTTTCCATCACTGCATAATTTTGCATATGCATATCAGTGTTTGATCTTTTTCAAATACTTCACAAGCCCAGTTACCAAACAAAGGATATGACATGAAATCTCTCAGAGACAACAGCTGGAATTTTACATAACAATAACACTTTGTGTGCTAACATTGAGTGATTATTAAATTTGTAATATTTTCATTAATCATGCTTGCCACTTGTGTTTTCTGACGCCATTTCCCCAGTGTTGTAAGTGAAGAACCTCTCACATAACACTTTGGTGTCACTGGATCCATCCTAAGTGTCTGTGAAGTGCCTTTTAGAGCTTTTAAATGCATTACAAACAATGTCCAAAGAGAAATGGCAATCATGAAGTCCTGTAGTATGACTTCATATGAAACAAGTGGGACAGCTCAGAATTAACATAGCAGCACCTTTCAATGATATTCATTAAAATAGTATTTAAATGTCCAGTGGTGAACCTTTGGTGAACTAAACAATCTGCATCCACTATTAAAGCTACATTACCCTAACTTAGTGTAACCCAAACAGTATGACTATAGTTAAAATTTTAAACATAACATTAAACATTAGCCATTAAAATTAACCTAAATCACACAACATGGTTCTGGGGGTAGCAATGCCAGTCTGGCAGTCAGTCATGGTCTCCGAGGGTATTAATTCTACTCACTTTGGTGATCCCCTGACTTTCCCCTTGCGCCACCATGAGGTTTATATTTCAGTTTTTTTATTGAAATGTTTTGACAGCTATTGGATAGATTGTAATTACATTTGCTACACATGTTCATGTTCCCCTCAAGATGATTTGTAATGACTTTGGTGATTAGCTTAGCTTCACTAGCACTTAGCTAGATGAAGCACTTAGCTTCGTCTAGCACCATTATCAGGTCAAATATTGCATTTGTATGATAATCTGGGATGTTAAAATCCCTCCAAAACAAATGATATTCCCATTGGCATCAGCTGTACTTTGTCTTTAGTGCTAATTAGTTAATGTTAGCATGCAAACATGCCATGGTAAGTACCTGCTAAATATCATCTGACGTTAGCATTTAATTCAAAGCATAGCTGCTGTTGTAAGCACAGACACACAGAGACGTTAGTATGACTGTAGAGTCTTGTTTTTACATTATTGTGAATATTTGCTATAACTAATACAATTCTTTTACGTACAAACATCATGTACTCTAATGTACATCTGGAACAGACAGTAAAGAACCCAGCCACCTCTGCTCAACAGTCTTGTCTTGTCTGTCCAAATATCTGATTTGTCTCTATTTTGTGATCATGGCGAATTGCAGAATGGTGAATCAGGGTCCCCAGTGAGAGTAAAATCAAAATGAATGTGAATAATCCTCTGTAGTTTCATCAAGAAAACTGCTGTTTATGTATTTTTCCTCCACATCCTCTGGACACTGAACATCCCTGCTGCACATCAGAGGAATTGAGACTTTTTGTATTTGACTGTGCGTGC